>NC_051192.1:62161619-62471076 GCF_015220075.1 Falco rusticolus
CTTTCAGCAAAGCTATCAAGTTTTCCCAACTCATCTGACAGACCAACAAGAGCATCCAGTGTCCCCACCTGTGCAAAAGATGAGAAGTAGGTGAAAGATGCACAAGTCTGTCTAAGGCTTCTGTTGGCAGAGTCTTAGGGACACCGACTTGTGTTTAGCACTTGTGAATTCAACAATTTGGCAAAACTTATATTTCCTTGGTGGAAAATAGAAGCAATTCCTTTACCGGAGACCTAGGGCATAAAAAGCCTTTTCCAGTAAAGGAAAAAAGTATGTATAACCTCAAGATTACACATCAGTGACTTCCTTCCCATTTTCCTTCCTGTACCATCAGGTTGCATAAACTAGTCTTTAACCTGATAAAATAGTGACTAGAAATGCACACAATATACATACAAACAAATCAGATGTACTGAGAGAACCAAGGGAAGCAGCACTTATTCAAAAGGGGGTCTCTGTCTGCGTTCTTTGCTATTGCCAAAGACTAAGACTCTCACAAAGCCATTTCCTCCAAGACCAACATCTGCTTTTTGTGACTGTCACAGTCATAACCCCATGTTTATGGTATTGCAATACATTGCTGAACCTTTTCTTGTAATGTTGCCAGCTCAACATTATGAAGGGTCAAGCTGAAGGAGAAGAAACAAATTTTATATGGAACAATTAACAGAATATTAACGGGCTGGTTGTATCTTCAGATACTGCAAATGCTTTATTTCCTTTAACATTAGCAGACCCACACCAACACCAGCTGCATAAGGCCCGTAGACAGCAAAAATACTAGGTGTACATGCAAAAAGCAACACTCTCAGACTGAAACATTAACGTGACAATTCAGTAGGTTCTTACTTGACAACAGGCTATGTTCCCCTTTTACTTGCATCCTTATGTAATCGGAATACCTCGCGTTATAACTGTTAATCTTTTTGGATTAAAGCCAGACCCTGGATGCACAAAGTGTAACTTCATTAAGCGATGGGTGATGGGAATGCCCCAAAGAACCGAGTTCTACATCTGCGGTAGCTCTGTTGACTTTAACGTAGCGTATTTGGATTTTTCATAGCCACAGGTAAAATAAAAATAAGGTGCAGGTCTTATAAAATAAGGATTAAATAATGCAAAGATACTAAAGAAATCACAGATTAATAATCTTCCTATTTATATGATGAGATGAAGCTGGGTAATGTAGCTGAATAAACATACACATCCATTTCCCAAGGAGTAATGTGCATTATAGCACAGTTCTCTCTGTCAGCCGTCTTACTGGCACGGTTCTAGATACTTAGCTACTTGCTTTGCATTAGTGACCCAAGATGTATGCCATACGACTTTCATGACTGGAAGTAAAGGGTAGAACAAATGCAACAGATTAGTTATTTAACTCATCCCACTCATCTTCACTCCTTGTATGTGTATCTTTCCAATGTGAAGGTCAGCTTCGAGCACAATGACTGCTTTTCTCTCTGATCAATTTTCAGTTGACTGAACAGAACTCATCCCCCAACTGCAATCTTCTTCTACTCTCTGCGTATTACACCAAAAGGTAAAACCCACATTTACCCCAAAAGTCTTTAGCCCTGGCTAATGCTGCTGTATTACCCATACACAAACCTCTTCCTCATTTACCTTTAAGTCTGGAATATGGAATTTGCTGTTGCTGGACAGGTTGGATTTCAATGTCACTGTGTTCATTCTCTCCCATGCTTGCAGATTTGTTTTATCTCCCGGGGCAGAAATTAGCCAGAACTCCGACATGATCTAGTATTTTCCTTTTGCTCCCGGTTACTGTGGAAAGAGAAAGCAGGTAAGTGGCTAAAAAAGCACCAGACAAAACGTTCTCTTCCCTAAGAACAGAAGGAGTCAGAATGGATCACGGAGGGTTTTTTTTTTCTCTTCTTTTTTTTTCCAGAAACACCAGGAGAGCAAGTCAGTCCTACATCTGAGACTGAAATGGAACGTGACCTTCTCCAGAATGTCACGGAAAGAGTGCGTCTGTTCCTCCTTTCCCAGGGTTGTTCCATCCAGTTTCTGAATGAAGAAATGAAGCTTCCTCCTCCCCTTTCCCTCCCAGCCTCTCCCATTCCCCTTGCACCCTTAAGTCCAGTCTCCACTGTGGAGTTCGGGGACCTCACTAAATTATCTGAACATAAATAAGGCTTTCTGCTTGATAAATGGTCCCTTTCAAATTTTTGGATACTTGTAAGCAAAAGTGAAAGCAAGACGGAAAAAGACCCCTGTCGAGCACACAGGCTGCGAAGATGCCGCCGGCGGGAAGCGATACTGCTTCTTTCCCCGTGTTTTCCTCCCCAGGCTGGATAGGTAGGCGCTGGAGGAAGGCGAGCGGCGGCGCCCAGGCACCGGCAGACCCACAGAGCTACAACGGCGGCGAGAAGCCACGGGGGCCAACCCCACCGGCGTTAGCCGCAGGCATCAGGGCAGCCAGCGAGCGGCAGACCCCCGCGCCGCGCCCCCTTCCCCCGCGGAGCCCCCCGCCCGCTCGCCCGCCTCTGCCCCCCGGTGCGTGGGGAGACGGCGCGGCCGCCGCCCCCCCCCGCGGGACTGTGCGCGGCTGCTGCCCGGGGCCGGACCCTCTCTCCGCCGCGGGGCCCGGAGGCGCGGCCGCTGCCCGGTACGCACCGGCTGCCGGTACGGAGGGCGGCTGGGGGCGGCCGGCCGGCGGGGAGGCTGGGGGGCTGCCGCGGTGGGATCCCGCCCGCCGCCCCTACCTGCGCGCTCCGCCGCGCTGCCCCCCGCTGCCAGCCCGGCTGCCGGGGCGGACGTGCCCGGTGAGGCGGCCGGGGCGGAGCGGGGCGGCGGGGGCCGGGCGGGCGCTGGATGGCCGCCGCCGAGGGGCGGGGGTGCGGGGGAGGCTCCCGCCCGGCGGGCAGGGCTGTAGGGGCGCGGCAGCCCCTTCGCAGCCGGCAGCGGCTCTGGCAGCTGTCTTTTTTGCTTCTTTTGCTGCCCTTTAAACTCGCGCAAAATAGCGCAGCGGCCGTTTGTTGTTATCAGACGCTGACTGCCCTTAGCAAGTCTGAAGGTTCTGGAATAATTCAAGAAACTCTTAGGATACCTTCGTTGCCGGGAGTTCCCGGTATTTCACAAATACGCGGTGCAGAGTCTGCAAGGTAGCGGTGCTTCCTCCCCTGGTGATGCTCTTCCCTGTGGCTTTTAGTCCTTACGAAGTCTTGAGTTTGCCTTACGTTGCCTTAAACCTCCTTAAGATACTGGGACTGTGTCCTAGGTCTTGTGGAGTCCTGTTCTGCTGAGCCTTCCACACCAGAGCCCCGAAGGAAACAAACGTCTGAACGCTTCAGGTACCTTTGAGCGGCATCTTTGCAAGCAGGAATTTAACCCCCTCAGACAGTACACGGTGCATCCCGTTCTCATTTTCCAGTTGGGTGATATAATCACCATGCTGTCTTACAGCGCTCGGGCAATCTCTCCCGTTACTGGGGTTTTCTTCAAAAGACTGAATTTTTTTTCTCATGTCTCTGCATATCAAATGTAAATGAAGCCCCACAAGGAAGTAAACAGAAAGATGCTCTTGGCTTTCCATGTGATCTGTCCTGAACTGAGAGGATTTGAGATGCTGGGGCCAGGCAGGTCTGGTCATGCACAGAAGCAGAGCTCTTGACACTTCCAAGAACGTTAAATGAAGGCCCCTAACAGGCTTCTGTACCTCCAGCACTAGGCAAAAGCAGCTGATGTAAGACATCCTGAATCATAGCCTTGGACCTGGACTGTTCCATCTAAATCGTACTTTAGGTAGCTAACATGCAGGCCAAAGGCTCAGACTCTAAATTGATAGACTCTTTAGACTGGCCCAGGATTCATCTTCCCTTGCTTCTCTTTAACGTTTTTAGTGATATATAAAAAAAGCAATTTTTTATATGTCATGTGTGGAGGAGGAAAGTCTCTACTGAAAGCTCTCCAGAAAAAGACACCAAAACGATTTGTGGCTGAAATAACTATTCTCTCTGGTTTTTGGTTTTGTCTTCCCCCCCTGGTTTTTTTCCATTTATTCTTTCTCCTTTTTAGGCTAATTAAATATCCAGTGCTTATAACCGTGATTATTCTGGTTCTTTTCAACCATGGTGTTCCCTAGGGCACAACAAAGGACTTTGCAGAAGTTGTGCAAAAACCCTAACATATTGATTTGTGTGATGGCATTCATAGAAATAGTGATTGTCTAATCTTCTATTTTTTTTGTTTCTTTAGACTATATGTTTTAATAATGAAAACAGAATTAGCTGATGTTTCAGTACGTACATCATGTATTTCTACCCATAAGAAGGGTCTGAAAGGTATAGTAAACATCATCACCTAGATAAGGCAGTTCTTTCCTGTCTCAAACCAAGTACAGTTTTCACTGGATCCTTGCTGCAGTCTCAAGCCATGGAGATGCTTTGCATGATTAATTTTAGAAATGTTACATTCTCATAAGCTTCTTAAATTTAGAATTCTGTCAGTTGACACTAGAGTTAACAGACGGGAAATGTTACTTGCTGCAGTAGCGCTAGCTGTTGGGGATGCTTCTGTACACACAGATATTATAGTGAATAAGGTAAAATCCAAGCTGAAGGGGTTGTCAGATTTCTAGATACTACAATATATGCTATTTCCTTCCTAAGTGTTTTTATTGCAGCAATGTCACTTTTCTTATTTTTTCATATGGAATCATTTGCTTTTGGTTACTGTTATTACAGTGGAAAATATTATGCTACTTAATTTATTGGTTTAATAGAAAATTATCAAAGAAACATTATATTAATACCTAAGCAATGTCTGACTGAATGTTTTCTATTATCACATTTTCTGGTTTCACTGTGACTTTTAAACGTTTTTTTCCCCCCATTATACATTTTTTTAGGCTGTATGAAGCAGCAGTGAAGGTGGAGGAGGGAAGGAGCATGCAGCACCACATGCCATGGGATATGGAGAGTGCGCCGCACACTTTGGCGGTAACACAGCTGTGACAGCTCATATCTCCCCTGCCATTTCCCTGACTGATCCTTGTGATGCCATGTGATCTCAAAGCTGTCTAATTCCCCCATGATCATCATGTGTCTTTCTGCTCCCTTTGATCCATCAAGACACTGAACCTTTCTCTGGCTTTGCCTCTCTCTCTGTTTATGAGCACTTCCTCAGATGCCACACTAAGGAGCAAAACTCTGTCTCCAAACAGTCATTAAGAGTCCTGAAATATCCTACTTGAAGTATCTCCCAAGGCAAATTTCTCTAATGGATAACCAAAATTATTTACCTAGACAATTATGACATTGACACTAATGGGAATGTTAAGTTTATGTTTTAAGCTTGCAAATCAGCAACCACAGAGCTGTAGTTCTCTATAAAACAATTTATACATCTATCATGTGCATTACCTATTTAGTCCTCTAGTAATGTGTATGGGTTTTTTCCTCTGCTTAGAAAGAATCTTTTAAATCCTATTTCCTAGTTCTGTGTGTTTTATTATTATTGTAGCAATGTATTTAAAATTACAGTCTAATATATTTCAGTGAAGGAACTATTAACTAAGTTGATAATGGGTAATAAATTATTATTTGAATGGAAATATTTTTCTGTGTACTTTTAAGATCAGTGTGCAAACGACTTCTTTATTATAATTCCGTAGCGGTGTATCTATTTCTTAAATATGTTATTTGGACTACTGGTTAATCACTGTCTCTGTACATTAAGTGCAGCAGAACCTCCCTGATGAATTGCTTTTGTACACTGAACATGAAATGCTGTTTCAATGTGAATGTACGTGGCAACTTGTACTTAACATAATGTATGTATGTGCTGAAGGGGCACTGTGCAGTCGTCATCAGAATCAGTAAAGGTAACATGCGGGTTGCTTATCACCACATTGTTGCACAACACTGCACCACCATGTCTGTCACCAGGTAATGCACATAGCAAATTCTGACAAAAGAATGAAAGAAAAAGCAAGCAAAATGATTTGCTCTTGGTTGAAAGCATCCTGTATCACACCTGTTTTCAGTCAGTATACTTACCTCCTCATCTATGTTCATCTGGATGGAAAATCTGAAAGCATATCATTACTACACACAACAAAGATTCATTATATATGGAAGCAAAATGCTTTGTCAAAGCTTCTCCTGCATTATTTAGATCCCGACTTATTTAACTCTGTAGCAAGTGTATCAGGCAGATTTGGCTGCTCTTAAGTTATCTGGATTGAAATGTTAGTAGTTCACATTCTAGTTGATCTTTTCTCCTTTGATTTTCTAAGAAGTCTTAAATGTATGACTGCCCAGGCTCAGATATATCAGCTCTTCCTGAAAACTAAATTTGACTGAAAAGAACAAAAAGTTAATTTCAAGCAACTTGAAATAAAGCACTGTTTACCGCTGTGCAGCCAGAACCTCTGAGTTCTGCCCTTCTTTGTTTGCACTGTGATCAGTTAAATGCATCTACAGAATGGACAAGAAGGTCAGGAATCCTTGTGCAGTCTCATCTAAAGAAAGTTATAGAATTCTCCAGTCTGTAAGAATCTCCAGTGTTTTACACATCTAGGAATTAATTGTAGGTTCAGTCCTCCTGACCCTTCGTAATGCCTTTCGAGGTGCCCTGGAGCATCCTAGTGGTCCTTCAGCTGCTGTTCCAGGATGGCACTGGCCTTCTGCACGGCTTGCATCACACCAACCAACCCCCTGCAGATGTCTGGAAATCCTTAGGGCACCCCGAAGAGCACAAGACCTCGATGTGCGGACACGCGAATTCAACTTTAAATACCTATTAACAGTTAGGGGTGGCCTAAGTGATCAGGCAGTGGAACCTAGGGAGGGTTGGGCTCTCCCCGAAGGCGTCACCTGGTGGCTGCTGCCCTACATTGCTCCTCAGGCTTCGTTAGCTGCATTTACTAGGGGTGAGATTCAGCGGCCTGAGCTTCTAGCGCCACTTGAGGTGTCCTTGCACACCCTGCCTGGCCTCTGAGCTGGAGAATCATAAAATCGTTTAGGTTGGAAGAGACCTAAAAGATCGACTCCAGCTGTTAACCCAGCACTGCCAAGTCCACCACTAAACCATGTCCCTAAGTACCGCATCTACGCGTTTTCTCAACACTTCCACGGATGGTGATTCCACCACCTCCCTGAGCAGCCTGTTCCAATGCTTGACAACCCTTGCAGTGAAGAAACTTTTCCTCATATCCAATCTAAACCTCCCAGGCTCAACTTGAGGCCGTTTCTTCTTGTCCTGTCGCTTGTTACCTGGGAGAAGAGACCGACCCCCACCTGCCCACAGCCTCTCGGGTAGCTGTAGAGAGCGATAAGGTCCTTCCTGACCCTCCTTTTCTCAGGAGACCATGGGTTTTCCATAGGTCTTGTGTCAGCTCCATCTATGTGCCATGGATACCATATGGCATCTCAAACGCCACTAGACAACCTACATTTAAGCAAGTGAAGCCTTAGGTCTCTGAAATGGGGGCTCGGACATCTAAGACCCACATAGGCACCTGTACTCGGGTACGGCGATCTCCCTCAGCTGTAACGCCCTGTAACACGAACTAGGGTAGAATCCCTGCTAGTCACGATATTGGTATCATCTTTGTTGCGATATATCATCCAGGGAATACCATACGTAAGGCTTACTTATGGTTGGATTCGATGATCTTAAAGGTCTTTTCCAGGCTAAATGATTCTATGGCTCCGTGATTATTTGTAACAGCTTCAGTTTGCATCCTGTACTGGTTATATGCCGTTGTGGTAAGAATTTCGTTGTGATTTTAACTGGTCCTTGAAGATGTACATAGATGGCATATGTATCATTTCAGTCCTTGTTGTTGCTGTTCTAAGTTAGAAATGGAACGGTCAGGAATTTTGCATGTCCCTTCTGCTCTAAAACCAGTGATGCTACAAAGCAATAAACCCGTGTCTTTTTCCGTCTGCTGACCAACTAAACCCCGGATTCACCGTTTTCCACAGGTAACGGACACGGTTTGCTGTAGGGCGAGAACATTAACCCTCCCCCACCAGGCCTGCAAAAGCACCTCCTGCTCCGTGGTGACCCGGCGGCGGCCGGCAGGGCACCACAGACCCGCCACAGCCCCGCCAGGCGGCGGCCCCTGCCCTCGGGCGGCACAAGATGGCTCCGGCCCGCCGAGGGGGGACGCCGCCGCCGCCCGCCGCGCCTGCCACAGGCGCTTCCCGCGCTAGGAACGGACGGGCGGGGAGACGGGCCGCAGCGAAGCTGTTCCGCGGCGAGCGGCGGCGCTGGCCAGGGGCGGCCACTTCCCTGTGCGGCAGATCGGGCCTGACCCACCAGCAGCCGGGCCGCGCCCGGCCCCGCCGCCGCCAGCCGGAAGCCAGCCGCCTTCCGCTTCCCCTCCGCCCGGGAAGAGGCGGGCCGAGTCGCGGCCATGCAGGTCTCCAGCCTCAACGAGGTGAAGATCTACAGCCTCAGCGCCGGCAGGAGCCTCCCGGAGGTGAGCGGCCGGGCGGCCGGGAGAGGGCCGCCGAGCGGGGCGAGGGGACGCGCTGCCGGGCCGGGCTCCCCTGCGGCCGAGTGGCGGGGTCCCGGGCTGCCCGCCGGCGGCAGGAGGCTCCGGGGGCGTGCGGGGCCCGGCGGCTGGCTGAGCTGCCTCTTCTCCCTGCGGGCTTGTGTTGAGTGTAACTAAAACCATCCGTAAGGATTTCTTAAGCTAAACATGCGGTTTGAATGCGTGTATGTCTAACTTGTAGGTGTGTTATTCTACGGACCCTTAAAAACCAGGACTGTAAGTTTTCTCGGTGTGGCGTGGTTAAACTCATCAGCAGAAATTTTAAAATAATAAAGAAAAATATTATTAGCGGCCTAATGGACTTATGCTTCCAAGTTGGATAAACTTGTAAGTGATTCTCTGGTTCTTGCATGAATAATCTGCTCAAGACTGATTTATATATTTTCTTACAGTGGCTCTCTGACAGGAAGAAAAGAGCATTACAGAAGAAAGATGTGGGTGAGTTTTCCTGTCTCAGAGTCCTCAGTAATATTCTGCTGCACATATGCAACATGCAAACCCACAGGGAGACAGCTTTAGTAACTGATAGCTCGTATTTTAAAAGCTACAAAATTAAAGATATAAATAGTTACTTCAGCTTTCTGTATAGCTTTATGTGAATAAAGTATTACCAGTATTGTTTTAAATTCAGACATTAAATATCAGGGTTGTAGATGATGAATTCCATGTATAGCTTATGGTAAAGTCTGACTATAAACTCCTCATATATATATGCTAATCCTACAGTGCAAGAGCATTGTCATTTTAGCTTAAACTTGTTATACAAAATATATATGTACCATAGGATGCGTTGTACAAGGAACTCAACCAAAGAATAAGTGCATAGAGTTAGTAGGAGGATGTAGTACATCATACAACATCTTAGTTGTGTGAAATATATGATGAATATTTGCTACTACGTTATGTAATAGCTGGTTGCGTAGTTATCTCTGAATAGGCATTTATTTCGCGTGGAGGTAGTGTGCTTTTCAGGATTAACAGACTGTATTAATCTGCTTGAAACATGTCAATTATACTTGAAAAAATCTTTATACTTGAAAAGATATTAAGAGATATTTCCTATACTCAATTAACTCAACATGCTTCCGTAAGAAACTATTACATTTTTTTGGACCGATACAGTTGTGCTACCATTGCAAAACTTTTTTTTTTCTTTCTAGATATTCGTAGAAGAATTGAACTTATTCAAGACTTTGAAATGCCCACGGTCAGCACAAAGATTAAGGTATCAAGAGATGGACAGTATATTATGGCAGCTGGTGAGTTAATGAAGTGAGTCTCTAGCAGAGGTCAAAAATGCTAGAAAATCTTGATTGCAGAATGACAGTATTTCAAATAGAATTGATGGGTTCATTTATAAGTGGAGCATTGAACAGAGTTTTGGAAGCTTAAGATGTGATACAGTGGTTGTCTTGGTAGCAGTATTGTGAAATACTTCCTTTTAGAATACAGATGTTCTTAAATCATGAAACAGTTTGGGTTGGAACGGACTGTTGACAATCACCTAGTCCAACCACTCTACCACCAGGGGTTTGTAATTCAATTAAAAACGAAATTGTTTATAATACAGTTTAAAACTAATTTCTTAATTATTTTTATTGTACGTACAGAAATTTGCTTTAAATAACTTTTGAACGTCATTGTTCGAGTATTGTTTTAAAGGATGGAGGATAATGCTACGCTTTATAACTGTGAAAGGAGGATCTAACCATGAATACTTTAGTAGGTGTTAATAGCATAAGGAGACTTGCTCTTTCAGACTGACTGGAAGGTATTATTAAAATCTGTATGATGTATCTGGTAATCAGAAGAACCTATGTACAAGCAGGGTGCTTTCAGGCACCAAAGACAAAACTCAGGCCGTAAGGTTATGTTACTGAGGGTCATGTTTTTCCAGTCACAGAGACTTTGGTAAGATCAGAATAATTACAGTGAAATGCAGTAAAGCCTGTATATGTAAGACATTATATTAAAAAAAAAAAAAAGAGCTTTAATGTTATCTTTTTGTTTATTGTTTTTACTAAAGATCGAATTATTCTTTCAGGAACTTACAAGCCAAGGGTCCGCTGTTATGATACCTATCAGTTATCCCAGAAATTTGAAAGGTGCTTAGATTCTGAAGGTTAGTATAAGCTATGGCTGTTAGCACAAGATATCTTTCATATATAATTCAGTTCGGACTCAAGTAGAAATCTCCCTCGCTGCGCTGAGGAGACAGAATGTATTTTGGGAGAACACAAGAATCTAGATTAAAACATCACCTGGTCTTTTATCTCTGTTTTTCCCTTCTCCTCCTCCTTCACCATTCTTTACTCTGTTGGAGTGGTGTGAAGAATGTAAGATTTACCTTGAGCCAGTAAGTGTGGGGCTCAGAGTGAGCGTGGCTGAAGTCTGTCCTCTGTGCAGGGAATGTGATGTGGGTATGATGGCTGGGTAGTGGCCAGATCTCCCTTCTTTCCCCTTCTGTGAAGCAGTAAGGTGGGAGAAGGTACTGTGCTTGCATTGTCGTTACTGAAATGAGTTCTCACTCTTTTCTCTCTGTAGCCCAAGCTCAGTAGGTGAATTACAGGGTAAAGAGAATTCCCTGAGAATGGGTTGCTTTGTTTGTTTGGTTTGGTTTTTTGTTTGTTTTCTTGGAAACAAGATACTTAAGGGTAGGTGGCATCATCACCAAGGCCCTAATTACAACTTGTTTGCTACTCATTTGGAGGGAGAACAACTGTAGTGAGGCAACCAAGGAGCCATCTAGACAATGAGAAAGGGAGAATCTGCTGGCAGTTAGATGAGGGGAGGAGGTCAGAGCTGCTGTGGCTCTGAGTTTTGAGGTGCATAGATTTGGAGAGCAGTGGGGTTTTTTTGGGTGGTGGTGGTGGTTTGGTTGTTTTGGTTTGGTTTTTGTTAGAAGTCTGATGGGTGAAAACTGGGATACAGGGGTGACCAAAGCAATGAGGGTATGAGCACAGAGTGGCAGAAGTCCTAAATCATCATGGAAGAATGAAACGGGTTTAACTGTGGTGTATGTGAAAGTGATGTGAAAAATAAAAATTAAGAACGGCTAAATTAGGTCAGGAAAAGTGCAGTAGAGCATGATGGTGTTTCTTTACCCTGTGTGTCAGGACTACAAGGAGTAACATAAGGTGAAGGGACAGTGCTACAACATAGCAAGAGGGGAGGTGGTGTGGGCAGGGTTCAGAGAGGCTGCAGAGAGGAAGGTATGGCAAGAGTGAGACCCACTTTAGAAGAGTAGGAATCATTGTAATAGTAAATGCTTGCTGGTGATTAGAGCTTAAAGAACATTTTTTGGAACTGGCATCTTACTAGATTGCGAAAGTATGTTTAATTTGAAATGTAGCAAAGAGTCACTTCAGGTAACGTTTAAATGAGCTACTTCATTTAAATGGAACCAATTTAGATGAAGCAGCTACTCCCTAATGTTCCCAACCCAGCTCATTTAAAACTAGGCAAAGTTCAATATGTTGTAGTGTTTAGCAGGGATAGTAGCTTCCAAATCTGTGATATTTTTTGAGCCTTAAAACTTGTGAGAAAGTGCTGACCCCTTAGAAGGATTGTACATGCAGGTTTGTGCATAGTGTGTCTAAACTAGTGTCATTTTTTTAAATCATGTTTGATGGATTACATGATGTGGTCCATGGACCACACACTCACTGAAAACCATTTGATTAGGTCTTCCCCAGCCAATAAATACATGGTCGAGCGTTGTGTTGAGGAACATGTCAAGTACACAAGAATGATAAAAAGATTACAGGATGCTTCATATGTTTCTAAAGTTTTAGAAAACTACACTATTTTGCAAATAAAGTTATATAATTAAAGATTTTATCACAATGTCTGCATTATGCATTGACACCTGTGGGGAATACTTATATGACTAAAGGTTAGCACCAATGTAAATATTTTCGGGATTTACGCCAATGTTTGCAAATAAGTTTGCTGACCTAGTTGACTTAAAATTCTCTTGCTCTCTCCTCTAGTGGTTACGTTTGAGATTTTATCAGATGATTACTCAAAGGTATGTTTAATGTTTTCAGTGTATAAATGAAAAAATTGTTTAATATGTATATTAAAATGCATTTTCATATATAGTAAAGGCAGTCAACACAACTTTCAGAGTAGAAGAATTTTTGTTTCAGGAATTGTTAACAGGATAAACATTTTTTGTACATTCAAAATGTTGTTTCTGTGTCTCTTTGTATTATAATTTGCCTTACCACTTTTAAAGTCTTCTGTCTGTAGGGAAAAACTTCAAATAATGATCTGGCCTACAAACAAAATAATGTGAAAAACGGAATTAGGTGTTTTTTCTAGGGTAATGTTAAGTCGTAATCCTTTGTGACAAGTCATAAGCTGTTACACCATTTTTGAGAGGTGGGATAGCTATAGGTAAGTCAGTAGCCTGATTTGTCAGTGTTATTGTAGCTGTGATTAGCATAAGTATATGAATGAGGCAAAGATTGTGGAGGGGAGTAAATATTTTGGGGTTTTGTTTGTGTGTTGTTTTGTTCGTGTTTGTTTTTTTTTTTTAAATGAATAGCTGTACCTGGAGGAAACAGTTGAGTTCTTAGGACCATCATATTTTGGGGTTTTGTTTGTGTGTTGTTTTGTTCGTGTTTGTTTTTTTTTTTTAAATGAATAGCTGTACCTGGAGGAAACAGTTGAGTTCTTAGGACCATCAGCTCTTTTTCAGGCCCAATTCAGTTACTGCTTCTAATGCTATTTAACACCTAGCTTGTTTCTTCAGCTGTAACAGTTGGTGTAATAAAAGGTGTTACTTCTTTCTGTAAATTTTGCTTTTCTGATTCATCAAAGTATTGTTTCAAATTAAACATTAAATTTAAGCATACAATTTTGCTGATTTCATTAGGACAAGCTGTTGTTTTTTGGTGTGTGGGGTTTTTTTTGTTTGTTTTGTTAAGTATTTATTTTAATACTTTTTTCTGAGAAGAGACCTTATCATTTCTGGTACAGGTTTGTTTCAATAAATTTTACTGTTTGATGAGAGACATTATCATCTAGCCTTCTGTCTTTAGTCTTTTCAAAAAATTTTCCAGTGAGATTTCCAAGAATGTGTCTGAATTCAAGTAGCAGAAGGCAGTAACTGGGACAGTATAATAGCCTCCCACTTAGCTGTCTGAGGGAGGTTGTTTCTGGTAATACAGGCCAAACAGTTATTTGGGAGACTGAGGAACACATTGTGTTCACAAATTTGTTTCTGACTGGTTACAAACAGTAAGGCTTGTGTGTGTGTTCAGCTGAAATTGGTACTCTATTTCGGACTGAAGCCCTGCTTTCAGTCCTTAATACAACCTTATGTTTAATTTGATTTTCCGAAAACTTACAAATCATTAGAAAGAAAACTTAATTTCAGGAAGCTGTCATAATGTTTTGATCATGTTAGAAAAAGGGAACATTGAGGAATTACATTTGAAATTCTTAGAATCATAAAAATATTGATTGGAAGGGGATCTTCAGGCGTCCTTTAATGCTTGAACAGGACTGTCAAAAACTGCAGGCATATGGTGGTTCCACAAATTCACTGAATAACTTGTTGTAATGCTGTACTACCTCGTTGTAAAGAATTTTTCCTTCCTGTCCAACCTGCCCGTGAAAATCTGAAATTTTCACTGTTGCTATGGCAAAGGGTTTGACTTGTCATTCTTGTAACTGCACCTCATTTGCTGGCTGCTATTAGGTTATCCTGCAGGGTGCTCTTTGCCTGACTAAACAAGCTAAGGTTCTCCCAGCCTCTCCTTCTTTTGTACATTTTGTGTTCTGCCCCAAACAAAACATTTGTTTGTCTTGGTAGCCCTTTTGATGCTCTCAACATCTCTCTTGAATTGGGGGCCCCAAAACTGGACACACTGCCTCATGCTTTGGTAGCACAAGGAAAACAGCTTCTCTCCAGTTTGCTCCCACTGTCTCTGTAATGTTGCCTTTTGAGGCTTATTTGCATCTTCACAGTGAGAGCACACTGTTAGCTTTTGGTTATACTGGTATCCATAAAGCCAGTTACACTTCTCTCATAAGTTGTAGTCTTGGACTGAGCTTCAGACTTAGGAGAGAGTGGTATCTTTTTTTTCTTTCACAGCCTTTTGCAAAAAGACCTGTATTTCTGATTGGTATTTTTGCCACACACTGGCGGCTATGCTTTTGCTACCCTCAGGTTGAAGTTTTCTGGCAGTGACCAAAATCAATTTAGTATGAAGGAAAGACAAACATGATTTACAGTAAGTTGTATGCACTGCTAATGACAGAGGACACAAATCTCTTCAAGTTCAATATTGTAGAAATTTATCTTAAAGTTGAAAATTACTAGAGGTAAAGCGATCACAAGCAGAACATCTGGTTGGTTTTGGCAGCTATCAAAAACTTTGTAAAATATCTTTGGAGCTAGAGCAGGTGAGAAGAAAATTCACTTTTGTCCTTGAAAGCAAACTGCATCTTCTCTCTTTCCTGGTACTAAGTTTTTGGTGGCTTACTGGTAGTGAACTAAGAGAATGTGATATGATTTAATTTTGTGTTCTCATAGTTCATGTAGCTTCTGTACTGCATGAAGATGCAGGCATTTCTTCTATAATGATGACAGAGAAAAGATTTGATCTGGGCATTGTTTCAAACAAGTAAGTAAAGAGCTTTGCTTGTTGTAAATCTCCAGTTAAAAGCGTAAAGGCATTAAGCATGCAAAGGATTGATTGGGATGCAAATTAAAAAGATCATTGTACAACGCCAACTGTGCAGCTGCATCGGTAATCTCGTATGAAATCATAGTTACGGGGACAGGTTGCCCAGAGAAGCTGTGGATGCCCCATCCCTGGAAGTGTCCAAGGCCAGGCTGGATGGAGCTCTGAGCAGCCTGGTCTAGTGGAAGGTGACCCTGCCCATGGCAGGGGGTTTCTTTACAGAAAACTATTCTGTAATTCTGAAAGATGATACTCTACTTGGTCTTGGACTAAGGTGAGTGAGTCCGTGGATAAATGTTGAAACACTAGGGTTTCTGGTATTAGAAAAAGCAGAATTAAGGGAGGACTTAATGGTATATAGGCATGAAGTACTAGCCAAGGTCAGTCTGTGTCTTGTAAGGGAGGAATATACAGATATGTAAATAAAGACAACAGATTTAAAATAACTTTTGTACCTCGCATTTCTTGAGGTTCTCATCCATATTTGCATTGGTAACAATATAGTCCAGCAGTAGGAAATGTAGAGTCTTCAATGGTCTACTACTTCTAGAAGATGCATGGACTATACAGATTTGAAACTAAACTAGCACTCTTTTCTAATCTAAGCTAAATAGAGATGGGGCTCAGAGTCAAGAGTTAGCCTGAGATTATCTATACAGTTTCAGTTTGTATGCATCGTGGCATGAGTTTGGATCAGGCCACCTGTTTCTTCATCACACAGTGCTTGGGTGTGGTTTGAGGTACAGCATGAGTGTAACGGATGGTGTGGATGATGCTGTCTCTGGAGTGGGAAGAATTCCTTCATATGATTTGAGTTGTGCCATGTTAACTTGCCATCAGGACTATAGGGGCAGGTTCTGGCCTATTTTATTTACTACTAGTTAGCCTAGTAATTCCTCCCTGCGGGGTTTTGCAGGACTGAGATGTTTGTCTCAGTTTCAGAAAGAAACAACGTGCTTATTCAGTTGGCAAACAACAACAACAAAAAAAGCACAGAGGTCGTTGGTGTCATTATTGGAATGCTGCCATGCGTCAGGACATTCATGTGCTTAGTACCTATGAACATATTGATGTCTGCGTGGCATTGTACCTGGAAGAAGTTAACTGTCAGAAGTATAGGTGTTAATTCTGGTGCAGCAGAACACTGAGATGGCTATACTGCTTCTGGTTGCAGAGTCACTTTCAGGATGTCGCATATACTCTTGTGAATATTCATTTAATGTTTATTAATAAAGCTTTTTGCTGTGGCTAATGAGAATGATGAAGCACTAGTCGATTCTGTCTTTTTAATAGAAATGGTTTGAATGAGTTGTGATAAACTTGTCTGTGAACTTGAAAAAAATCACTGTAAGACAAAGACAAATTGCGGAGCTTGTCAGCTTCTGTATGTTTCAGTGCTTTCTATTTTCTTTTCAGATTGTCTTCTTGCAGTGTGGTAGATTTGTGGAGTTTCATTCGCAACATGGCCATTACTACAAGACAAGAATACCAAAATTTGGTAGAGATTTCTCTTATCACTATCCATCATGTGACCTGTATTTTGTAGGAGCAAGGTATTGATCAAGTGCATTACTTTGTTTCACTTTTTTAGCAACGTTTTCCAGGAATAAAATGAACAATGAAATACCAGAAAAGTTAAAAATTGGAAGAAATGGCAGTTCCTTCCAATTTAATAACTGAGACTGTTTGTGAAGAGTAGAAAATATGGGAAGACTAATATAAATTCAGTTGCTTGTACTGTTTTAATACTTTTTTTCCCTTTGATTCTTAAACTGGGTACATTATATGTTAGCAAATTTGTTACAAAAAAATCTCAATTCAGTGTACTGTTTTAAAAAGTGATTAGCATCTAAGTGAGGGAAGTTAAGTAACTTTTTCTATCCTGGTTGGTGTTTTGTTGCTGTTAAAATGTGAGTCAAATCACATATAATTAGTTGAGTTTGTGAGAAATCATAGTAAAAATAAAATGAGGTCTTCAGGATTTCATACAAAGTAAGTAGCAATTTAAGATATAACATAAATCATAGGAAACTGAAAGATCCTAAAAAAGGAATTAATGCTTCTTTTCCCTGGAAAAAGAATAATTGGTAGGATATTGCAGTGTAATAAATATCTTTGGTGAACATGCACATTTTTCTCTGTATTTTTAACACTGAAGGACAGATTTGTCTTAGTTTTTAGGTTGTGAAACCTGAAAATTTTATATTTAAAAACTCCTGTTGACAGCCTGATTTTACTATAACTTCTCTAAATTTGCAGCAGTATTTTTCAGTATTTGTAAGAGAAAAGAGTAATTTTGAATTTTTCCATTGTAGTTCTGAAGTATACAGGCTGAATCTGGAACAAGGAAGGTTTCTGAACTCCCTGCAAACTGACGCTTCGTAAGTTATCTGTAATGCATGACGTCTATCTGTCGTCTTTCCACCAGGTGGAAGCAAACGACTAGCATGCTCTCCATCAGTACTGTATCTCAATGCTGCCCAAACATCTTGTTGTGTTAAAAAGGAGCATATGCCGAGCCTGAGCCTCATTTTATGTTCTGTAATTCTTTGTTCTAGTTTTTATGTTTTAATTGAGTTTTCTTTTGTGGATATTTTAAAATTACTTAATATGGACTTGTAATAGGTATTATATAACTTGATCTTAAGAGCATTTCATTAAAACTTTGCCATTATTGCTCAATTTAGCCATCATATAGAGATCTACCCACAGGGTATGTACTTTCCCAGACATGTCTTTGTCCTTCTGCTCTTGGAGTAGCCCAAACAGAATTTTTATATCTCCAGCATGTGTCTGATTCTTTTGAAAACCCTACCAGAGCAGGAGCTGGGCTGCTTTAATGTGGGGAGAAGCAGATGAGAAGAACAGACTCACCTCGATAAAATGTCTAGTTGGTGGGCAACAGCTGGTGTTCAGTGGGTAGGATAGCTTAATGGACAAAGCAGTATTTAGGAAGGCACAATACAGAAACTGAGCAGCAGGAAAAAAATAAAAAAGGTGGGAAAATCCTGGAGTGGAAGAGCTAAAGGTGTAGTGTAAAATCTGAATTACAGAGGTGAGACTTGAAGTTGGGAAAAGTTGTGAGGTGGGGAGTTGGATGAGTTACAGAATTAGAGGTGGAGGGCTTTGAATGGAAGAAGTTGGAGAGTACTGGGACAAGTGGTGTGTAAGGGCAAATATTTATACTTTGGAAGAACTGTTGGAGAAATACAGGACTCTGTTGAGAAATATGGTACTTGAGTGAGGGAGGGGAAGACAGGCCATTCATCAGAGTATGTGGTAGATGTAAGCTTGAGAACATAAGTATTTGGGAAGACCTTTTGCCATAATTGAGTTGTTTAAGAATATAATGGAACAGAGCAATATGGCAAGGCTTGGTGGTAGGTGTGGGCAGAGAAATGCAGAAGCATTCAGGTTGGAGAGAACCTCAGAGCCCAGCTTCCTGCTGAAGACGTAATCACACTGAATTCTGATGAGTTTTCCCAGGGGGGGTCTTAAAAACTCCAAGGATGGAAATTCCACATCTTCTGTGGGCAACCTGTTCCAGTGCTTAATTATTTGCATAACATTAAAATACTTTCCTTGCATCTGGTTGGAACCTTACCTGTTTCAAGTAACCAGCGCTGTCTCTGATGGCTCCAAATTTTTGGTCAGCCTCTCAGAGTATAGGAGGGTGCTATTAAAGCAACCAGTCCCTCCCTAGGGCCAGCTTTTGCTTTTCCAGGCTGAGCATTAGGGTACATGATTACAGGAATCTTTTTAGTTGTGTTAAATTATTCTGAGGTCATTAAACTTACTCTTTTTTCTGTTTTAGAGAGAGTAATGTCTGTGACATAAATCCTGTACACTTCTTGTTCGCTATGGGGACGGCTGAGGTAAATGTTTGCATTCCTTATATAAAAAGGGCAGTATTGTGTGTTTCTTTTTTTATATTAGTTTGCCTGAGGATAAGAAGAAATCATGACAGGAACTTAATTAATCAATTTGATCTCATCTGCTAAGTATAGATCCATTAAATAAGGTGACTTTTTAGAGAATAGTGCAAATACAATTTCTGAGCTACCTTGGTTGCTGAGATGCTTGAGATTTAGCAGGTAGGAGAGAAAATAATGTTACCTTGCTATGCAGTACAGCTGTCTGTAGAAATTAGCTAGCATGTGTACCCTATTATCTTCAGAAATTTAGTGTTAGTGATTTTGATTGAGGTCACGTTTTTTAAAAATACCAGTGAAATCTGTGGAGCTTGTATGCTATTAGAACAATTCATGTCAACTTGGGGAACTTGGTTAATTTTTCATAGATTAATTCATAATTTTCTTTAAACACTTTCAGAATACCAGACTTCTGTTGGATAAGCTTGAAATATGTTTTTTTTTTAAACTGTTTAGGGTAAAGTGGAATGCTGGGATCCTAGAACTAGAAATCGAGTTGGTGTGTTGGACTGTGCTTTAAGCAGTGTGACAGCAGATGCAGAGTGAGTAAAGGCTACCTTTCAAAGTGTGTTCTTCTGTTTCTTTCAGAAGTTTTGCATTTAGGAACAGATCCCACTTTGCATTAAAATGGCCTGCCCAAGGTCTGGTCTTGTTGCTGGTGTGAATAAAGGGTTTTCTTAGTCATAAAGGAGTCTCTTACTGATCTGAGTACTAGTGGCTACTTCTCTATACAACCACAAGTTGTGGATGTAAACAATGCAGCTTTTTGAAGTAGTATTTCTGAGTGATATCTGTAAATTAATTTTAATTAATTAGCTATTTTTAACATTTCAAAATTATTTGCAGCCTTTATTGAAAGAATGTCTAACTATAAGCATCATGCTTTGCAGGATAGATGGTTTACCATCCGTTTCAGCCCTGAAGTTTGATGGAGCTTTGAATATGGCTGTTGGAACAACTACTGGGCAGGTAGGCTTAACTTCATCTACAGCAGTTCTTAGGAGTTCTTGCAATTGCCAGTCCAAGTATATCATACATTGAGTGCACTTATTGTAATGTTAATATCTATTAACACAAATTATTATTAAGAGTGTAAATTATATGTATAGAGAAGTAATAGTCATTCTTAAACTGCAAATTAATTTTGTCAAATGGTCTTGCTCTTTAGAACACTATAGGGACCACTTAAAGTCATCACAACCTACATACTAGATAACTTCCAATTCTGTAGTTTCCTTATGACTTCAGTCAAGTATGCGGGGATGTTGCTGCTTTTTGAGACTATCAGTACCATCTCAATGCAACATATGCTCTCAGTTATCTTGATGGTGGCCAGAGAAGCAGAAGTGATTCTTTCAACTATTGTTTTTACTGTCTTATCTTTCTATAAAGCAGCACTTATATTCATTGATTCATTGTTGCCATCATATTTATAAAATGATGGTGGGGGGTGGGGGGTTCTGCCTTCATCAGTCTTTTCATGGGTTTGGAAAACTAGCCTGTCAAGAGCAAGTATGTATGTAAGAGTTGTATTTACAATAATGTTAGCATACGTACCAGGCAAGTTTTATTGGAGATTATACTTTTTTATTAAACAAACCAGTAATATTTTTTTCCCCAAAATTATTAGTATTCACACTTTGTGTATGAAAGATTCAAGCAAGGTCTCTTAAGTTCCATAGGAAACTCTGGAGATAAAAATGCAGGTTTCTGGAAGACAGGGCCTGTATTTTCTACCTTCTTTAACATAAAAAATTACATTCTGTGGGGTTTCATTGAGTGGAAGTGTTACTGAATGTGGAAGGGGGTCTGAAAATTCAAATCTTGTGAGAACAGCACAAGGACCTGAAAGTGAAATATTAGTAATTAAAAAATGCTAACAGCCTTTAAAATGGCTCATTTTCCCAATAGGAATAAAAAATACTTTAGAAGCTCTTAAATTTGCTCTTAATTTTTCTAGGCTGAAGCATGCTGAGGTTAAAATATACTGCCAGATTAAACTAGGCTCACTTAATAAACTATTTTCAGAAATTAAAATGATTTCTTTTATGTAAATTCTGTCCGTGTATTTCAGTAAAACATCTCAAGTTTAGTTAAGTCTTCAGTGAAGATCTGATGTGCATGACTTCCTCTTAGCATTACAATATTGTAAATTTAATCCCTTTTATTCTTCAAGGTTTTATTATATGATCTCCGGTCTAGTAATCCATTAATAGTCAAAGATCACCACTATGGCCTGCCTATTAAGTCAATTCAGTTTCAGCATCAGTTGGATTTAATTATCTCTGCAGATTCTCGAATCATAAAAATGTGGAACAAAGATACGGTAAGTGTTTTTTTGTTGCTGCATTCAAATTTTCTAATTTTTACTTCCTTTTTGTTATGTTTTTTTCATGCAGCTTGAATAACAAAGCTGAAATTCAGTGTAGGAAGTTGAATTTTTAATATGTCCTAATTTACATAACACTTTGTCCAGTCTGACTAAATAAACCAGCATCTGGGAAGTTATTCAACCGCCTGTCAGGTAAAAGATACAATGTCAGTTTTTTTTTTTTTAGCTGTTTGTACATGTCTGCCTCAGATGCTCCTTTCAATAGAAGGGTTTAAACATGAAAGGTACTACCTTAGCCATTGCCCTGGTTTGTGTATTTCTCACAGTATGCTTGAATACATCCATTTGCAAATTTTCATCAGAGAAAAAATGGTCATTCCAATTCCCTGCTCAAAGCAGGGCTAACTTGAAAGGTAGGTCAGTTAGTTTATGACCTATTAAAATCAGGTGCTTCCTATTTTCATAGAAACCTATTTGGAGATTGAAGCAGATACTATGCCTAGATCCAAATCAAAATGTGTATTATGCTGTAATGGGTTATGTTGCAGTAGGCAATGGCTTATCTCTGCCTTTTGCACCTTTGTGTGAAATGGAAATCTCTAATTTTCGTAACACTTCCTTTCATTACATTATACAGTTCTTTTTCTTATCTTTCTGTCAGTGAAGCTTGCACAAAATGTTACCCCATAGGTTCATAGTAATACTGCTGTAACTTGGTTTGGTTTGAGGGGCTAACTTTAGTCATTGTATTTTAGAAGGACTGAAAAACGTGCACCATCTGTACTTTTCTAGCTTTATAGTGAAACATACCAAGAACAGTTGTAGTAGTTCAGAGGCCCTTTTTTCTGACTATTTCAGGCAGTCATTTCTCTATTGTTTTGCTTCTTCATAAACTTTCAACAGCCTCTTTTATTTTTTCTGTGATCGCAAGCGGTTTTTTGCAAGCTCCTCTGCAGTTATTTTTTATTGTTTAAAAGAACAAATACATTATTGGTTATTATTTAAAACATCTGCAGTGGCTGCTCTCCATTTTTCCTAGGTGTATATATATTTCCCTCATTGAGAGTGAAACACTGTAAGGTTTGTCAGGTGGCCTCTGCAGTGGGAAAAGGGAGGGTTTCTTACTGCTGGAAGGCAAAGATAGCTTTGGACTCTTTCCTAGAGTATGTTCCAGCTGGCTCCACCTCTCCCAGATGTTGGTTCCTGACTATCTCTGGCTGGGAACCAACTGCAGAGGCAGACTGTGGGGTGGAGAGCATATGGCTTTGATACCAGAATAGCCCCATGCTGAGACGTGCCTTGGGGTGGGGAGCATGAGGCTTTTGTCTGCTAAGACCGGGGTGGGGGAGGACTCTTATTAATCATCGGGGAGAGACCAGAGGTGGGTGGGGTAACAGCATGTAACTGGGAGGGAAAGGAAGGGCCCAGAAAGGTAGGTGGGATTGCTGCAGGGAAAGAAAGAAGAGGAATAGGATCAAAATTTGCTCTGTTCCTGTCCCTCATTTAGAACAGTGTAGACATGTACTCTCATGCTTTGGATTCTGTGGCCCAGTTCTTAGAGACTCTTCCTTTACTGGCTGTCTTGTGTGTTGGCTTATAAGAGCACCTGTATTTTGTCTGGGTTTTTCAGACTCTGTTCCAATTCTTATTTTTTTCAGAATGTTGTTTCCTGCTTTTACCTCTTTCTTAAATAACCTTTATAACTTCAATTCTGATCTAAGCTAGATACCACTGGATGCTTTTACTACTTTTATATTTAGACCTCTTTAATACTGAGTTTATAAATTATAAACAAAGTGCTGAGCTATATTTCCTTTCATGTAGATGTGAGCAAGGTGGAGGAACCGAGCTCCAGAATAAAGTTCTACTTCCAGTCCATCATTTCAGCTAATGGTACTTACTAAAATTGAATTTAGTAGTTTTAAATAATTTTGAGTTGAACAAACTGAGGGTTACACTGCCAATGTGCCCAGAACCTATGGACCTTACCCCCCACCTTTTGCATAAAATAAAGTAAATCTAGCACATATATTTTCAACACAGAAGTGAGTTGAAAAGTTAGAGGTGCCACTGTACATTGCTGTGTCTTCAATAAATAGTAGGCTACGCTTCCTTCTAAGAGATCAGATCAGAGGCAAAATACAACATTGAGTTCTTTGTGTTGTGTTCAGATCCTTTAATAACATTTTATTAATGTTATTACATATATATATGACATTATATAAAAATATATACATAAACAGCAAAATCTGTTCCATCTTTATTCCATCTATTTCTTAGATTCTATAATGGCTATTCTTAATGTTTAGATTTCCTAAATTTAATTATATTGTTTGGAGTTCTTTATGTTTTCTTCCTGTAATTTCAGGGGAAGATATTTACTTCAATGGAGCCAGAACATGATATCAATGATGTCTGCCTGTATCCAAACTCAGGTAGGTTAGATATATTAATGCCTTAACACAAGCTTTCCCTCATTGAACTTAACCCAAGCTGTGGTCTTGTTTTTTCTGTTTAGGTGATACAAGTTAACTCTACTTTCCTCCTTATGACAGAGTTAGGAGTAAATGGTTACTTGTCAGTTAGTGTCATTGTTTCCTCTGCATCTGTATTAAATCGGAGCCTCTCTGCAGTTAGAAGTTGCTGTGCTGTCAGTTGAGTGACTGACCTCTTTTGCTCTTTCAAATAGCTGAAGTGTTTCATTTCATAAGAATAGGAATTTTGGCCTTTTGTCTCAGCTAAGTCCCACATGAATTGGAGCTTGCTTTCTAGAACTAGGAAAAATCTCTTTACAACAAGTTTTCGTATTTTTACAAGTGTTTACAACTATGTGGTCTGTCTGTGTTTTAGATACAGCATTTACTGTGCCCTCCCTTAGATTGAGGACTTTGGTTTTAAGTGTAGATTCTGTAGTGCACAGATTTGCATGCTTTTTGTGACTGTTTTCAAATTTGTCATTTCCTATAACGTTATGTTCAGAGGTCAAAACCGAGGGTCGCTTTTAACCAGTTTCCAGATCCTACCTTACAAGTAAGATACTTTACAAAATGGTGGTTGTGTGTGCACATGTGCTTTGGCTGTACCTTAGATTGCAACTGGCCTTAATCTTCCCTGCTTGATCTGAGTTGCTTAGTTCTTTACTATGTGACACCTTTTTCCTTTTTAGAAAGCAGTACTGAAAAAGATGTAATAAAACTAGGGCCACTAGAATGGCACAGGGTAAAATTCTTGAACCAGAGAATGCCTGTGTTGCAAACTCTGCTGCTATTTTAATTTTGGAGAAAGTTAGCAGTGAAGACAGAGCGACTTGGACTTTGCTTCATACTAGCAGCTCAAATTCAAGATTGTAGATAAGCGAGTTTGAGATTTTTAACGAGTTAAAACTTATCTTGTCTTTTCTGCCAGCTTCAGTTAAGAATGTGTCTTTTTTTGTCTTTTTTTTTTCCCTGTAAGATGAGCACTTATATACTGATTCCTGCTGAGATGGTAGGCATTTTTGACCTTATGCAGCAGCAAAACTGCAGTGGTCTGCAGGACCTCGCTGATGAAAATATTAACTTGCTTCTCAGGTTTAGCCCCCTCTGAAACAGAATTCCAATACTTAGGAATTGGGCTAGGTTTTTCTGAGCCCTCAGAAAGACATTGATAGCATTTTAATCTATGTTCCATATATTTGTTTTTGCCAGATCCATGTGCCAGAAATAATGCAAGCAGAGTATTGAAGCTTGCCAAAACAAGGACTTTATGGCATGGCACTGAGGGTACATCTCATGTGCCCTGGTTGTGTGTATGAATTCATTTAGGTGTATTTGAGAATAACTGTGTGGTAACACTGTGGACTGTGCAACGTGGAGGTGGACAAACCTGATCTGCTCTTATCCATAGTGGTTACAGAGAGAGATAATTGGAATGAATTATCTTTAGTATTTCGTTGAGGTTTCGTCTTTGAGCTTATTGATTTGATCCAAAAGAGAATCCAGGAGTGAATTAACATCCATGCAGCATTGATAATGAAGGGCTCATGACAGGGAGTGAAACAGAAGCAAGCTATTTGACAATGTAGAATCTTAGCGTAATTTAGGTTGGAAGGGAGCTTTGGGTGTCACCTATTTCCTGCTCAAAGCAGGGCCAGACTTGAGGTTAATCCAGCTTTGAAGTCTGATCAGGTTGCTCAGGTCATAAGCAGTCAAGTTTGAATACCTACAGGGGTGGACATCACTCAGCTGTGGATGCTGTATAGCCTCGGGTGTGTAGACGTGCCTCAAGTACTTTTGCAGAAATTATTTTCGTGAGACTGAAGGAAGAATCTTGCAGCACAGAGATTTGAATGCATGTATCTCCCCAGTGTTGCTTATTGGATATTGCCTTTTCAGGTGTCTGTGATCTAGATAGTGCGTTCCAGTCCTGTGTCTCATCTCTTCTCGAGTCAGTTCTGCTTTTCTTCTTATTATTTCTTTACTATGTCTGGTGGGGGGCAGGTTAATGTCTTTTGGTAAGAACTGTTGTGGGATGAAAACCGGGTTGTATTTTATGATTATATGGAGGCAGACGGGGAATCCTAGAACATGCTGCAGTGGAAGTTAAGAGGTTTAAGGTAGGAGTGATGCCTTGCATGTTTGTCATAAATACTGTTGCTCCAGAGTTTAAGATACCTAGCACCACCTCATGCTCATTGAGAATCTAAATAATAATAATAATTGAACATCTGAAAATAAGGAAATACTTTCAGTAATATGAGCTTGCAGTTGTGGAAATCTGCAAATAAAATATCATTTAAGTACCAGTATGGCTATGGCTCAGTGCTCTCATTGGTGCCCCTCAGCATGCTCAGGGCATCCTGGATGTTCATGAAGCCAGCACAGCTGAGGAAACCCAAGAGATTTTTGCCTAGCTTGTGTTTTAACATTTCATGAGAAACAGCTGCTCAGAAAGCCCATACCTTAATCTCACCCTTATGAAATAGTTTTAACACTTCATTGTCACAATTACAAAATACAAATAAAGAATTGGAAAAGAGAAACTACACTGTAACATAAAATATTCTGAAATAGTGACTGCATCAGTGGATAAGGGAAGAGCTACGAATTTCAACTATGTGGACGTCTGTAAGATCTTTTGACACAATCCTCCACAACATCCTTCTCTTTAAATTGGAGAGATGGATTTGATGCGTGAACTGTTCAGTGGAGGAACTGGTTAGATGATTGCATTCAGAGGGGAGTGGTCAACAGGTGGAGATCAGTGACAAGTGGTGTTCCTCAGGGGTTCATATTGGGACCAATACTGTTTGATATCTTCAGCAATGACATAGTGAGATTGAATGCACGCTTTGCGAGTTTGCAGAGGGCACCAAGCTGAGTGGTGTGGCTGGCACACCTGAGGGATGGGATGCCATCCAGAGGGACCCGGGTAAGCTTGAGAAGGGGGTCCATGTGAACCTGATGAAGTTCAGCAAGGCCAAGTACCAGGTGCTGCACCAGGGTTGGCACAATCCCCAGTATGTACATAGGTTGGGGGATGAAGGGATTGAGAGCAGCCCTGCAGAGAAGGACTTGGGGGTACTGGTGGATGAGAAGCTGGACATGACCTGGCAATGTGCACTCACAGCCCAGGAAGCCAGTTGTTGTGGGCTGCACAAGAAGCAGCGTGGGCAGCAGGGCGAGGGAGGGCATTCCGCCCCTCCACTCCGCTCCGGCGAGACCCCCCTGCAGCGCCGGGTCCAGCTCTGGGGCCCTCGGCACAGGGGAGACATGGACCTGTCGGAGCGGGTCTGGAGGAGGCCACAGACATGGTCAGGGGGCTGGAGCAGCTCTCCTGTGAGCACAGGCTGAGGGAGTTGGGGCTGTTCGGCCTGGAGAAGAGAAGGCTGCGGGGAGACCTTACAGCGGCCTTTCGGCACTTAAAGGGGGCCTATAAGAAAGACTGGGACAGACTTTTTACCAGGGCTTGTTGAGCTAGGAATAGGGGTAATGGTTTTAAACTGAAAGAGGGTAGATTTAGACTAAATATAAGAAAGAAATGTTTTACAATGTGGGTGGTGAAACTGGCACAGTTTGCACAGAGTGGTGGTAGATGCCCCATCCCTGGAAACATTCAAGGCCAGGCTGGATGTGGCTCTGAGCAACCTGGTCTTGTTGAAGACATCCCTGCTCATTGAAGGGGGGGATTGGACTAGATGATCTTTAAAGACCTCTTCCAACCCAAAATATTCTAGGATTCTGTCATTTATGGTAAACTGTGTATCAGTATAATGTGAATTATTCTTTTTCAAGAGTATTTTTTGAATTTTTTTGAAGTTCGTTTTTTTTAAAAATTAAATTTTTTTACCAACCAGCTTCAGTATTACTGCCTTTCATAGGAAGCAAATCCTTGTGTATCTTTGACCAAACTACATGGTGACAAAATTCAGTGGATCTCTTAAACTAGCTATGAGTTTCTTTTCGCTGATCATATGTGCACAGAATGGGGCTAGGGGAAAAAAGGCTTGCCAGTTACTGAAGTAGCCTTCACTCCAGTTAAGTTGTAGGACATAAATGAAGTTGAACAGCATCTTCATTGTGTAGAAAGCTGTCTAATTTGTTTCAGTTACTGTAAAAAAACCCAAATTTAAGTTAAAAATTTGCATTTTCTCAAACTGCTTCTCCTATTTACTACTGCTTCATACTCCTGTTTTTCGGACCATTTTCCAAAGATGAGTCTTATTAAAACCTTTTCTCTGGAAAAAGAGTCCTAATTTATTTCCCTTTTAAAGTGATCAAACTAGGCTGCTGTGTAGTTTGTTAGGGTGTGGTCTCCCCATAAAAAGTGGTTAAAACTAACAAGCTGAAACTATGAAAATGTGTGGAGTAGACTTCTCCTTTCACAGACTTGTTCCTTTTTTGTATTCTTTCATTTCCCCTGTAGTATATGCCCATGTACTGTTCCAAAGTCTGTTTTCCCTCCTTTAATTATTGGTGGAAGACTCAAAGAGGTTTTCCTTTTACTGTCATCTTTGAAGCACCTGCAGAATTTATTTCTGTCCTCTTGTCTCTAGTGATTCACGTTTAGTCAATGGAGAAATGCTTTGTCTCCTGAACTAGTAGTAAGCATACTGATATGTTAAGAGTGTGTAATCTATATACTATAGTACATTGTGTGTATATGTATGTACTATAATTGCCTGCAAACCTTTTCAGGTAGGGTTTTCAGCCTCAGTTTGCTGACTAAGCTTTCACAAATATCTTGCTTTGCCAAGGAAGCAAGCCCCCTTTTTTTTCTGACATTATAAGTCCAGCTGCATTGTGTATTTTTTAATAAAAGGATTAGGTAGAAAGGATTACTCCACCCATGTTAATTGCGTTCCTCTAGTTGGGTGTAAATTATATTTCTGCCCTCTGGGTGTATAGTAATTGACCCAATTATTCATAGTCTCAGTGGCATATGTTACAGTGCTTTTAGATCAGAATGTTATCTAACTTGATTGCTCTTTTCTTCTTCATATTCCATCTCTTGTATTCCTGGTGAACAGCTATGTTGGAAAGACAAAATTGAGATAAATGTAAAAGTGTATGCCAAATGTCCTTATTACTCTCATGTAGAAGGAAATTGAGAGCATTTCTCATTTTGAACTTACATGAAGTCTTGTGGCAATAGGAGATTTTTCCATGGATTTTAATACTTCTACAGTATTTTTTTATATTCAGAGTATTTACAAGCTTTAATCATGGTATTTCTTAGGTATATTCGTAGATATTTCAAATTTCCAGTTTGCCCAGGTTGGCTAGTATCACTAATATTACAGCACTTGAAGCCACAATATCCCGTCACTCATTTTGTGTTGAGAAGCTACTGTTGTTTTGATTGCCCAAGATAAAATACAAGTAAAGGTGTAAGCCATGTATGATTTATGACTGTTATATATGTAAATTATATATATATGTTATATATTATATATGTGTTATATATATGTATAAAATATAAATTAGGCTATAGTTGTGTGTTCAAAAACAAAACCCCCAAAACCCCTTGTATTAATAATACAAGTTTATACCCAAGGTAGCTTTTAAGTGCAATATGGGATGAACTGTTTAAGTTTGTTATGAAATATGGCAGCCCACGGTTGTCAGGAGTCGGTGTTGCTTGAAGTGGTGCCAAGCAGTTAAGTTAGAGGACAGAGGATGAATATGTAGGAAATGAAGCTTTGTTAATTGTGCTGCTATCAGACCTTTCTTTCCTTAGCATTTGACACAACAATTTATTATAGATCCCAAATAGCTGTTCTATTGCAGGCCAGGAATATGGACTGTATAAGCTACAAGTAATGTGATTTCACCCCTCCTCCCCTAACCTATGAAGGATTCTTTCCCTACAAATACTCAGGTTGCCATTTTGTGCCAGCAAATTTTCCATTTTTTTCATTTATTTTTTGGAAAGATTATTTTAAATTGTAAGTACAAATCTACTGCATGTGAATTAAATGCTTCAAGTGTGTATATATATATACTTTTTATTAAAGTAATGTTATCCTCTTGTGAGCAGTATTTTTAAATATGGAAATCTCTTTTTAGGAATGCTAATGACTGCCAATGAAGCCCCTAAAATGAATATCTATTATATACCAGTAAGTAATACAAATTGTTTTGTATTGTTGATATATTGTATATATATCAGTTGTTTGGTGCTGTTCAGGTATTCATGTTGGAAAATTACTTCTGCAAATTCACCTATACTTTCTCTGACTTTTCATGATGAAGTAAATTTAAGCTAACCATAATTTATTAATGTAATGTATTGAATTACTAAAAAACAGTTTGTAATTTTCCTTTTGCTGTCGACTCCAAAACTGGCTAGTGGCAGTAGGAAATTCAAGTGGAGCTTTGCTGGAAATAGTAATTTTTTGATATCTGACCAGAAAAGAATTCCTAGATAGAAGCTATGTAGCTTACTTCCAAGATAATAATTTTGATTTGTTGTGAAATATTTCATTACTGTCTTTAATATGTGGTGTATACAGTGACATAGTAATGGCAGTAATTATTATTCTCTGTTCTGACAAAGATGTTACTGTGTGGCTTCAGGTATGGCTCTTGGCTCTGGCTTATGTTCAATGTCCTACTTGAATTGTGCTTTTCACTTGAGAAGCTCTTCGCTTGAAAGAATTAACTGTAGGTTGTATCTTTGCAGGTTGGTTTTAGGGAGACAAAAGCAAGCCTTCCGGTGTTAGGGAATGATGCAGAAAATTACACTTGCTTTTCACTGTTGTTTTTGATTCTACACTGAAATTACTAGGGGTTTTTTTGCCTCGTAGGAGACAAATAGTAGGATATATATGCGGATGATATATACAGATTAGCTGACCAGACTCTAAAAATATGTGCACTTTCTCTGAAGTAATTTTATTGACGTTCTGGACAAACTCTAAGCTGCTGATTTTAAAATACATTTTTAACTGTCTTTTAAATCAGCCGAGAAGTCTGCATGCAGATAATGAATTTGAAATTAATGTAAATTTAATTTTCTTTAGCTTATTTCTGGGTTGTGTCTGTACATGTGTGTTGTGTCATGTCATCATGTCCCCCCCATCCTCCCCCCCCCCCCCATGATCTTGATTAAGTTTAACATGGAGATTCATCAGTTCACATTTTTCTTTGTGGAATAGACACTATATACCGGTTGTATGTACATGTCGAACCACAAAAGTATATTCCTGTCAACAATTCTGTACTCTGGTTGTATTTACTTCTGTTACTAGATTTTTGCATTTAAGGAAAGGAAAAGTTATATACACGTGTTTTGTGTGTCATTTATGTCTGTGTTCTTTGGATGTAAATATCCATTTCTATAATTCAGCTCTAGCCAACTTGTATTTTATTAACTGGAGCTATTCCATGCTTGGGTAACAAATGGGAGGGGGACAAAAAATGTTTTTGTATTTAAGAAAAACTATTAGCTGTAGTTAGAAGTGGAACGCTTTATTTCTCTTTACCTTGTTCTTTGTAAGGTTTAGAGAGTAGCTCTCAATTTTATTTTTTTTTGTCTGTTGTCTTTTTATTTAATGGAATGGGGAAGGCAAACTCCCATATTTTTAGTCTGAGTTTTTAAAACTTGAATGGGCTAGTTACTCAATTCCTTAAGTTCAGGTGGAAAAAGCATTATTTTTGTCACTAAGGCTAAAGTTCAACTTCTCTCTGAAAATTGTGCACTGACATTTTTTTTTTTTATGCAGGTGTTTATGATGTATGAACTTCACAGCTATAGTACATTAGAGGTGCATATCCAGCATTGCTACTTATCCAAAATACTATTTGTCTTGATTGTCACTAGTAATTAATGTTTGTTAGAACTTGTTCTAGCCAGTATTATTTTGAGTATTCTTGCATATATTGTAAAACAAAATGAAAAATATTTTTTACTCTTTCAAAAATCTCGCTCTTATAGAATCATCTTTGAATACTGAGTTAATGTTTCTGAAGTCAGATATGTAATTTTTAGCTAAGAAATACAATCACTATATTAGATCTCAGGTCATACTTAACAGACATTATTGCAAACCCAAATATTGACTGATATTATCTAGTATTTTTGCAGCATGCAGGCTATTCCAATGAAAATTAGCACTAAATCTTTCCTTAAGCCATCTTCCTTTGCCACTGTTCTTTGACTGTTAGTACCTGAGTCTGCCTGAACATGTTTAGATCATAAAATGGACGCAAATGATGAATGTTAGAGCATAAATCCAAATAGGAGTTCTATTTTTGAAATACTGTTGTGTGTAAGAAGACTTAAAATTTCATTCAAAGGCTACTGTCCAGATCAAATTCGGTTTTTGAATAAGCTAAACTCCAGTTAGCATCAATGGCTTTGGGTTTGAAGGCTGCTGAAGATATCTTAAATATACTGGCATGACTTTTTTTAGTCAGAAATCTATAGTTCATTTAAAAACATGAAATGCCTATTTTAGACAATAGAAAAGTTAAGTTTCTTTGAAACAGGAGTATCACACTGTAGTAACTGGCCTTTTTACCTTGTCTGCCTTTTTATGGGCAAGACTGAAGGGCTGGCACAGATACTGTTGTATAATTGCAGTATTTTTTACTGCACTTCCTAAAAATCAAGTATGTAGCTCACTAAATCTGTTTTGGTTGGCTGTTCTAGGCTTTTTTAATCTTCTTTTTAAATGAAGAGAATACAAAATGGAGAAGTCGTGTTAGACTTAAGCTGCTCTAGGGTATTTGTTATTAAGGAAAACTCAATGTTATTAACCTGTTCATGTTACAGTTCTATTCCTTGATCTTTTGGGCTAGTTATTTGAGCTCAGAGATGCACACCTGTCCTTTGGTTTCTGTGTCAGTAGGTTATTAAGGCATGGGGTTTTTCCATCCTTGGAACACTGAGTAATTTCCTTGCACAGGCGAAGATGAGTTTAGTTGCATGTATCTTTGGAGCAAAACTTTAAAGAGCTAGTGATTTGCTGTATTACGATCCCTTTTCGTAGTCTTGTTTTCTGGCTTTTTCTAAGAACTTGGATTCACTGTTTTTTCCAATGAATAGCTTAATTTTCTATTTGTTTGTTTACTTTGAGATAGATGTGAATGCTACTTAAAATGTGCCCTCTGTTTTTGAGATGTCGACAAGAATTGAGTTATAATTCTTGAATTCCACAACAGAATAAATGCCTGGGGGAAGTGCTGCTACTATAAAGGACAGTTGTGTTTCAGAGCTCTTGGAAGTATTTTTGTGTAAATAGAATCCATTTGATTGCCCTAGCCCCTCATTGCCCTGTAGTGCTAGTAATTATTCTCTTTTTTTTTAAGTCTTCATTGGAACAGCTACAAGAAATTACCATAGCTATGGTCAAGGCAGGTACTTCAGATCTCAAATGTACCTCAAACGTGCTGTGCTCTAGCCTTATAGTTTACAACATAAGAAAAAAATTCTTCAGAAGAAGAGATGCACAGAAGTCAGTCTAACAGAGCAGGAGTGCCTGTGTACACGGATGGGTGCAGACAGACCCAGCATCCTCTGTCCTTGATTGAAGTTGGCCAGACAGTGTAGGACTGTGCCCAGCCTAATATACCCTGCCTCTCAGCAGGTTTTATTAGTGTGGGCACAGTGCTGTGCTAACACAGCTACATGACTTGTGAACTGGAGCTGGCTCATGTCCGGCCAGCTTGGAGTAGGGTCTGACTGAGCTCATGTCTGACTGAATTATCTGTGTACATGTGCCCATTCTCTCCATTGTTAATGCCAAAGCTAAATTTCCATTGCAAAACCAAAAAATGACTGTCTCTTGAACTTCAGGATTATAAAAGAGTTGACAACGGGTATCATAATATTGTCTGTAAATGAATTGGCATGCGTCAGCTTTTCCTGCAGAATTTTCAGCAAGATAGGTATGACATTTGAGATTAGGAATGTCTGAGAGAACTATGTATTTCTTAAAAAAAAAATAAATCACCACCAGGGAAAAGAAGGTGTTTTTTGTTTACTAGAGAGGACAGGTAGGTTTGCTTTTAAATGGCAAGAAGATGCCTTATGCAGGTACACAGTGCAGACAGTGAGTAAAAGCCAAATTGAATCTGACTGTTGAAATGAAATGTTTGTTTTACATAGGTAACATCTTGAGTGTCTTAGCTTAGAGACTTTGTTTTTGTTTTATTTTGTTGGGCTTTAATGAGGGCAAGTGCCTCTGACTGGAATAGGGCTGTTTGCCAACAGTTTAATAGTTAACTTGAAGTTTATGCAAACATTTGGAACCTGCTTCTTGCCAGCTGGCTTCCTAGTATATCACTTTGATGTGTGCCTCGGGAAGGTTGAAATGAAAGTTGTTGTGTGCCTTGGGATACTTTTCAGACTACTGGCTTAAACTAAGTTGAGTCAGTAGCGCAGCTAGGTCCTGGCCAAAGAAGTAAGGAGAGGAAGAAGCTCCACTGATACCTGGTGGTCTGCTGGCCTGGGACCTAAGATGAACCAGATTCTCTTAAGTTTAATTGAGGCTGTCTGTCAGCTTCCATGACATACAGTGTTCTCTTTTCAGGTTGTACAGAAAACCCCCTACGTATTAGCTCCTGGATGCTCTGAGTGGAAGGCAAGGGGCAGAGGTGTTATTTATTCTGAGTGTTTACTACTGGTTATATGAACATGTCTGATCCTAGCACAGACATTTCAAATCAGTCACATCTCCTTTATTGGGCTTGAAACTCTGGGCTGCATATACATACTGAAACTGAAACTTGCTCTGTTCATTAGGCTGTTGGAAGAAGAGAGCAATTAAGCGTGTAATTAATTGAGTGTAATATTCTGTGTTCTGTATTTTTTTACTTTCCTGCTATCTTGGCAGAAAAGTCCCTGTTGAGGCTAGAAGCAATGTACTTTTGGTGTAGCGAAGATATTAAGCTCTTTAAGAAAAAATAAATCCTGGAGCGTCTCTGGCTTCATTTCAGGTGGTTTTGGAAAATAATTTGATATCCTAGCGCTCTCCTAGTTCATGGTTGTTGGAGTTATAAACTGGAAATGTTTCAAGGGCAAGTATTTCTTGCCTACTCAATGATTCAGTTTCTCCAAGAATATCTTTATAATGGGTCTGGTTTCTAATACAATACCCGCTTCAGATATTTGGATCTCTTTATTGCTAGAAATATTTATGAATTTTATCCTCTTCAAATTGAGTGGCTTTTCAACTAAACCAGACATTCCTGGTACTTTTTGTTTTGAATATGCCTCAGAAATGCTCATTCTTTAAAAAAAAAAAAATAAAAAAAATGCTTCCCTTAGATTCGGAAAAAAATTCTTAGAAAAACTTAGAACAAACTACTTTTTCTTTAGTTGCTCACCCTGAAATAATGTAATCAGAGATTAAGGCACCAAATTCTACTAGCTTATATGTTTTCATTTAATGCACTGGGTATTTGATGAAACAAATCTGTAGAGGGAACTTGTACTGAAGGAAATACAAGTGAAGACAGTTTTTTAATACCTTAGTTCACCCCCTGTATTTATTTCTTGATACTAGTCTGGAACAGTTCTGGATTGTAAATCAATGATGAACATGCTTTTGGTTTGATTGTAGGCTTCCAGGTTAGCTGCTTCTAAACCTACATCTGACTGAATTGACCAAAGGGTTGTGTTCAGTTCACTCAGACAGAATAAGCATTTATCTGAAATAGGTTAGTGTTTTCTCTCAGCCTGGTGACTGCTCTCACTAGTTCTGTACAGGGAGTTATGATGACCAGATATCTGTCATTAGTCTGTCACTTTTAATTTGAAAAGATGTGGGTGGTTTCTCACGTGTGACACGCTTAGCTCTATGGTCGTAGCTTTTTAGAACAGTTTTATCACTCTTAAGACTGACTTTCTCATCCTTTCTTTATTTTGGGTTCTACTAATTGTCTTTTTTTCTCTTGAGTTTTTGTGGTGGGGATATGATTGGAGAAAAACAGCTATCCACACCTTATAGTTCATACCTTTAAGACCAATGTTCTGTATAGTCAGTGCTCTTCATGTTGTTTACAGGTGCCGTTGGAGTTAAAGCAAGATCTTCTCAACTGTTTTTTGGCTTCTGCGTGGCAAAAGCTATGAAGCAAATGATGCAATTCTTTTCGTATTTATGGCTGGCATAATAGAACAGATTAGGACTAGAGCATGAGATTTTTATTTCTTTTGGGATGTTTTCATGTCTTCCTATTGGCAGTATTTGGTCATTCTGGATTAATGCTGCCTCAGCTGTCTTCTGGAAGATAGTAAGATGAGGCTGTATTTTTTAGAAGACAGTTATTAATCTCATTCAGTACAGCCCTGACCTAAGAAGTTTTAGGTCAAGTGGAAAGCAGCCATGAAACTGAATTGTGTTAAGAGCTTTTCTATCCTGAAGCAATATATGGTGTAGAAAAATGTTTCATTCCCTGGGAAAAAAATGTTGTAAAATAAAAATACAGTAGTTATGATGTAGAATGGGAAACGTTGGTCTTAGCCTTCGTTTGCTCAGTTTTTGAGAACTGTGAAATGAGTGGAAAGCAGGGTTGTTAACTAGCATAGTTGTGCTTTGGGGCTGCCAAGTGTTGTAAGAAAAAAACTTCCCATTAACAAAGAGATGCTTGAGGGCATCTTTGGCCTTTAAGCTAATTCTCAGTTTTGGTATATCAGTCTTTTAGAGCTGTGTTTTCTAGCCAGAACAGTCCAAGCCTTTACACAGAAAACTGCGCAAACAATATAAAAAGTATGTTGTGAATGATAACTTTACCTGTCTCACAGTATTTACAAGCATAGGAAAAAAAATTGTTTATCTTCACAAACAGAAATGTGAGCTTCCTACTTTTAACCTAAACACTTTCAAATTGAAAAATAACATGCTGGGCTTATTCCCAACAAAGGATATCCTTCATTTCCCATGCACTGGCTAAGAGACACTGTACCGCTTATCACACATACATAGAAGGAAAACACAACGTGCGATAATCAGGAAACAATTTCTGATCTTCCTGTAAAACTTGGTTTAGATGTTTTTTGGTGCAGATGATGTAGGAGTTCAACCTCATGTATAGATTATGAAGATGTATTATCCCTGCTTACTGCTGTTGTGGCTGATAGTATGATAGGCATCACTTCTTCATTTATTTTTTTGGTTTTTTAATAGATATCAGTATGCTGACTGTTAAGTCCATACTTCCTTATAGTTCGCATCATACCTTTCATAGACCAAAGGAGAAAACTCTTAAAAGCAGTTCTACCGAATTATACCAGGTAATTGCTCTGCTATTTGAGACTCACATGTTTTTTTAGCATTGTGACTGTATCTTAAGCACTTGGTAGTATGGGGCCCTCAAAACAGGTTTTGAGGGAGAAGTATGCTCCCCTTTTTAAGTGGTGGAAAAATTAAGCCTTGAGTATCTGAAAGATATTTTTTATTATTATTATTAAAGTTGCACTTGTTCCTTCCTTTGGGCCATCTATTCTTCACTTGGTTTCTGAAAATTTAGAGGTGCAGCTGCTCAACTTCAGTCAGTGAAGAGAGAAGCAGTCACAGATAACGGAAAGATGTAATTGCTGAAAGGAAGTTTTGTACTATACTGTGGTCTATCAGCATGTTATAAGAATTAGTGTGTCTTTTAGCTTTTGGATCAGAAAAGACAAAGCACATGAGAATTTTCTCTGTGATAATTTCAACTAAGTCTTTATTTCATTGTATTTGAAAGTAGAGGCAAGTGACTCTTGTGGCTTATCTGTGTTGTCATCTTCTGTGCTGCACTCAACGTTGTGAGAACGAAGTGTGAGTTAAGAGTGTTTTATACAGCAACAGTAACAAAGTTGTGAGGATTTAAGATTTCTGTCACACAACCCTGAGAGATAAATAAAACCATCAAATATGTGAAAGCTTTCAAATATATATTTGAAAGAAGTTTCCTACTTAAAGAAAATTGTGTCATAAGTTATATAAAATTTCTTCTCTTTAGCATCATGCTCTGTAAAGAGTAAATTGGTTTATGCTGAGGTTATCTTTGTTATCTGTCTGGAGGAGTTGCACGTTCCCAACAGGTAGTTGCCTTTCCTTCCCTTTGTGTTGTCTGGCAGTAGTTGCATAAACTCCCAGAGCAGCCTTCCTCCCAGCTTTGCAAACAGCAATTAAGCTGCCATGGCAGGGAGTTACTAGAAGCTCACACGTTCCTAGATTTCCGGTAGCTTGTCAGTTATGTAAGGCAGACGTACAGCTGGATTTGCTGTTACCTTTATGTCTGTAGCATACTTCAAACTTCCCTAAAATGCAGGTCATGCTCTGAACTCCAGTAAGTTTAGTTTTCACGGCTGTAAAGATATTTATGCTCTGAATGTTCCTTGGCCCCTGGCTTGTACTGTGACAGCCCTGTTGCTCCTGGCCACTTAACAGCATGAGAGACAAGTCAGTCCCAACACGGTGTGACAGTTGGGAATTTTCCTGTTCCATCAGAGAAATGGAGAAGGGGACTAGCTGGGATTTTGCATTTCTGTCTTATTCTTGCTTCTTCTTACTTGGTGATTTAGGTTGCAGTCAGAGGCTATTATGTATGTACTAAAATCGATGCACATATTACTCTTATATCTATTAGTAGTGGAAGTTTTGTCCATTGATGGCCCATGGCCTTCGTATTGCAAGAGATGCCATTAGGTTTTGAGACACAGATTTCTGACCATGTTGGAACAAGTACAAGCTGTGTAGGAGATCTCTCATTGTGTAAGAAAAAGGCCAAGGCGGCTGGGAAGGCACCCACTTGCCATTGCCTTGTCGGTCTCCCCTGCAGTCACAATTGTAAATGCAGGGGGAAAGCTTCGTGAGGGATTTATTCTTTGAAGAGTATCATGATAGGATAGGGTTGGTTTTTTTTCTTCTTGTTAGACTTCATACGAAGTGTGGAGGTGTTTGGTTTGTGAGGGGTGGGTTGTGTGGCATTGTCACTGGACAGTAAATTTGCCTTATGAAGGTTTTAACGAATACCAGAGCCTATGTGAAGGAACTGGTAAGGGCACAGTCAGATGTGGTAGGGAGTGGGAGGTGTGGATGGTTGAAGTAAAATGTGGTTGCTGATCTGCTCCCTTGTTTCCATGGATAAAGAAACAGACCATCAGCAGATGTTCACAGGTAAATAAATCCTGTGAAGTCAGTCTCAGCTGAACTTACTGCACCGTATTTAGGTAACGCCTAAGTGCCTCTGTTATTACAGCAGATATGCTATAGAAGCTGTATAGAGTAAGAAGAGACTTCCAGGAACTTTTCATTCACTTCCAGCTGTATTTACAGGAAAGTGCTTGAAGCTTGTCATGCTTATAACACATACTTTGAGATGCCACTCTCTTCTTGCCTCTTGAGCTTCATTTGATTAATTGATTTAGTGTGAAAGTAGTGAGTTCTTGTACTTAAGTTTCTACCAATTTTTCTGACCTCAAATTGTCTCAGCTCCAATGGTCTAAAGACCATTAATGTGTAGGGAGTACCATTAATGTACCAAAATGTGTAGGGAGTCTGCTAAATTAGAAGATCCACAGCAATAGTGTCAAGTGTTTATCATTTATATATGTCAGCATGTCAGAACATGACAGGGACATTGGTGAAAGCATCGGACTCCTTACTTTTGATGCCACAGCTGCTAAGTTACAGATGTCTTGTGAGAAGTATCCCTTTTTCTTCATGTTTCCTGAAGAAGAGAACTATTCTAATTTTATTAACAATTTTAAGAGGTAACTTTCTTTGCTGAAAAATTATTTGCTGTTCCGATTAGAGGGCATTTTTTTCCCAACACTCTGAGCAACGGGATTGTTGTCTCCTTCAAAAGATTGTGGCTTCACCAGGAAGACACAGTGAGCTTAGACCCGTGACTGGTTAACTGACTCTAATACCTGTCAGATCAGAGAATATGAGATTTTTAAGAAAACAACACTATAAAGCCAGACTGCTTAGGATTAGAAAAAGTAGTACTCACTATCTGATAACTACTAGGGCTGAAAGATTTAGTATCTCATTCCTAGAAGATGTGTGCAAGTTCCTGCAGCAGTTTTTTGTTTAACACTGGGAAGATCTTAAAAGCAACATTTCCTTTAACATGCTCTCTAAGGAGTAAAACCTCCAAATTGTTGATTTGGCAGCTTCCATAGCATAGTGAAAGGTAGGAAAACCAACCTCTCTGATTAATGAATCTGCCAAAACTGTCTGGATGTGCTGGAGTTAGGATGAAAGAAAGAGCCAATTCGTTGTATAGTTCAGTGAAATTTATGAGTGTGTGGGCTTAAAACCAAATGCAATACTGCTGTCAGTAGTATGCTGAGAAGGAAAAATAAGCTATTCAGTCTCTCCTGTTCATAGCTGTACTCCAGTAAGCTACTTGATGGTTGTAAAAGCATAAAATCTACACGATATAACATAGGGTGAACAAAAGCGTGAAACTATGAAAAATGAAAATACATGGCAGTCTCGTTTGAAGTTTGTTCCAAACACCCATTAATTTAGATAATCTAAAAATTGTAAAGAATTCAGTAAATTAAATGGAATTACTGATTAACAGGGCACAACTGAAGTTGATTGTAGAGTTTTCATAGCAAGAAAGTAGATGAGAAAGGAAATGGCAGAATGAAACTCAAAATCACAAACTGTTTGGAGCACGTTGGTTGCTAAGGGAAACACTGTATATGGAAATGTTGTAGATAGAAACATAACAAGGTAATGCGATCCCAAAGCTCCCTTCTAACACCAGCTGATCTCTTGGGCTGGGTATGACTGAAGCCCAAAAGCATAGAAACAAGAACGGAGAGCCACAGCTTTTCATGTCTACAAGCTAGAAATAATCCATCTGTTTTTTGAGAGTTACCAGTTACAATTGATGTAACCTTGACTGTTAACAAGGTGCCTTTTCAATGCGTATAGATGGAAACTATTCAAAGTTATTACATATTGAGATCTGTCTAATTCTTAAAATTAGAGAACAAAACATTGAAAACAGTACTCTTAAAATGAATAGTAATTAATTACTCATGTAATTGCATTAATTAAACTTGACTATGCAATTAGGGAGCCAATTATGTTTAAAACACAATTGCACATTTCAATCACTGTCCACACCCTGGGGATCACTCATTTTTTTTTCTCCTCCCTCATGAGACCTTCTGTATTCTCCTCCTGTTAAATGATGTGATTGAAGCTGAGAATATGCATGCGTAGATGTGCATTTGCTTTCTCCAGCAAATGTGTCCTGTTAAGTTTAAAATGCTTTTTATTGTGCCATTTTATTACCCCCCCCCAAAAAAACCCTAAGATTTTATTTATCTGTAGGAGACAAATAATAGTAATAATATGTATGTGAAGTCATTGACTCATATGTATAAAATATATTTAAAGACATTATAATCTACAAAAGAATCTCTCTTTGAAGTGCTTTAAGTGTGGGAGTCTTTGGTTTGTTTTTCTTTCTTTTTAAATGGGAACAGAGGAATGGAGGAGCTTCCTGGGATCATGGTGTTCAGGCCCATCTTATTGCAGGCAATCACATTCTATAATCTTTTCCATGAATGTGTCATATTTCATCAAAATTAGTTGTTTGTTTCTTCCTCATCTCCATTAAAAGGCTGTTAGTTTAGTCACATTCCTCTGAACCTTAGCTAACTTTTCAAATTTACAGTGTCACTGTGAAAACTTTGCATGTATTTATTCTTATGCAAGCATTAACATTTCAGAAATCACCCTAGCAGCCTTTCTCTGTACTTGCTACAGTTTGCATTCATGTATCCTGAACGTTATTGCCTGGAGTTGTACGAGATGACTCCACTGAGTCGTCATTCTGGCCTTACATGACTGTTTTGTTGTCTTATGATCATTTTTTATCTTTTTTTCTTATTCTGTTCTTTACAGCTCATAGTGGTCAGCTATACGTTTCATCCCGTTTCCAGCATTTTGGTTTTCAAGGTAGCTTTTTTTCCCTGAGAGAATTTGACCCTTCTTATCTGACAGTTTGTCATCAGCAAATTTTACTGGCATTCTCCTACCATATGTGGCAGTCGTTACTGAAAATATTTCCTAGGATAGGCCTTGGAGCTTCACTTGTAAACTTCTTTTTGTGCAGTAACACTCCTTTCAGCATAAGGTTTTCATTAGCCAGTTCCGATCTTGCCTTACAGTTATTAACATGCTTACCTTATTTTTACACAATACACTGTACCCAGAGCTCTGTTGAAGGCTTTTAAAAATATGTTATTTTTGTTGTAGTCAGCGTTATTCCAATAGCATGGCAGTGAATTATTTAACTAATACATTTTTGTTACCTGGTAAAGGTCTTACTGTCTAACAAAATCTGTAAAGAGGTACTTTTTGAGTTTCTTAAAGAAGGCTTTACTTCTAAAATATGTTATGAAAGAGCAGTGATATGATGTATTTTTGTACTTGTTACTAACTGTATTACTATGTGTCCTGATTTCGGTCAACACTATGATATGCGTGATACGGCATTACAGTGTTAATTTTTGTGAAAAGTTTCTGTGAAACCACATGTTGCAGTTTTGTACAGCCACGGCTGTTAATACTTATGCTTTCCAAAGCCTCTGGAAGTGTTTTGTTGAATGATGTCCACATACATTGTTAGTCTTCTAGAGTGAATTCATGCAGTGTAAACCTTGCAAATTCTAGTTAATAATTTTAAAATCTGATTTACACTGTCTGTGAACATTTGCATGTTTTTCATTGCTAAAATACATTAATGAAGGTTGGGAGGAGTTTCTGCTGGGTGTGTATCTTATTTACAGCTGAAGAGTTTATCGCTGCTTTGTATGAAATCTTCCAAGGACTTACTATTTAACATCCTGAAAAATACATTTTGCAACCCGTTTTGACTCCCTGAGAAGAAAAGAGCAACTGTTCAGTTCACTCGTCTAAAAATGGTCCCTGAAACCTTCAAACACATACTTAACAGTACTTGTCTGTATGCGCATTCAAAGGTTTAATTTAAATCTCATGACATCTCCCTAGACAGCTTCTACACATCCTGGGCTTCTTTTTAAGTTGTTGAGCATGTTTAATACTAGTTAGGATTAGACACAGTTTGTCTGTGGCTCTAAGGACTCTGCAGAGCTGGCTGTCAAATTGTTGAGTGGCTTTTAAAAATGCAAGTGTGGTCGGATGTTCCAGATTGAAGATAAGGAACATCTGTTTTGGGTTAAGAATAATACCTACTCTGTCCTAGCCTTCATTAATTTCAGGGGAATTACAGACCAATGGCAGGATGATATTTTCTACAGAAGTGCTCAGGAATTGGGCATTGCAGAGCTGTGCCATACAAGATTTCTGATGCTACGAGACTATTCAGTTAAACGTCTTATAAAATGGAATACAAAGAACTGTGTTTTTTGAAGTTATTTTACAATATTAAAAAAATATTTTTCTGCCAATGTTTTTCTCTTCCTTTTCCTTAACAGTTTGGCCTTGCACTTCTGTCTGCTCAGTTGCATGCTAGATTACTCATCATATTTTGTGTTTTCTGTGTGTAAAGTTTTAAAAAAAGAAATTCTAATGTGTACTAACAGAAGTATGGCATTAAGATGGCATGATACTAATGATTAAAATGTCCAAATCTTCTTGTGGTTTGGTATAAGACTCAAAAGGCAATGGTGAGATGTCTCTGTTACCTGTGTATTGCAGCAGGAAGCCCCCTGCGATAAGCCCCCCCACCTGTGGGGGGGAGAGAGCCATGCTCCCTGGCTGTACATCTCCTGCCTGGTGTGACCCAGCCGCTGCTCTGTCTTGCAGTGTGGTGGTGGGACACGATGTAAGTTAACTGTGTTTTGGTCCTTTGTCCAGTCAGTTAAGGAGGAGAGCGCTGGGTGGGGAGGAGAGAGTAGAATAGTGAAAGAAAGAAAAAAATACTGGTTCAGTCACTGTTGGTGATGGTGTCTGGTTTCTTATCCTAAGAAATATTTGAGTAAAAGCAGAGTGTAGATGTGCACTCATTTAATAATGGTTTTCCCCATTACCTGTGTGCAACTTTTGTAAAACTTTCAGAGATAGCTACATATTGCAAAAATGAGATCTGTCAGTTTAGTTGCATGCAATTACCTACCTCGACAATATTTTCTTATTCTTGCTGTGAATTCCAGTGCATTTTTCTCCCTTGGATATGGTAGAATTGTATGTTCCCAATCTAAATTGGCAATATATTTTTATATATATATATAAATGTATTAATTAGCTCACCCAACTCCACAGCATTTTTGCTGGTTTTGGTGGGGACTGCACTCCAGGCTGAGGTGGTGGCAGGAGCTCTGAGGGGTCCTACCTGGCTGCTGCGCACCCGCTGTATGGAAACCCGTGAACTGGGAGGGACAGACAGGTTTCACCCATTTGCCTCAGCCTTAGTAATCTGGTGCAGACCAGCTCTCTGAACTGTTGCATTTGTACCCGAGCACGGCAGTGGCAGAGCCTGCCATTTCACAGTGCTCTTGGCACCACCCTGGGGTGTCTGTTGTTGGCAGTGAATGACAGAGGAGCATTAGGCTCTGCAGCTAAAATGCAGTGGCAATTAAATTCTGTGAAGAGTTACTATTGCAAGAGAAGGACATTTCTTGTTTATATTTTTGTTGTTGTGGCTGGTGTTGTTTGCCTTTTCTATTTTAAAATTTCTTGCTAAGGTTTAAAAAATGTTCCATTTTAGTATACAAAGCTTCTAAGGTGTCCTTAGAATAGGTAGACAAGTGGTTTCAGTAGGGTGGGAGAGCGGGAAATAAGGCAATAAAACATACACAGACATGTCTGTAGGATTTTCCTTTTTGTCAGTTTACATGTGAAATTTGAATAATGGTTGGGCTTCCTATTTTTCCCTGGTATTCTGCTTTTTTCTGTCAATTATCTCATTTCCCGCCCCCCCCCCCCCCCCCCTTCTTTTCTATCAGCCGGTCATCCAACTCACTCCACAGAGTATAGTGAATAATCGGATCTTTTGGCTTTGTATTTTATGGCACTGATTAAGTGCCATGAAGGGTTTTACTCCCAATATCAAGTTTTGAGTGCAGGGATACTTGGAACAGTGAGTGGAGGTACAGTTGAAGATCAGATAAACTGTTTTCTCTTATTTGTGAGACTTGTGCTTTAGTTACTCATTCAAATATTTACACCAGTCAAGATCCCATAGGGGGATTACCCTAATTGGTTGGACTGGCCTGAGTTCTGATGAGTAATGAGCACTTTGCAAGGCTGGAGCAGAGAGTGTCGTAGACATGGAAGTGATGAAAAAGGTTTATTGAAGTGATAGGGATCTTTACATGATGTGTCAGCAAGATGGAATGAAGGGGAACTTTTTATTTAATGGGAATGGATGTGAGTCAAGCAACTTGTTTTTTTATAAAAAGGAGAAACTGCTTCATCCAAAACAAAACTATAGGTAAACTTTAGAGAAGATTCCTCCATCCCAGTTATACTTTGATGGTCTGGTAAGGGAGCACAGATAACTGATTTATTGAATGGCATGAAACCCAGTGGTACATTTAATATGTCTAGACCGCTTTCTTATTAATATTAAAGTTTGGCATTTAGATTTGAAAAAATGGTTTTAGGGGAAATAACTGAAAAAAATCTGGGTGGAGATAAGATGAAGACACAAGCTTCTGCAGTGTTGACAAGAAATCAATCTGAATGTTACATAGGGTTTAAACTGTGTATTACTGGAGCAGACACAGGGATTTGGTTGATTCATTAAGTAGGTAAAGTCTGTACTGTTAGTGACATCTTGCGTCTTTCCTTGAAAGCTCTTACTGATTGGAATAAAAAAGGCAGCAATGTGGAAAAAGTGTGGTTTTTCATTTGGCATGTTACAGTTCTCAGGTGGGGCTGATACCTTGTGAAGATAAGTCATACTTGATATAGAGACGGTAGTGGTCTAGAATACAATATTATTTCTGGAGTGTTACAGTCTAGATTATTAGTGGAATAACTATGGTCAAGAATACAATTTTACAATTTTTATGTGTAGTTGTCTTCAAAAGAAGACTTTTGAATGAGTAGTAACACACTGCTTTTTAAATGAACAGCACTGTCTTGTACTGTTACCACGCTATTATGTTAAAACAAATTTTATGTATTTTATATATATATGAAATCACTTCTACTTGCCTCTGTAATCAAAGAAGATCTTAAAATGTTGTTGAATCACAACCATTCCTATGGTCATGTTGACTGCAGAATTTTTAATGTGTGTTTCTGGCAAACAAGTTAGAAGCCTTAGGGTTAACTGGCCACTTCACATTCTAAAACATCAGCTGATTGGCTCTAGAGGGAAAACTATAGTGTTGGATTTTTCCGTTCAGCTAACTCGCCTACTAAAATAATAGTACTGGAACAGTTGAGTACGGGTGCATGCATCAGGATAGAGAGGAATTTCAATCCGAACAGCGGGAGGGAAGAGTGAAGGGAGCTAATTTGTTAACTTGGGAAATTGGAGGAAGCTTATATGGAAAAGTACATTAGTAGTGCAACATAATATTGTTCAAATAAATCCTTTGCCTCATGGTGGAAATATGCAAGTTTTTTAGTATTTCTCATTGTCTGTTCATACACTCTGTGTTTATTCTTGAATAAAAATACATTAAATATGCCTGTGGTGTTTTAGTTGTAACAAATAGGGCAGAATAGGATTTAACGTGATTGCATAGTGAACCTAATGAGTTCCAAGATTCAATAGCGCTTTACAGATTAGTTGCTTTTTAGTGCTGTTAATTTCATCTATAATGTTTGGCTCTGAGCTTTTGATAAATTAATCAATTGAACTGGGACAACTTGAAACAGTTAAACTTCAAACCTCTAGCTTGTTGGTCTCAAATAAATGACCTAAATTAAAATGCTTAAATAATCTATAGTACCCCTTATTGTTAATGCAAGCAGTAGGTTTAATTGTGTTCTCTAACGGCTGTTGCTCTTAAGGTCTGTTTGATTTCAGAAGGGTTCATTTGTTATTCCATTACAGCACAGTAGCAGAGAGCCTAACTGTAGGGTTGGTTTTTTTTTTCTGTAAGGATATAAAATATAATAACTTTTTATAATACCCACAGGTTTTAGGACCTGCCCCAAAATGGTGTTCCTTCTTAGACAACTTGACTGAAGAGCTGGAAGAGAGTCCAGAGAGCACAGTTTATGATGATTACAAATTCGTTACCAGAAAAGACCTTGAAAATTTAGGTAAAAGAGTTGAATACCCTCTTCATCTGACTGACTTGTTCATTTTTTGATCATCTACACATGTAAGTTTTGTGATTCCAGTGTGACGTATGGGGACAGTTAGAAGTTCACTGACAATAGTTCATTCCAGTCATCTTTGTTATTAATATACCAGACTGATGGCTTTATGTTCTTTGGTTCCCAACCAGTGCAACAGTAGATAGTTGTGTTTCTCAGACTTTTATCCTAAGGAGGTGATTGATATTTGCTGATGTAATATGTCTAGAAATGTGTGTGTACTTTCAGACACTAAGTGGAAGGCATAGGAAGAGAAGTTGTTTTAGTTTTCAAAATACTTTTGGGGTCTTCAAATAGTACGTTGGAACTCATAGCAAAATCTGCCAAAGGCTACCCTATTTGAATGTAGTAATTTCCAGAAAATACAGATCATTCTAGGGCTAATAGAAACAGTTTCAAGGAAATGGAATGCTGAAAGTTACAGCAGAGAAGGTAGGCATGCTTCTCACAAGGTAGTTAGTCCTTTTCCATCTGTTACATGTTTTGATTGCAATGTGTTGCTCCAGTTTAATTAATTTACCTCAGAGTATGGGAGTTGGGTTTGGCCTGGCAGGAGGCCATACAAGGAGGAGGTCATCCAAAGCACCTGCATCTTCAGCATTAGGAGTTCTAGAGTAGATGATGGCCTCGATGTAGCCTGCCAGACCCCTATCCCACTAGTAAGGGAATAAGGCAATGTAGTAGTATCTACACAGAGACTTGACTTGGAATACTTAGCTCTGCTTTAAATTAACTATGACCTAGTCAAATTCATTTCCCCATACAAGCAAGCTTTCAAATGAAGAACCAGCTTAAGGGTATTTCGTATTTCATATGTCAATGAATTCTTTGTATTACTAGCCATTAGCTGGAGTATTCTCGTTTTGGAGTGTGCAGGAAGATTGTTTCCTGGAAACAGTTAAAACAATTTTTAGGGACATTACTTTCTGAGAGGTTCAGTGGTTCTGTTTTTTGGTTTGGGTTTTTTTTTTCTTCTCTATTTAGTTTTAGAAGAAGTTTGTTAATTCTTCATTTCTAAAGATTTGGGGTCTGTAGAGGATATTTTGCTATCAAAAAGCTTTTCCTTTTCTCAGTCTTGGAATTTTGTGAAGATACATGGGAGGAAAATCAGAGAACTCTTAAGTATTTTCATTCTTACTTAGGTTAGGGCCTAGGGTGACAGTTTTATGATGTGATGTGGTACTGTATTTTTTTTCAACATGTTGATTCTTCAAAGATATGACTCAAGGCAAAACTCTTTAATTAAAAGCATCTCTATACCACACTAAAAAAGTGACTGTCAAACGTCTATGGACTTTCAAAAAAATAGTCTTGAATTTTTCCTTGTAAACTTTTATGGAATGTAGTGCATGGGGGCATTTTTAAAAAGTGCACAGTAACATGTATTATGACAATGAAAATGGATTTTGTTGCTCTGAAGAAGCTCGAATTTCTTGCTGGCCAAACTTTTTCTTTTTGTGGTTTTACTTTAGTCTTGATGTAATAGATGTGACTGTTTGATGTGTTGCGTTGGCAGTGCTTGCTTGTCTTGAATCGGGTAGGTGAAGTGGCCAACTTGGAATAGGAGTTCTTTATATATGAAAGATCTTTGAAATCCTCTGTAACTCTTTTCCCAGGCCTTGCTCATCTCATTGGATCGTCATTGCTCAGAGCATATATGCATGGCTTTTTCATGGACATAAGACTTTATCATAAGGTAAATAAGTCTGATTCTTGTCAATTTTTGCTTTTAACAATAAAATGTGTGTGTGTTTGAGGGGTGTTTTTACGTGCTTTGTGTTTTGTTACTCCAAATAATGGACTGTATCCTGTATTAATGGTATCTTCTTTTTACTTCCTCCTGCTTGTTCAAAGGCAAAAATGATGGCCAACCCATTTGCCTATGAAGAATATAGAAGAGAGAAAATAAGGCAGAAGATAGAAGAAACACGTGCCCAGAGAGTTCAACTAAAGGTAAATCCCGTAAACAATGAGTATACCTCTGGGAAAACTTTTCATACAGAGAGTAATATATTCTTAAGTGTATCCTGGAGATGTAGTGACTTAGGATTTGATTCTGTTTATCTTCAGAGACACAAAGTATAGAACTTTTTGAATGGAACTGTAAAATTCCCATGCATGTGATTCCCACAGATGAGAGAGACTGATACCAAGCTGTAAAGAGCAGATCTCATCACATCTGCCACTTGAGCAGATAACCTACTGGTAAAACTTAATAGTTTCTACTTCTCTCTTTAAACTAAATGATTTAAGCCATTAGAACAGAATACTGTGGAAGGAGATATATAAAAAAAGTATCATGTTTACAACTAGTAGCTTTCTAGATTGAATTTGCTCAACATACAAGGATAAATAATTGCTTTTAAAGTACTAAAGCTGGTGTATTACAAGGAAAAAATGATACATAAGTTCTGCTTAAATTTTCTGTAAGCACTATTGCTTTACTAGTACCAAGAAATGTTTGGAACTCATCAAGGAGCTTTTCATTAAGAGTTATAGGAAGGAGTAAGAATTCTCTCTTCACCATACCTATATGTAAAACATGTAGGTTTTTGCGTGTGTAAAAGAGTAATTTACTGATGAATTGCTTTCCTCTCTTTAGAAACTTCCAAAAGTCAATAAAGAGCTTGCACTCAAACTGATTGAAGAAGAGGAGGAGCAACAGGTTACTAGAAAAAGGAAACAGAAGGTGAGCTTTTGTTTTGGAGACTTCTCTGGGAGCACAGAAATAGTAATGCTTACAACACTAATTTTGTTGTTGTTGGGTGTGGTTGGTTTTGGGTTTTTTATGTGTCCAAACAGATCCAAAATTCCATTGTCTGTTTCTCATAAATAACATACTCTAGTCGGTGGCTTTAAAGTGGACTTCACTGTAGCTGCAGCAGCAAGATGGCCATGTAGTAACTTAAAGCTTAAAATGAAATACTTACTGTGAAGATGGTAGGGGCTTCACAGGGCTCCAGAAGCTGGCTAAATGCAGAGTGAATACCAAAGTTGTTCAAATAAGACCTGTTGTTTGCATTTGTTGTTATTTTGGTGGTGACCATGACAATATAGATGTTATCTGTAAAACTGAAGATACAATTGCCTTTCTTTGTATATACAGTTAACTACATTTTATAAAATAGCCGAAATGGTTTGCTCTTATGCAACAGCAATTCTTCCTGATGTTGAAAATAATCCATTTTTATCCTAAGCAAAGTCTAAAGGAAAAAATGATTAATGTTTAATATCGAGTTGGGGGGGACTTTCTATGGGTTGCACTTCATAGGTGCTCATTCTCACAGGACTATGGCATTCTTGAAAAGTAGACATTGGTTTCATGTGGCATCTGATGAAATCCTATGTGTTACAGTTAGTAGGAAGCATGAACTACCGAAAAAGTCGATGGTGGTAAAATCTTAAATGCAGAGTGTATTAGCCAGTGTTATGATGGAAATCTGAGTTCAATAATTGGGGGCTGATTTGTGTAGGAGTACATATAGATTGTGTTAAGAGAACTAAAAAGTATATACATAAAAAGGCATGTCCTGGCTATTTTCCTGAAATGGCATTAGAGGCTTATGAAGAGCAGTATTTTTTAGGCTTTGGGGTTTATTGTTGACTGTGTGATGGCTGTGAGTGGAAGTCATACATTTGCAACAGTTCCTGTGTTTGAAATTTACAGTATTCTGTACCACACACACACACACACACACACACCCCTTCTTTGGTAGCAATTGAAATGTAGTGCTGGGTTGGGACAAATATACTCCTATAAATTTGGCAATGTTGAAAGATCTGCTTTTTATAATAAAAATCCTATGTATTCAGTGTTTTTTTTAAGTGACAACAGCAAGTATTCGCACAAGCTGGAACTGTAGCTTGACCTGTACCTAATTCAGCAGTAGCATAATTTACACAGAGATCATTTTACTTTGACATGAATGAAACTGCCTTTTTCATGCTGTATGTGAGGGCAGTGAGGAAAAAGTGTCATAAGATGTATAGAAACACTTGCTCTTAGGTATTTACAGTAAAACAGTAGTAGCATTGCATAAAGACATGTTTACCCTGATAATTTGTTGCACATGTTGCAGAATCATCCCTGTCAGGCAGAGTATTTGCCTCGGAGGTACTGCTGATTAGCCAATAGATATCAACATGTCTCCAGACTAGCTGGCTGAATGTATGAGAAACATTAATTCAAAAATATTAGTAATTGTGTATTTAAGGTGTCTATAGTGTGCCTAAGAAAACCTGTCTTGCTTAGAGGTAGCTTAGAATGATATTTGATCTTTGTGAAAGTAATAAAATATAATAAGCATAAATCTTGATTTTTATATGACCTGGAAGGATAAAGCAACTGGCATTTCACATGCTGGTTTTGAGGTGTGTTTAATTAAAAAGGTGTTACTTACTTTACCAATGTCTGTTTCAGAGTCTTATAACTCACTCATGCTTTGCTTCTTTTCCAGAATCTGCCTAGTCTTCTCAAAGATGATCGTTTTAAGGTCATGTTTGAGAATCCCGATTTCCAGGTGGATGAGCAGAGTGAAGAATTTAGGCTACTTAACCCACTTGTTTCTAAAATAAGTGAGAAAAGAAAGAGGAAACTAAAGATCTTAGAGGAACTGGAAGCACAAGAACAGGTAAAATATTTTCCATTTGCGTTAGGAAAAATCCATAGTTTATTTGTTTTCTTGGCTTCAAGCATTCAGAGTTTTCACATTAGAAAGAAGGAAGAATGGAGGCAATGCAGGAATGTCTTATCAGCTAAAGTAATTAAGTGTAATTTATGTTATCCTAGGGTTTTTTAGATGTGAACAATATTGTGTCTACATGAATATAGGTTTGAAAAACATGAAATATGTAGGTGGAAACAATTCTATAAAATGTCTTCTGCTTCATTTGCTGTTATTACTTCTATTGAAATTTTAGTTTTCTTTGACTGTATGTATGTAAAAGCTGTCACATACTCTAATTGCAGGAATGGTTTGAAAACAAAATGAGTTGATGATTTCTTATTTTGTACTATTTTTGTCTGCAGGAAGAGGAGGAAGAACCAGAAGGAAAAGCAAGTGATGCAGAAAGTTCTGAGAGTTCAGATGATGAAAAAGGCTGGGTTGAAGAGGTCAGGAAACAGCGCAAGCTCCTACGCCAAGAGGAAAAAGTAAAGCGGCAGGAAAGGTTCAAGGAGGATCAGCAAACATTACTGAAACCTCAGTTTTTTGAGATTAAAGAAGGAGAGGAATTCAGAAGCTTCAAAGACTCTGCCAAAAAACAAAAATTAATGAAGTAAGACTAATGTTCCTATTTTAATAGCTGGGGGTGGATGATTCTCAAGCATTTCTCTACAATGTAGGCCAGTGGCATTTTGGCTTGGAAGCACTTACAAGTAAAGCCACATCTGGCGATTCAGGGATATAACTTAGTGACATAGTTGTTGAAAACATTGTTTTCTAGTTTAACAACTGTAATGTTTACAGTATAGCAGAGCGCAACACAAATGAGATTAGTAAAACATATGAGGATCCATTACTCGGTGTTGGTGAATTGCTGCTCTCACAAATAACACTGGTGTCTGTGAGACTGGTTAAATTTCTCCCCCAGTATCAATATGACGTTGACAGTCTAGATGTTTTTCATCTGACCCTCTAAAAGAATGTAGAACACTGCATGGCTAGTCCCTATTCTGGGGATAGGATCGAGAAAAATTGTTTTGTTTGTGTACTTCTATGGCATCCAGAAACTTATGCTGTCCTGATATTGTCAGGTCTTACTATTTCTGGTTTTCTTTTTGCAATACAAAACCCCCTCTCTTTTTATTAATTTGAATTGCCTTAAACTGATAATCAACTGAAGTAATTGAGTAGTGTATAAAGAGCACACAACTGAAGTAATTGAGTAGTGTATAAAGAGCACATCAAACTGAAGGACTTGGCTTTGAGGTGCTTAATGCCTGCAAATCTCATTGATTTTTTTTTTTTTTTTTCAGAGGTGAGTTAAGCCCTTCAGAAAATGAGATTTAATAGCCTTTTAGTATTTGAAGTGCAGACACTAATATTAAAGACAATAGCTTCAAAGTTCTTGAAGCACGCTGGATGCAGAACAGAATTCTGACTAATGTTGGAAACAAGTTGCTGGGCCAGAGGGATCTCATAATAGCCGTTACATTTTTACTTAAAATGAAATGATATAGTCAAAGAAAAGGAAGTGAATAATGTATATAATGGAGCTGTTTCTTTATGTCACTAATGACTGACTCTACAACCTAGTTGTTTCATGATGGAAATTTTCTGGAGATACGTAAAGAAACATTTGATAAAAATGCAGCCTGTCCATTAAATTTGCAAGTTTATAACTAGAATTACCATGTAAAATGGTTTTTAAGTATTACTGAGACAGTGTTTCTACAGTAGTCTAGTAGTCTGGGATTTCCATGCTGTACCTATAAGACCTCGTTAAATAGCAGTAGTGGTTTTTATAAATCGGGATTTATAGCACTTCTGCAGAACTGATTCCCATGTTTTCCTGAGGTGTTTTTTATCAGCAATTGTTTTCACATGGGTTTTTTCTTTGTTCTTTATTTTCAATATACCCACTCATTCTGGACTCTTAACGGTCTTAGTCATCTCTGTCAGCTTTCTTCTGATTTATTTTCTTTCTTTCTTCCAGAAGATGAAGCAACTTTTTACTTTTGTCAGTTTTTCTTCTTTGTCAGGAGAAAATCTACTCTGGACACTAACAGAGTGTTGTAGGTTAAGAATTTTTTTTACATTGTACTTAGATTTATAGTCATGTTAACAAGTGACTTAAAAGGAGCTGGAGACACCGGTCGAATGGCAGTGTATTCCCATTGCCATTGAAACACTTCCCTAAAATGCAGAATGACTGCAGCAGACTCGTACATTGTTCTACACAAATTCAGCTGCTGACCTCTGAAGGAAATTCTCAAGGACGCTCAATTTCAAGTATTAAGATTTCATTATGTTCAAAGCATGGAAGGCTTAAATGTGAACAAGGATACTGAAAGTTAAGTAAATAAGCCAAGGCAGGTGTAAGGAAGAGAAACATTTAGAAAAAAATAGTAGTGTGACACAGGACAAAGTAAATTCTTTCATCTGGTGTATTGAGGGAGAAAAATCATTGCTTCGAACTCAGGAAAAACAAAAGCAAATACCACAGACCTGTCCAGTGGATGGAGGAATAATCAGTGATGACATAAACCATGGAAAGACTTGACTGCTTTTAGAGAAGAGAATCTGTCTTAAGATTTGCTGCTAATTCTCTGCAGAATATTTTGCAAAGTGTGATGCGTAATTAGGGTGGCTTAGGTTAGATAACCTCTGTGTGGTAGGTGCGCTGGTGGAATGGAATGTAATATGTTTTAAAAAAAAAAAAGGAAAAGGAGAGAGAAAATGGAGGATAGGATAGAAGGATAAAAAAATGCATGTGACAGCATTACATCCTTTAAGTTTTTCTGAGTTGCTGTCATTGAACTGTCTTTCCATGTCTTTTTTTATTTTTGTTTAAGAAGTTAGCGCTCTACTTACTGATCCCATTTGTGTTCATCCAAGCATTGTTCTTAGTATAGAGTCTGATATGCCTCAAATTCTTAGAAGAAATTTAAAAATTAACAACTGGTATCTGTTTCTTCTAACATACAGCTAATATGATTCTGTAATCATAATGAATTAGTCTGTGTTGTGAGCTAACTTGTTTGGTTAATGATCATTTTTACATATTTGAATTTTATGAAGAAAATATTTAAATATGTTTTCTGCTGGCCTTATTCAGTGATAAGTAGTCAGCATAAAAATAATTAATTCAAGTAATGTACTGAAAATTGGAAAGACTGTAGTGGCATGTACAATCTGGTGAGGCTGGCATGTTTGTCTTTGATTTGATTTATCCAAGTTATGGAATGATGGTCTGTGACCAATATAATTAAGTACCTTAATACCTTCACTATGCGTTTAATGGCTAGGTGTTCTTTTTTTCTCTAATCATATAATGTTCTACCTGAGGAAACAGTTTATGACTTATATAAAACTGGGTGTTTCTTTTGACATGTTCCTGACTCAGCACGGCTCCAAGCCCAACTTCTAAAGCAGTGATGTGTACTATAAATTTCTTCATAGACCAACAGTCTATGCATTCTTTGCACAGGAAAGCTGCAGAATTTATTCATGGTTGTAAACATTTTGTCTCAAATTTGTCTACATTTCATTTCCCCCTTTTGCACTCCTATGCTTACACATGAAAACATGCAAAACTTGTGCTTTGTTTAGCTACTGCATAAGTTCCTGACATAGTTACTTAAAAGGAATGCATAAAAGGAAATGTGCTAAGAGCTCTTTTGATTTTCTTGATGTCCCTTTAAAAAGTTTCGTATTGGAGTTAGAGCATGTCAAAATTAAAAACTACAGTAGTTGGTAGTACAGCAGTCAATATGTGTATCTTCAGAGATGACTAAGCCAAGAAAAGCACGGTTGATGTTACTAGGTATTGCTGAAGTAAAACAGCAGGAAAAGTCCTGAAAAACTGTTCTCTTTATAATGAGGAAAAAAAGAGGTGCCTGGGTGTGATTTTTTTTGTTTCTTTTTTATGGTAGGGCAGGGGAAGTTGCCTTTAATAACACTGTTAATGTAACTCTTGATTCAATTTGTTGAGGATGATTTAAAAAAAAAAAAAACAACTAACCCAAACAACCCAGCTGTTGTGTGTGTCAGCATGTGCAGTTCACTATCATTTGAGGTCTGCACATTTTCAGGTAGATATAGCCATACCTGCGTTTATTCAGTAAAATTGCAACCCCACAGCATTTTGCTAATATCGCCTCATTTTCGTTTTTCTCCTGACTGAAGCAGTATCTAGGCAGTCATGCTAAATAATTGCTGGGTAGTAGCCATATTTCTCCAGTTCACTTTCAAAGGGGAGAAAAATGGGACTTCACTTGAATGTAGAAATCCCACCACAATGTCGGTGACTGATCTTCTGCCATAGTTAGCTCTAAGGCTTAGCATGTCTTCCCGATTTGCACAGATGGAACAAGTTTTTACATGTACTCAATGAAAAATATACTACAGAAAAAAGTACAAAGTACCTAGTCATGAGAAATAAAGTAATTCTTGACAGTAATTTTTTTATTGTTAATCTGAAGAGTCTTTGTTACATAAAATGGCTTATTAACCAAAATTCAGCGGACTTCAGAGACTTCATGCATAGGTCACGATCCATGAGCCCTTCATCCATAGTAAATGGCATTGACTGGTGGCTGCTAATAGTCTGTATTTTTATGATGACTTATTTTCCACTTTAAAACTTGTACAGAAAATGTCTCTTAGCCCTCCCTCTTCAGAGAGATCTAGTGAGGCACTAACAGTAGCATCTCAAATTGCAGAAACTAATTTAGTTTACAGTTAGGGGAATGTTTCCTAAGTGCATCGCAGAGTGAGCTTGTTTGATTGTACAAGCCATGTCATATTCTCAGGTGGCACTACCTACTTGTAGAACCCACGTTACAGAAAAAGGACAAGCCATGTTAGGACTCACAGGTGCCTTTAGGGAGGCTGGCTGAAGCTGGTGCCATCCCTACCTGCCGGCCTCACTCCTGTGCTGGCGGCTATGCGGGAACAAGGTATATTTCCAGTCCCCAACTGTTCCAGTTTACAACCCAACTTAAATGAATTCAGAAATGGTGATGTTAAATATCAGATCACGACCTGGAGCAACTAGGGCACGTCCACATGAGTTGCCTTTGTATAGGGGCATTAACTTCCAGTGGAGGAGAGCTGAAAGCAGCATCAGTTTTGGCCACAACGGCTACCTGCTCCATAGAACTGTTAGACTTACAGTGCCTGAGGGAGAGGCTCTATACCAGCTTGCTTACAGAAACTGATGAGCGCAGTGTGCTTGAAGGCATATGCTCAGGTGGAGCTCCTCTCTGGGGTCAGGGTCTGACTTAGTTACCACATTCGTTTGTTTGCATTGGTCTTTTATTTGGAACACTATTTGCATTAGGCTGTTGTGGGAACAGTGTCTGAAGAGTCATTTGTATTTGGACTAAGTAGTTTGTCTCCATCAGTGAAGTGATTCATTTGAGGATGAATTCATTCTGATGTATAGGCAAGATTATTTCCTTCCCTTAAAAGCGTTTCCAACTCAGAAGTGATAAGATTTCAAGAAAACTGTGTATTTTTTATTTGTCCATGTATGTTGCTGCAGCTGAATACTCATGACTTTCTCTGACATTTCATAGAAAACTACATCAATAGAAGGGTGTGGTTTCTTTTTCAGCTAGAGTCCTGTTGCTTTTTTAGCGGAAGAATGATGAACTTAAATTTTAAAAGTGTTTCTACTGAAAGCAGTATCTGGAGTGAATGATTTGAACTTTTCTGTTTACTGAATGTTTATTTTTTAGAGTTATGGCATGTCAGAGTTTCAGAGAAACTGAGATTAGCCTTGACTGCATTATCAGCCTTTATTACAGTAAAAAGATGTCAAGAATAGGGACTAATGTTAATTATTCTCTGCAGGAAAACTCTTGGAGATCGTTTAAAGCTTGAAGAAAAACTTGGCACACTCAATGTGTCTGATACCACAGTAGGCAGCAAACAGGCAACTTTCAAATTAAAGAAGGTGAGCTATATATATAATTTTTTAAGATAATATACAAGTAACTTTAGTTTTTGCATGAAAGAACAGGAACTTTAAAACCGTCGATCTAATGTCCTTCTTCGTTTCTTTATAAGCTGCCAACTCTTCTGCTTCTTGCCAAGAGAATAAAAGCCTCCGGTAGTACTCTGTGTGTTTATACCCTTATAACTTAGGCAGCACTCATAAAATCTTATGTTCCAGTGGAAAATACTGGCTTCCATTTTTTAATAGTTTATTTGCAGACATACCATCAGAAGCTCGTGACCTTACCTGACTTCTGTGCCAGGACTGATCAGATCTTGCTTGGTCTGCAGGTCCAAATGTAGTCAGGATGCCATAGGTGACAGGCTTTCTCTTGGTTGATAATGTTGCTAGACCTCAGCATGATAAAAACAGAGCTCCTAGCCGCCTTTTGTCGTTGAACTCGTGTAACACATCACAAGAATGAGCTCTGGACCTTTTCTACTTGCCAAATTCCATTGGAAGTGTGTAGTTGACTGCTGCCTTTCCCAAAGGGTTTTGATTTCCTATCCTAAGGAATTTGTAGATCGCATACAGGTGATTATATTGTGGGCAGAGTTAAATGCATATGTGCATCTGCTACTATTATAGAACACTTAGGGATTTTTTGCTAGAAAATTGCTTTACAACTGAGGAAAGGACACTTTATAAATGCTGAAGACCCATATTGATACTTGAGCTGTCAAAAAGTACTTCAGTTGAAACTGGTTTTCTTCAGGTAAGCCTCTTTCGTATAATACATTTCTCCTTATCAGCAGTCAAATACTATTCTCACTGGTAAAACTGCTAAGAATGGCTAAGTAGTTATTTGATCACATTGGGTATGCGGGTATGCCTGAAAAAATTCTTTGAATAACCAGATTTATGGGACTGTTTTTACCTTACTTGTTTTACCTAACTACTGTCTGTTTGCAGATGTCCTTTTTCATCTGTTTTTGATTCCACTGATTGAATTTAAAATGTGTTGACTGAGGAGTAAGTCACAGATTCCTTTGCAGTGCTGTTTAGGATAAACATTCTGGAGATTTTACCAGCTGCTATAGCTGGTATGTTAGTGTCTTGCATCTATAATTAAGTGGGTTTTGTAGGGCTTCAAAAGCACAGTCTTTTTTATAGTAGCTTTAACTTAGAAGATGCAAAGCCACAAAGTTTTTTCTAGTCGGTGGTGAACAATGAAGTATCGCCTTTTACTAAAAGTATTGTGAAGATTTGGGAGTAAGGCAGAAGAAGACATAGCAATTGTTCAGAAAGCCATTTTTACTTGATTTCAGTAGATATGCTATAGCTTTGCGTTTTTTTTAATTACATTGCTGCTAACATATATGGATTTTTTTTTTCTGTTAACTGATGTTGCTTTATTGAAATACATATGTTGTGCTCATTTGCATGAACAATACTTTTTAAGGTGTAATTAAAAGAAAAATAAGGCGTCTGCAGTTGGAGATCTTTTGTCCTATCAACAAAATAGCAAAATGAGACTTGGAAGTCTTCTCTCAAATAAACAGATCCTGCACATATATTCTGAAGTCCCAGGGAAAGGAGCAGGGAGAGCTAGGGAGAAGTCATTCTATGCAGTATGCTGTGTCTTGACGCTCCTTTTCAGAGGATGAAGAGATGAGGTTGGCAAGCCAAAAAAGGGATTTTGTTTTAGTGTTACTGTGATCGTCAACTTCCGCTTTGTGACGCGCTTTCCTTAAAGCACAGGTGTATTTAGGAGTAGGTAGAAAGACTCAGTGGCGGGGAGAGAATTGTGCTCCCATAGGATTGTTATCACTTGACCTTGTAACTCGGTGGAATTGAGACTGTGCTTGGCTGCTGCATTTGGGGTATGTTAGCAGCCTCCCAGATGCCCAGCAGCCACTGACAGGTCCAGTGATGAAATTGTTTGGCATTGATATTTCACAGTTCCGTTTTCAGGAGATTTTAGTATGGTTCCCGCAGTGTGTCCTGTTTCTCAGTTTCAGCATGCTTTATCATAGCAAATAGATGTAACAAAATAGCAGGGTTTCTAGAATACTGAAATGCTTTACATTACTAGGGAGGTATGGAAGGACATTTAAAAAAACAACAACAAAAAAAACCCAAATAAAAACCCAACGAAGCTTCAAATGCAAATCAAGATCATTTAGTTACAGCATACTAGCAGTAGCAGTCAAAATTAAATTAAGATTTCTTAAGACCATTTCAGATGAGGTCTGGAGACAGAGAAACTACTCAGTTTTCAAATAGTGGGTTTCTTTTTACCCTACTTGCAGTGGAATCGGGAGTCAGTACGTTTCAGCGAAGTCTAAAGACCACTAGCTTTTATTACTACAATACTAGTATGAGCTTATTGTTACATTTGGTAAATTGGTTCATATCTCACCTCAGCCAAAATGCTGTCTATGCATACAAATCTCTAGCTCAAGTTTAAATTGTACTTTAATGGGAGGTTCAGGGAGAGACAGGCTAATATATGAATGCTACTGATTACAGAATTAGATGCAGTGGGGATGCAGCTGCATATCAAGTAATTCTGTCACACTGTTAATGCAGTTATCTGTGCTGCTGTTGAAATTACTTTAATTGCTGGAGTATTTTATAGCATAGACAGTTGCCTGAGCTTGGCTAGTTCAAGTCTGCTAGTTCCCGTTTATGCTTAGTTCTAAGACAAGCCTTAGTCTTCCAAAGAAAACAGTAGTTTATGGCTGTAAGAGCCATTTCATCTTGTGGTATGTAAGTTAAACCCTTTCAGCGTCTTTTTGATGAAGAGAAAAAACATTAATAGAACATGTGCCACGTGAGCAGAGATTTTAAATTATTTTCATGTGGAAAGTTTTTCTAGAACTGCATACAGCATATCAAACATGTTCAGGAACTTTTAAGAACACTTTTTAAAAAACCTGTATGTTTCAGCAAACTTAACTGTTTTGTCTTCATTAAATCCATTTGTGTGCAAATATTAAATGTGGTAGTACTTGTTTACCAAAGTGGAAACTAAATAGCTTCAAATTGTGCTCTGCCTTCTTAAGGGCATTAAATCGTAAATTCTAGAGTGTAATTTTACAGTCTATTGTTAGACATCGGTTTTGATCTGAAATACATGATTTTATGAACTGGTTTTCGATAGCTTTGTCTTAAATGTTTGCTCTGAATTGCTTGGAATGATAGTGCCTAGGGATACCCAGAATTAACAAGTACGTTATAAGACATATGGTATAAGACAAGATAGCCTGGGACCATTTACAGTAAAATTTCCTAATGGAATTCTGACTTGATATATAGGTACTTGAACAATGAGGTGATGCGTAAGTTTACAAGAACCTGACTATTTTTGTTTTATTATTCCAGTCAGAGCAGCAAAAGAAACAGCAGGAAGCTGAGAAACAACATCGTCAAGAGAGGAAAACTCTTAGGCGTTCTGCTAATCATCTCAAGAGCAAACGTGGAAGAGGACGACTGTTTCGTTGATTTATTTTATGGTTTTTTTTAAAGAAACTTGTTTATCTCTTTTCCTTTTTCAAATGGAAAAAAACTTTTTCAAATTGGGACATGGTACCGGTATATTTGTATTTTGATTCATTGATGAACACAAAACCCAGAATTTGCTAAACCCTGTGTTAATTATTGAAAAGTTTATGAAAGTGTAAGTATTGACCAAAGGACACTACAAGTGTGCTGTGTTTCTGAACTCCAGTGTGAACTGTATTTGTGCAAGAATCACCAGCAACTGGTTATTGTGTAACTCTGGGTGTTTTCTACAGAAGAATTTAAGAATTTATGTATACAGCAAGGCTGCCTGTCTTTTATTTAACTTAAGAGCTGTGGGTTTTTGCTTTCTGAAATCTTTGTTTGTGACTGCTTAGATAAAAGATCAAGGGTAAGTTATTTTGTCCAAAAACTTATCTTTACAAGGGCACAACAGATTTTTCTTTTATGGTTCTTGAAGGATGACACACAATTGTGTTTTTTCAAAAACTGACTTTGGATTTATATTCTTGGGTTGCCTTAGTACCCAGGAGGAGGTATAAATAGTTGTCATGAGGGCAATTGAAAATGCCTGATTTAAGTTCCTCTAAATCACTCTGGAAGGAAACCTCTCTTGCCACACCGATGTACAAGGGGGAATCTCAGAAGGTTAGTCTTACTAAGTTAAATTTTGTGAATATTGCCTTTACTTAGAATCCTTAGGACCACATTTAATATGTTTTGGTAAGCCAGGCTCGACATAGACCAAGGGTATATGTTCATGTAAGAAGCACTTTAAGGCCATGCCAGTAGCCTGCTATTCTTCAAAAAGTTGGTTTAGTTTTAATATAAGAAACTAGAACCTACGTTAAGGAAATTATGGATTCTTTTCTGTGTCATTTTGTTTGATTCTCAAAAGAATGCTTGTTGCTAACCAGGATACAGCATGTTGTCTTGATTTTTTTAAAATTATTTTAATCTTGCAAACCCATCATTTACATAAGTAGTTCACTACTTAAATTAATTTTTACTTTTGATCCTATAGAAACTTTGTTTATTGCTTTTAAATGTCTTCATAAATTGTCTTTTTGCTAACTCCAAGAAACTTTGAATTTTGGATCCAAGAAGAATGAGTGAATTCCTTCATCACTGTAAATCTTAAGAGACTTGGAGGTTCTTAGATGTTTGTCATGGTTTAACCCCAGTTGGCAGCTAAGTACTGTGCAGCCGCTCACTCACTCCCCCACTTTCCCACCCACAGAGGGGCAGGGAGCATGGTTGGAAAAAGGTAAAACTCATGGGTTGATGTAAGAACAGTTTAATAATTGAAATAAAGTAAAAGATGACAATGATGGTAGTAATAACAACAATGATAATGTTAATGAAGAAGAGAGGGAAAGAAAGGAGAAAAATCAAGTGATGCACAATGCTTGCTGACCGATGCCCAGCCAGTCCCCGAGCAGCCATCGGCCCCTCCCGACCAACTCCCCCCAGTTATATACGGAGCGTGATGCTCTATGGTATGGAATATCCCTTTGGCCGGTTCGGGTCAGCTGTCCTGGCTCTGCTCCCTCCCGGCTTCTTGCGCACCCGCTCACTGGCAGAGCACGGGGAACTGAGAAGTCCTTGACTTAGAGCAAGCAACAACTTGGCAACAGCTAAAACATCGGCGTGTTATCAACAGTATTCTCACACTAAATCCAAAACACAGCATTGTACCAGCTGCTAGGAAGAAAATCAATTCTATCCCAGCCAAAATCAGGACAGCATTTTGCTTTATAAACCAGACATATTAATAATCTGATCATGTCTCCTGGACAGTATTTACCATAGAATTTTTGTAGTTATTTCAGTAAAAACCTTGGTTTCTCATTGCCTGATGCTTATTTTTGTTTTGTTTAGATGGCAGAATAATCAGTCACATGATTAAGCTGATTTTCTTCTCCCCAATTTAATTTTACCTGCTTTAATTCTTTGCTTCTGTTTTCAATTATTTTGTTTCCTTTAAAAATGCCTTTTGCACCTGGTATCTTCATCTTCAAAACATACATTGTAATCATCATGTTGCTGTCATTTGCAGTCAGCTAAAAGATGAGTCTCTCAATACCTTTTTATTTTTTACCTCTAGCTGTCAAATTTCTGCATTGTCCATAAGTTTCTCATGCTTTCTGTTTAACACAGAGCTATCCCGTATTCCAGTGTCAGTCTTGCCCATGCTGTATATCAAGAAGTACCATTATTACTACTTCAGCCACATGTAATGCATTTAGCCAAATGTAATGCAGTTGTGGTTGCCCCAGGGTATGTCCTTCTTTGGAGTCTTGTCTTCTGGTAGCATTCAAACCTTTGAAATCCAAGTGCAGTGACAAGTTAAAGTTTGTACTAGTGCAGCATCTTTCCCCTGGAGCATTGTGTTATCTCTTAGAAATTTTCTGCATGCAGTTCAGGTGTGTTTGCTTCATACATAGGGCTATACTGAACATGGAAAAGTTGATGGTGGAAACTTAACACGTTCTGGCTGATACAGGGAGAATTGGGGATTAAGTGGACAGAATTGGCACTGTAAGAACAGGAATTTGGATGAGTTTGTTCCTTCTCATGGCAGGTCTAAACCCCATTATGTTTGATCAAGAGCTAGAGGTGCATTTATGGTTTTGAGGCATCCTTATTTTAGCAGTGATTTTGTTTGGCTGTCAAGAGCAGTAAAAAAACTAATGTGGTTGATCTGCAGGGTAGTAGTGAACTGAGTTTGAAATGTTAACTTTCAGCTTAAAAAAAGTGTATTCTGTTTTGAGATTCTTGACTGACACTGGTTTAGGTCAGTTTTTTTGCTTTTTATGCACTTAAGAGTACCTCATTATGATAATACTGATCACGTATTTAGGTTGGAGCCTGTAATATGATTAAAGGAATATAGTTTGTACTGTTAGAGAGAAGGCACATGCAAACTGTCCTTAGCACACAATTTATTTTGCATAAAAGATAGCTGGGATACACTTTAGTGTTTAAACATACTAGGCGTAACCAGTGAAATGCCTGGAAAGATAGGACTGTGACTGTAATCTGAATATTATAGGAAGCAAATGTGGAAACTGGAAGACAGGTTTGATGTACACCTAGTAGTTTATGGTCTTTAGAAGATAGTTCCTACTGCTTGAGGTTTCCAAAGCACTGCAGGCTTTGCCTGTCAGTGCACTGTATTTTTATGTGCGATGTATATAAGCACCCCCACCCCCCAGCACCCGCTGCCTAGAGTAAGGCAAATTAGAGATAGAAGTGCAAGTAATAGATACCAGCCATTGCAGAGAAGAATCCTAGAAAACTGGAGGTCACAGATAGCATTTGTGAAGGAGAACATTAAAGAGTTGGCTCAAGAATCTGAATATTCATGAACAGCATATGTAACTTGACTGGTTGTGATGTGCCCCTTTGAGGAGAGGGAGGCTGTGCTGGATTGTAAATTCATTTGCTTGTCTTTGATAGGGAACACCTGCCTGGGGCCAGTTCTTCATTCTACAGTTTCTTCATTTATGCTCTGGATTGCTGAGGGCTTGCATGAGGTCGTGATTTGTGTAAGGTGAAGAAGAGGCAAAGCTCTATGCAGTCTCCATCTTACTATAACTGAATTCGTGCTTTACTAGATAACCAGTGGCTGATGCAGATTTTGAAAGACCAGAGAGAATTAACTAGGAACAGGCCTGTGGTGCCAAAGGTGTTTTCCTCCTGTTGGCTATATTCCTGAAGGAAGCACATGTCATTCTAATACAGGGAGATGGATGCTCAGCATGTCTCTAAACCAGAAAGATAGTATATAATTTTAAAATCAAGAAGTGGAACTAATTTTTAATTTCATACTACTTTTTCCCATGAACCAGCAGTAGCCAGCAAAGTGTATTTCCTGGCCTTGATCTGACCATTAAGTGCTTGAAAGAAGGTGGTGTTCTTCGCATGTTGCTTGCTTCGGTCAGGAGAAGTGTTTGATGTTTGCATTTTGCTAACAGCGAAGCATGGCTCTTCAGGGTGTCCAGCGCTGGAACTCTGAACACAGGTGAGCTATAGTGGGTGGCCTGTGCCAGTCTGCCTGGCGTGCATGTGAACCCAAGAGCTTTTTGGTGAAATAGGGATGAAGGCTCCTTGCAAGCCTGGCTTTTGAGGGATCGGGGAGCAGCAGGAGTGGGCAGCTCAGCGGGCTGGGAGCTTAGCGACAAGGCAGGTGGGGGCAGTGACCTCTCTGACAGGAGGTGCAGTCCTGCAGTTAGCAAACGACAAGAGCAGTAGGGTGACAGCAGTGAGATTCAGCCAGCACACAATACAGGCAAGTTCATAACTACAAGGCAGGCCCAAGGTCAAGTGAGCAGGTCAGGGTCCGTGAGGTGCTTTGGCGGGCGTGGGCACACCTGCAGCGTAGCTTAGGCAGGGACCAGGGCTGATGCAGCTCCCTAGCAAAGCAGGGGCAGGTCTCTGGCAAGGCTGTTCAGAGCTCTTTGGCACACAGCTCTTCTCGTAGCAGCCTGGTCCCCGGCTGTCTGGCTGTACTGTTACCAGAGCTGGCTTTCAGCACAGCCAGCCAAACCTTGGCAAGGTGGGGGAGAGGTAGCAGAGCCTTAAAGTCCCATGGAGGGACCGGGTGTGAAACATGTTTAGATTCTTGAGACTGATAAAGCAGGTTAATGTCCTTGAACAGCTGTCTGGGGGAAGATTTGAAGTTTTGGTAGAAGCTGACATGCATGCAACGTCCTTGCAACCAATTAACTTCATAATGCAACCAAAGCAGGCATTTCTTGGGTATCAGCCTGATTATATCAACCTTTTTTCAGTCAACAGTACTTCATTTTCCATACTGCAGGCATCAGTATCGATCCAGTATTACCATTCCTAAAAGCTGAGCAGCTGATGGGATCCTTTTCGACATTTAAAGTTCATACTCTAAGGTGAGTGGTGAGATGCTGTAGCCTTGTGGAAACCCTGATTGTTTCATATGTATGTGAATTTAGTGGTGAGAATCAGTTTATAAACTGCCTATAAATAAATATACAGATAGTGGTTAAATGGGAGTGAAGTACTAGCAAGATAAAGAAAAGACCTGGACCTGATGTATCACCTATGCTTCAGTACTTTCTTGCTCCACCACTATATGGCTTACTTTGGATAGGCTATTAGTCACTGAACAAACATTGAACCAAAACTATTTATGTAATGTTCTTTCCAAAATGCTATTACCAAGCCAAGAAGCATGCTGTGTTCCTGTGGCTTGTATAATTGTCTGAAATGGAGAGCATCCATCAGATTATACAAAACAATGAACGAATTTACCGTACCACAGTGCTGGTTTTTAATATCTGAACAAAAGGGTGAAGTATGATTTAAAATATTCCCCTCCATAAATAGCAGGCGTGTGTGAGATGTTTATACACATTTTTATGGTCATGGGGTCCATTTATGTATGGAGCTTAAAAAGTGGGCATGATTTGAAATAACCAGCTTCAGGAAGAGTTGTGAGGGAGGGTGCAACGGTTTCCAAATTACTCCATCTTGCTTTGCAGCAGCCTTTTATCTCTGCGTTCTCCATGTTTCCGGATGGGAAAACTAGTAATACCTGGGGAGGTTGTGCAACATCCCCTGAAAGGCTTGCAATGTCAGATTAACCATCCGCAGGAGCCCCCCAGGTATAGTGGAGCCGGCTTTGAGGAGGAGGAATGGATTAATGAACTTTAGAAAACCTCTCCAGCCCGATTACTCTATGAATCTTGTAGGGCGTAAGGAAGAGGCATGCAGCGTTAATTGACTGGAGTAATTTTCCCCCTTTATCCCATCCTTCAAGTGAATCACTCACGAGCTTTATCTTTTTATCTCTTTCATAAAGATTAAATACTTTTTTGGCTTGTTTCCATAGCTAATATATTTTGTCTGATCTTGGGAAGTATGGAGTTTTTAAGCTGAATGAAAGCACATAAATCTATTAATAAACTTTAGCTCTTGATTGTTATCACTGTGTTTCAAAGCCCATAATACTCAACAACTGACTCTTTGTGATGAACATGAAGAAGTAGTCCTATTCTATCAGCAAAACGAACAATTTATAGTATAGCCTGCAGAAAACAATCAGATTTAGCAGAGCTTGTAGTTTACACAGCCGGACGAAAAAGAATTCCCACATTTTAAAGACTCTGTAGATGGATAACCATAAACCTAGCACTGGGGTTTGTGTCATACTGTCTGTAAAACTGGGTATCGCTGATTTCTACACCCGTTCCCCCACCTATAATTTAGGCATTCTCTGCCCCATTCCTCTCTCTGATGACTCTGCTTGCGTTAACTGCGTTCCTTCCTCTTGTTTTCCAATTTTGCCCAGATCCTTCACCCACATGGGGCTTAGTGGCAAATTTTTATTGATAATACATCACACGTTACCCTGTGTTTGTACTGTAAGTGGCTTTTCTGTATGAAATGCTTGTGAGCATCCTGTGGTACAGACTAGTTTACACGATCACACATCAGTTGAGGTGAAGTAAGCTGATTTCTGTGCAAGTGAATGAAAACTGCAATGACTGTGTATCATCTGTAACAGTGTAAATTCAGAAATGTATCTGTTGCTGACTCTTTCAGGATCTCATCTTCTGTTCTTTGTTTGCTTAGTGGTTTAGACTGTGGTGCATTTGCAAGGAGTGAAGATCAACCCTGAGCATGTTCAGAAGGGAGTAATTTTTCTCTTACCATTTGAAAGAAATAATTGCAGAGAGAAGTGCTGCATTTCCTTTGATGGTTACATTCAATTAGAGTTGAAGTACAATAATGTTACAGCAAAATCAGGTATGAGTTTAAAACACTGTTGTTCCCAGTGTGGTCATGCTTTATGAGTGACATTAGGGTCAGCTTACCTATGAAGGCAGGTCCTTGTTCCCATTTAATTCTTCAGAGTGGGGCAAAAGTGAAAATCCCATTTCCTCATTAAAGAGAAAACTAGGCAGTTGAAGTGGGAAATACCGGCCCAGCCCTAATCAGAAGTTATACTCCCAATTCCTGGAACCACCCTTCCCTTCCCTACAGCAGTTTCTGCCAAAGCTGCTCTGTCTCTCCTACTCATTATCTCTTCTTTTAACATCTGGCTATTTCTTGTGGGGTGCCTATCTCTATGCTCCAGTTTTTCGATTAATATCTGGATCTATAGTACAGATTTGTACAGATGTAGCAGGGCTTTGAAAATGACCACTAAAATGATAATAGTAACGGGTTGTTTATAGGCAGCTGTTGAGCAGAGTAGATCTATATGAACTTGGAGATGTGAAGAGCCGTGACATCAAAGTGCACGGTGGGGGTTTGGAGAGCTGGCGTGTGCTCTTGGCGATATGCAGGGGCAAATGTTGCTTTAACCCCCAAAAATTCCCCTCTTACTGTTCTGTATGCCTGTGCCGCTGTGCTAGCTCTGCTTCAGTAAGGGTCTGGGTGTTTTGGGTGGAGTTGTGTTCTGTAATTTTTTTTAAAGATCTTACTACTGCATTAGTACAATTGCTGTGTACAATTACATACATGCATGATTATGTTACATAATGTGCAATTACACAAAAGTTTCAACATTCAAATGCATTCAGATTATGTATCATCTCACTAATGAATATTATGTCCATTTTATTTACCAACAGATCTTCTGTGGAGTGCGTACATAAAAGTCGTAAGAGACCCCATGCTTACCTGTAAGGATTTAATCATCTTATGCAAATGAGAATGTTGAGAAGTAATTATCTTGTCTCTTAGGATTTTGCTGAATATTCTTGTAAACTGAATCAAAAGGGAAGTTTGCAACACTCCCGTCATAGCTACAGTGTTTTTCTTCTTTCCCAGATGTAAACGGGAGATTGCCTAATGGGACTATGACACTTGCACTGTAAGTATGAGGCAATATTTTAAACAGATCTCCACAGCAAATAAATATCCTCTACCTGAGATATTTTAGACAGGTTACAACAAAACACTTTTGCACAGTGCCATGGTAGCTACAGTGCTGCAATTTAAATATTACTAGAAGCAGAGCATAGATGATTGTGCTGCGGTACTCAGGATGCGGCCTGACACTATTCAGTGTAGACATGAGCAAGAACATCGTGTGCAATACCCAAAATGTGCAGGTAGCTGGGGACTAGTCTTTCTAAATTAACTGTGGTTTAGCCAGTTAAGGAAAGACGTTAGATGTGCTGATAAGTGAAAGTTATTGTAGGAGACTTTGAAGGCCATGATCCTTTATTTCTGTGGTCAGTCTCTCAAATAATGAGTGGTCCATTCAAAACTGCAGGAAAGTGGAATCTTCTCCAGAGCAAAGATGAGGCATGGAGCTATTTCAGGTATTGCTTGACCTCCCCGGAGTGGCGGGAATGAAAGCTGCCTTCACTGGTGGCATTTTGGACAGATGTGAGGACAGGGCTGCTAGTATATGGTGGAAATTCAATGTGACCAATGCAAGGGAGATTTTACACCTGAGTGGGTGTATGCTGCGCTGTGCCTCAAGGACTGGAGGATGAAATAACCAAACAGCCGAGGCAGGCAGCTCCTTCTCTCCGCTGTTTTGCCAGAGGATCTCTTTTTACTTTGCCTGGTTATGTGATGTGTACGTGATGTCTACTGAAGCAATTCTAGAGAGTAATGGCCAAGGGTGGATGTCTGTCTTGGTCTCTTAAATGCTTCCCCTTAATCACAGAAGGGTGATTGACCTTTCTTTTTCTAGATGTACTGTTTCCCCTTGCCTCTGAAGATCTGGGGAAGCAGAGCTCCTTCCTTCAAGGAGGCCACCACTCCCCATGAAATTAGAGGAATTTCTCATAGAGATAATTTGGAAAAAGGGTAACTGTCTAGTAAGGCAGTCAATAATGCAGCTGGAAAGGATGGGAGAGAGGAGAGGTGGAAAATCATTTGAGATCTGGCCAAATGTTTCTCTTGAAACACTTTCCAACAGAGAAAAGAGCTGATCAATGTAAATGTCAAATTTTCAAGAGCTGGAACTAATCTGTTCTGGTTTGGGGGTTTCAGTGAAGACTTTCTAGCTTTTAATCTTACTGCAATTTTCTCCTAGAGGGTACAGTCCTGTCCTGACCTGCTCTAGTTTCTTGCACTTCAGTGCCTTTTAAAAACTGGATTCCTCCAGCCAGCATGACAAGGTTACTAGAGCTGATCAGGTAGAAACGGCAAAGTAAACTCTTCCCATTTTTTTTTTTTTTTTTTTTTTTTTTTTTTTTTTTTGTTCTGCACCCCCCAGCATCTGGAGTTATTGGGCACTGTCTAACCGCAAGGCCTGGATCGGTGAGTGCCTGTGTGGAGCAGCAGGCTGAAGTGCCCGCAGCTTGTGACTGCTGAAGAGCTGAGCTGTCTGAACCCCTTCTGTCTTCCCTCCCTTCGGGGGGCATGTTCTGACACTGACAACATCAAGAAAGCGACCCACAGCAGCTGTCAGCAACAGGTTTCCCAGGCTCCTTTCAGCGATGGAAAATTGGTTTAGTGAATACTAATCAGAAGACAAAACAGTTAGGGGAAGTTTGATAGCGTATTGGGTTTGCGTGGCAAGGTTTTGGTAGCCAGGGGCCATGGGGGTGGCTTCTGTGAGAAGCTGGCAGGAGCTGCCCCCATGTCCAACGGAGCCAGCGCCAGCCGGCTCCGAGAGGGACCCGCCGCTGGCCAAGGCCCAGCCCGTCAGTGACGGTGGCAGCGCCCCTGGGACAGCAGATTTCAGAAGGGGAAGAAACCTGTGCAGCAGATTACAGCCAGAGAGAGAACTGAGAGTACGTGAAAAGAAAAACTTTGCACACACGCAGTTCTGTGAACAAGGAGGGGGAGGAGGTGCTCTAGGTGCCCTCCAGCCCGTGGTGCAGCCCCTGGCGAGGCAGGCTGTGTCCCCAGCCCGTGGAGGTCCACGGTGGAGCAGTTTGCCACCTGCAGCCCATGGAGGAGAAGGGGGATGCCCGAAGGAGGCTGTGACCCGCGGGCAGCCCGCGCTGGAGCAGCTCCGGGCAGGGCCCGTGGCCCCGCGGGGACCCGTGCTAGGGCCAGCTGGGCCTCCCCTGCCCAGCCGGGGAGGACAGTGACAGAGCGGCTTTGGTGGGCACCTGGCATCCAGCTGGGGTCAACCCACCACAGATAGACAACCTCTTTATTGCTTCACGCTGTCTTTAGCTGTTAAACCAACAAAACAATTTCTGCACTAATTGGGAATGAAAATTATTATTGGTGCTAATGGTTCTTTTCCTAGTGTAGCTGGGATTTGGTGACAACTAACTGATAGGAGCTAAGTGGAAATAATATCTTAATCACCAGAAGCTTTGGAGGTTCTGACTTCGAGACAGCCCTACTTCTGGCTTCATGCATCACTTCATTTGTCTCACTGCACAGAGTAAAGCATTTTAGGGCATCTAAGCTAAATACATCGAGGTACAAACCAGCCTGAAGAACCAGATGGGCTTGAGAATCTGTCAGTGCATAAGGTACCCGTACAGCCAGCAAACTTGTACTGTATTAGGCTGTGTGACTCCCACAGGTTAAAATTTCTGCCTTTTGGCTGAGGCAAGAATTTGGACTGGCCTCCAGGCTTGCTCAGAATTCAAAGGTGCTTGAATCTAAGAATATAGGCCTATCACCGCTTTGACCACAGCTCGGAAATCTTCAGTGCAAGGCTGTCCTGAGAGCTTGGCAACAGCCATGCTTCTAGCTTTCCTTTCTACCTTGCATTCTCTGAGCAATCTTCCTGCTCCTTATTGAAAGCCTTCAGTGTGTCAGTGCATTTTGAGGCCAATGTATCCAGAAATGTCTTTGGTGTTTCAGAAAGGTACCACAAGCTCCCTGTGGGGCCTGCGCAACGTTCCTCACTGCCAATTTGAAAAGCAGTAGAGCCAAAACTGTCCATAGAGTCTGTTTTCTTCCATGAATATTAAGTCTCTGAAAGTAAAGCAAAGCTGGCTACAGGGTTCCAAGAAAGGAGGACTAAGCCCTAAGGCAGAAGGACATAAATACACAAGGGACAATAACAGTTCTGAGGGATTTCAGTGTTGGTGTCTCAGAGCATCTGATGCCTCAAAGCAAGAAATTGGAAAGCTACTGGAACAGTTTTCTTTGAACATCATTTTGCATGTTGATTTCAGGCATTGCAAGAGAGAAATTCTGTTATATCAATGGGATCTCTTGTGTTTTAACTGGAGAAGCAGTGATACTGTGAGAGCTAGTTATGGTGACCATGCTCCAAATCCCTTAACAAGAGGTCTTGGGTTGACGAGCATGTGATTGTTGAGAAAGCCTTACTTTTCTCTCAATTAAAAGTTCTTTCTTTGGTACATAACTAAAGCAGTCCAAAGGCAGAGAGGTAATCTGAACAACCGGTACTTAACTTGTATTGGCTCTCACAGACACGGCTTACGTTGATTACAGAGAACCCATCACACAGGATGAACTATTACTGAATCATTTCTTGGGTTTATTAAGCATTAAGCTGGCTTTCATCCCACATGCAGGGCTTTGAACTGTTACTGAATAATTCCTCAATTCATTTTCTTTGGGCTTTTATTCCACTTGCCGGTCTTGTCTTTTCCACCTACATAGCCTCCAGAACAACAGGGTCAATCCTGCTGCCTTGACACAAGCCACACTCTCATTGACATCAAAGGAGTTTTGCCTGTGTTGGGGTGATATTGGCTGTATGTTTACTGTGATGATTGCAAGGTACTGCCTGTGTGGCTTACGGGTCGCCTGCAGGTTTGGGTTGTTCTGGTGGGTGGAGTTGAGGGGAAGGAGTATATTGTATTGGGGTAAGGGAAGGTGGCTGTTCAGGTGTAATGAGTTAATTAGCTCTTACCAGCTGCTGCCCTGACCCCTAACAGTGGCCACACAGGGTAGTCTGTGGTTCCTGCTCTGCAGCAGAAGCCAAAGCTCAGTCACGCACAACTCTAGCAGGGTGCCCTCCTCTGGGAGTCGGATCCGCTTTGCATAAACCCAGTTCCTAGTTGCCCAATAATTTCCCAAAGTGGAAGGAGGATGTGGTAAAACACTGGAAGCTCTGTAAAATTTCTGCTGCTCCCTCATTTTGCACCCATTCCTAATATATGTGCTGTAATGGATCTCAAAATTAGAAGGGGTGAGGAGATGACCGTGTCTCAGAAGAGTAAGATGAAGGTTTCTGAATCCACTGAGTGGTTCTGTCAGAGCACTGTCTTAACTGGCACGAGAAGGAGCTAAAGTTTTGGTCTGCCCTGATGGACAAGACCTTTTACGTCTTTGCTTTGGTTTGGTTTCCTGACAGTATGGCAGATCATACACCAGGAAGGTGGTTAAATGCAGATGAGTTCTGCCTTGCACAGAGGGCAGGGATAAAAGGTGCGTTCCCTGCTCTGAAATCGGTAACTTAGAGACAGTATTTCTCAAAGCCTCTCTGTCCCCAGTTGCTGTTGCTAAGGATTTAAACCAAAGACACCCTTTTTCAGATGCAATTGGGGGTGGTGGTGGTGGAAATCTTTAAAAAAATATTTTAAATAAAGGATTTCACTTTATTTCCTTTTTTTCTTCTTCTGTTTTACTTCCGATGACCTAAGGGAGACCAGAAGAGTCTACTTTTGTGTGGTTTGTGCCCTTGAAACTTTATGGATCCTGCTCACAAAGGTGTCTGCAGCCACAATCAGGAACAGTTCAAGTCTTAAATGCCATTTTTGGTTGGGTGTTGTATGTAGAAGACTTTGAAGTTTCCCCTGGAGAACAGGTTCCGTATCTGTAGGTAACTGCACAGGTTTCTTATGTGGTTATAGGATTAGGCAAGGGCAGTGGGATTGCAGTCAGAGTACTTGGGGAGGGACAGAAACCCTATGAATATTTGCAGCTTTAGGTGAGTAGTACTTCTTTTGCAAACTTTGAGCAGTGCATAGTTACAGTGTAACCCATGTGTACTAGGAGATGTGACACACAGTTCTACAGTAGCAGCTTCTCCCTAATAGTCACCCTGCTATCAGCAATATTTAGGTTGAGGACAGCCTTAGCTGCATCTGATTTCTGTGTCCTTAGTACCTTGGCTTCTTACCTCCCTACCTTGGTATGGTACCTTAGTTTCTGTGTACTCCTTGTGCCTGCCCTTGAAGCCGCCAGATTTTAGCATCCATGACATCTACTGCTACTGTGTGGTGAGACACTTCCTATTGCTAGTGCTACACCTGGCTCTGTGGCTTCACTTGAGCTTCATTCCCATTCTTGGCTTTGAGGAAACAGTGAGACAGATGTTGCCTTCTTGTCCTCTTTGTGACAACACTCTTGATGTTGTAGACTTCTTTTGTGATCCTCTTTAAGTCATCTCTTTTCGAGACCGAAGCCCTGAACCATTGAGTCACTCCTTGTATGGAAGCTGCCCCTTGTTTGGGTTTTCCATAAACATGCAAACAATTCAGAACACTTGGGCTTCTGCTACTCTGTTAATGATATATTTTACGGTTTGCTTGGAAACTAGGCTTGGTTTCTGTCCATTGTCATGCGTTAACAGGAGAGGTCCTCCTGTGGATTAGTATGTTGTTATAGATAGGAAAGAAAGGGTGGCAGTGAATGGGCAGTTCCCCTGACAGGAGGAAGGTAGCAGTGGGGTTTCCCAGGGACCTCTGAGGAACCCTGTGCCCATCCATGTATTTATGTGCGTTTTGGAAAGGTAAATCATCACCCAGGAAAATAAATAAGGAAGACTGCAAAGAGCTGTAGGAGAGTTCAGTAAACCTGGGTAGAACACAAAGCGATGGCTGTCACTGTGGCATGGTGTGATGTGGCAGTGGCACATCAGCTGCACGAAGTAATAGAGGGAGGCAGGAAAATCCAGTCAGCTGCAGCGACAGAACGGTGAGCTCTCGGCTTGTTACTGGTATGTAGGAAAGACTTTGTCACTGGAGAATGTTCTCTGAAAACATTGATTCAGTGTTCAGCAATCGTCAAATGTTACTGGAAATGAGAGGAAGGGGGGGCGGGAAATATCTGTGCTATACATAAACCCCCAGAGTACCATACTACGGCTGTTATGCTTAGTTCTTATCACCTCACTTTAAGAAAGGGTGTGGTATAACTGCACTGAAGTGAAACGGCATTCTAGCATTTTTTATAAGAGACATGAAGAGTTTCCTTGTGAATGAAGATTAAAAAGTGTGGGACTTTTTGGCCTGGAAACAAAGACAGCTGAGCAGCCATATTATAGAAGCCTATAAAATAGTTGGAATGGTGTGGAGAGGAAGATTACAAAACTACTATTCATTATTCTTCATAATGTAAGATCCAGGTGCCATCTAATGAAATTATCAGGTAGCAGCTTTAAGACAGACATATGGAGTATTTATGTATATGTTGTATAGGTACCTTGTGAAGCTAATTATCTTCAGCTATTATGGAGGCCAAATGTAGGTACTAGTCCTAAAAGGAGTGAGATGTGCTTGCAGGTGATAAATCTACTGAGATTTACTGTACCTCAGAACCTGGATGCTGCCTCTAGCTCAAGAAATCCTTAAATCGGAGATTGCCTGAAGCTGGAAGCACACACTGGGGAAAAAGATCACTCTGTACTTGTCCTGTGCCTTGTACCCTTCCTTACATATATGCAAAGGGGCAGGTAACTTTGGTCTGCCTGTATTTGTATGTTGCTGCGAGCATACTGAAAGCTGTGAGGTTTCCATCACAGGAGCAGATCAGCTAAATGTCTCTCTGATGTGGGGTGGGTAGAGCTTATCTGGCTTCAGAAAGGAAGCTAGACTCTGGGGATCTCCAAACGTTGCTTTGATCCCATTTCCTGCAATTCTGTGGAAGTGGTGAATAAACATGTCTACTTCTCTACTTCCCACCTCTGGGCTGTCGTCAGGACACAGCAGAAAGGTGTCCTGTGTGTAAAGGGAAAGACAGGCTGAAAAAGGCAGAGCCTGCAGCCAGCATGTGGTCTTCCCACTGCTGCAATCACTGTGGAGGCTGAGGGTGAGTTACACCTCTGAAGTTGCAGCAGAGAAGACACGCCAGGATGTGACTCAAAGGCCAGGCTAAGCCATAAGCCAGGTCTGTAGGTGCTGGAACCAACATAGTGTCAGTCTGCTGTGTCACTGGCAGCCTGCCTACGGAGGAGTGCCGGTGGCAGAATGAGGTTGTTTCAAGCCCTGGGAGAAAGGAATTGCAGCCGCTGAGCCTGTGGGTGTGAGCTGTTGTTATAACATTGCAGCAGAGGGGGTGAAGATACAGATGAAGCATCTAAGGAGCAGTTTCACAGCACATCTGGCCCATGACTTTTCCATGGAAAAAAGGACAGAATGGCAATGTGGACAGACAGCAGTATCATTCCTACCTACTGCTTTTAGTTTCTCCTTTTGGTGATTGTGGTTTTGGACCGTAATCTGACCTGCAGGACTCCATTGCCAGATGTAGGGTGATGCTGATGGTAGGGAGGGCAGCTACAGCAGATGCTGATGCTCGTGCGTTTCAGAATGCACATTCTTCAAGGCAGTACCATGTGGAAGTTACCACTGACTGAGTCTCCGTCCTACTCCTTCTCTCCCAACAAAACCAGTCCTTGCAGAGAGCATTGAAAATGGACAGCAATAGACTTTAAGAGCTAACAGATTATGCTGGGACAAAAACATGAAAAAAATTCCAAAGTTTTGTACTTGCAGTTACAGAGATCAATTGAGCTCCGAAGGAACTCAGAGAACATAGCAAGAACTGGCATTTGAAAGTCACACCATGCAAGAAAAGGTATAAACAAATGGTGAATTAGTATATATTCCTCTCTGTCCTTTTTAAAAGCTGTAGCTCACATAAATCTTCAGTCATTTTTTTTTTTTGCTTTTTTTTTCCCCCCCCAATGACTGACTCTGAGGTCCTCTGTTGTTAACAGACAAGTGGTATGGCCAGGAAGATAGCTGAACTGCTGATTTCCAGTCCAGCTCGTCAGCCCTCAGTCCAAGAAACTGGAGCTGTGTCTAACCGCTAATACCCAAGCCTGGAAATCCCTCCTTAGAGGGAAAACAGCTTCCAGGCTCTGAGTAGCTATTGTGAAGTAACCTGAAGATGCCTTCCATGGCTGTATCATGTATGTTATGAGGCTGAGCAGTCAGATGTGTTTGATGGCTCCTGCCCAAGTCAACCTCATAGTGTCTACTACATATAAAGTATGAGTAACACCCAGTCTTTGAACCACAAGTAAACCACTTCAGTGTAGTTCCATTTCCATTAAGGTATGTCCTACAGATAATAATTGCAAACAGCTCTGTGCAGTCCATAAATGCCTTCCACCTCCACAATCCCTCTCTTTTTTCCCATGGGGCAAGATCATTCCCTAATGCTTTTGAAACCAGAGCGACAAATGTAAATATTTCCAGGGTTTTTTTAACTGTTGCTGACAACTTCTGAAGTGATTAGAGAAGGTGTTTCTTTCATTTGTTTATCTTTTGTTATGTTATTTGCATTCATTAAATGCAGGCATAACACAAAAAGTTAAAGCATAAGGGCTGTTTGTGGAAATAAAATCTGTTTGGAAGAATGCCAGTCTGATTGCTACCAGTCTTGAAGGTGGCATTTCTACAATTCTGCTGGAAAATAGAGCCTGACAGGACACAACCTCTGATATTCCAAAAGTACTTCTGTATTTAACATAGATAAACCAAAGGAATCACGTCTATTTTAGCTAGGCACATTCTGGAGCCATTGCGTGATAGTTGCAGGAGGGAGTTGATGTGGTATCAGCCCATTACTGTTTGTGTGTCCTTATTAGCTCCCAGCATTAAGGAAATCAAAGATTTCGTTGCAACATAATAACCACGATCCTAATGAGTGCTTATAGGGAGCAATTTTTTTGTTAAGTGGTGCAGTTTTGGCTTGTTTAAACCCTGATCTGAATTCCCATATTTTTTTGGCAGGACTCTTGAAGGATTTGGGCACCACTCACAACAGGGGCAAGTTAACTGGGATCTCTTACACAAGCTGACTAGAGAAGTCTTCACCTCTGGAGCAAGGCATTTTGAGGGTAGGGCTCCCCTTGCTCAGCAAGCAGCACAGGTGTCCTTTACGCAGAATTTTAGCTTGGACTGCAGAAGGAAACAAGTAGTCTATAGCCTATGGTTAAAAACATTCCTCTATGAAGCGTTACTCATTTGCACCCAAATTAAATATCTAAATATTTTGCAGATCCCAGGGATGTTCTCATCAGATGAGGCTGGGATAACTCCACTCAGAATGGTGTATGGAAGTGATTAACAAACACTGTTCAGAAGGAGCTCTCCATCCACACGCTTGCTCTCACATACCACAGGAAACCTCCAAAACCAGTTCTCCGTTGTGTCTCTTCTTCTCTGCATTAGCTCTGGCAGACCTTTTGGATAGGTTTGTCACCTGCAGCTGTGAACTCAGCCATTGGCTTCACTGCAGGTAGAGCAGGCCAAAACTAAGTTTTTTGTTTTCTTGAAATTAATGAAAATCAAGCTTTTTCAGTTTTTGTTTTTTCTGTTCAACACTGCAAGCCCCAACTCTGTTCCCTTCCCCAGTAAAATCTGCATGTTCCTAATCCTGGGATTTACTTAAGCAACTACAGAGGATCCCGAAATGGCTTTGTCTCCAGCTGGAGACAATTACCGATTTGTCCAATTCTCACCACATATATTATTAAGATCAAAGGCAGACCTCAAAACATTAGCAACTAATTTCAGTGTTATAGTTCTAATAAAATAAAAGCAGGCCACTATTAGGCAACATCTCTTTTGGATGTGGTAACTTCTTCATTGAATTCTGAGGTATTCTTCCTTCCCAGATAGAATTAATCATAGTTGCAAGGATCTATGGATTACTGCTGCTTTTAAATTTGCAGCAGGATGGCAGATGGGAGTAATTTGGGTATGTCCCTGGCTGGAGCATGGAGAAAGGCAGAATAGTGTTAATAATTTGTTTTTTCTTACTTTAATAAAATTCTGCATTCAGTCTTGGGGACTCTTTTTGTAAGGGTCTCCTTTTATCACAAGGTTTCTTGGCAGGTGTTGATTTGTTTTATATCGGTGTAAGCAAGAGGAAAAGGAAGTGCCACAGTTCAGTCTTCCGGACAGCAGATTTGGAGGAGCCCAAGGGAGAGTTGCCATATTCCAGAATTGAGGAGCGCTGGACATGGAAAGTGGAAAGAATTAAGGGGATAGGGAATTACATGTCTCATTAATACAGGAGACAAAGGCAACCGTAAATCATTTGCCTTCGCTGAGCTAGAAGATAAGAATAACTGCTTTCTTTTAAAGCATCTTTTAAACTATTACAGCCCTGCTTCCTGGAGAAAACATAGACCCTTTCAGCTCCCAGTTCTGGTAAAGAAACCTGATGGCCTTCAAATCTGGACTGAGCAGCTGTCTATAAGGTACAGTGCTGTGATCAGGCCCGAGGCCTCTACCCGGACCCTCTGCTAGCTCAGGGGCTCTGATGAAGACGAAGGTCTGCAGCAGAGTCTGCCAGCCGAGCCCTGCCTCAGCCCACCCCAGGAGCTCAGCCAGGGCAGCGGCACAGGGAGCTGCCAGCACGTATCCAAGGGATCCCTGGTTCTACAAGCCTGTCTTGGGACACTCCCATCTTCTGCTCATACCCTTGTAACTGGAAACAAGCATGAAAGGAGGCAAAAGCTGGATTTACTGTGGGGACCCAGAAGTCCAAAGCATAGGCTGCAGAAAGGGTCTTCCGAGGGAAAGGTGAGCATTAATTCCCTCTGTGGTGCGGGTCACCTAAGCTTGACATTTGTACCAGTTAACACAAGCAGACAGGCAAATCGGCAGTGACGAGAGGACTGTGTCTGAATCCACCCTGTCTGACTTGTACCCCAGTGCTCAGGTCAAGGCTGGAGTAGGACTGCTCTTGCCAGCAAGATTCATAGCCTAAGAGGAGCCTGTCCCCGGGGCTGTTGGATGTGGCTACACGGGAGGTGAGGAGTGTTAAAGATAAAAGACACAAGCATGGGAGCAAAGCCTAGAAGCTGTGAGAGCCCAGGATCCGTCTTTGTGTCTCTTCTGAGGTGTGAGCTACCCTCAGCACTGCTGCACAGAAGGTGCTCAGAGGCATTTTCTCTGGATGCTTCTCTTCTGTAATGAACACGGCTGCTGCTTTTATGGCCATCGCTGATCTCCGTTGTGGGTAACGTCTCCTGAGTGGGACTTTTCAGAAGCTGTGGGTACCACAACACTGTGTTAGCAAAACTTAAATGGCAAGAAGTGTGTTCCATGGCTCTTGGCTTGGCCAGGGTGATTTTGTCATTGAATTGCTTTGCAGTGCCGTCTTCCCCGTTGTCACCCCCTGAATCGTCATGCTGGCCCAGACAATGGGTGAGGTGACGTGGTAGCAGAGTGGTGCAGGTGCCTTTGGCTGGCCTCGGTGCCTGTGTGGTGGACAGGCTAATTCCCTGTGCCCTGAGCTGGGTAGCCAGGGTGCAGCTGGAGCCCCATCTGTCTGCATGCGCTGCAAGATAAAGGGAATGTCTTAAGTCACTGTGGCAAGTTTTGTTTAGAGCTGCTCTGCCAGAGCCCAGAGTTAAAAGGGGCCTTTTCCCATGTAGTCATGCCAGAAGAGACGATCACAAACAACTGGCTGCCACTGATCTGGTCTGCAGTCCCAGTGTTTGCAACACTCTAGTTTAAACAGTTTCATCCCCCAGTGACTCTAAGGGTACCAATCAACCAGGCAAAGTGTCCTGCTTACAGGGAAAGCTTTGCAGGAGGGACTTGCGTGTTGGAGCTGTAGCTGCTTCGTCAGGGCAGCACAGAACAGCACAGCTGCTGCCAAAATCTGCTCTGGCTCCCTGCACCTGCATCACCTGGGATGGCCCTTCCGTCACTTTGTGGTTGGCAATGGTGCAAATTGATCTCTTGTGATTTTTATTTGGAGGTGAGCTTGACATCACCTTCGTGTGACTTTTAATCTTCTAACAGCATTTATTTTAAAAATGAAATAATACATGGACTAATAATGCTGTAAAAAGGTATGGGTCTGGATTTTCACCCTGCTTCATGTCTGCAACATTATAGGTCTGATATGACCCACCACAGCCATGTTGCTTGCACTGCAAACACATCATTACAGCTCCAGATGGGCTCTCAGAGGCTAATCCGAAAGCTGATTTATGGCAACCTACCGCAACCTGTAACAGCCATTAGCTCACTTCTGACACTTTGCTAGGTTTCCTGACTTTCTGCCTGGTTTATTTCGGAAGCAGAAGTGAAAGATGGGTTTCTGTTGGATATAGGCCCACTCCTCAGCTGGTCACTGGTCACTGGAGCTTTGCTATATCTTGCCATATAGGGATTAGGCACTGGCTTTGTCAGATGAAATATTACCCAGCCAAGATTTAGTGTCATTTGGCTAGACAGTCTTTGCTTTCTGAGAGATTTTCTGTTACTCATCCCAGATGCTTTGGTCTTGGATCTGGTATTATCTGACTATAGCTTTTCCGCCACCTATTGCAGTGAGGTATTTATGTACGCACAACCACAGCAGATAAATCTCTTATAAAGAGATAATCTTAATCTCTTTATAAATCAGCATGCTGTAGTAATTCCCCATAAACAGACAGGTTGCAGCAACCCTTTTACTAGGTCACTGTCACCACTGATATTTTCTCTCTTCTCTTTTGTCCTGTGTCAGCTATGTAGCAGGAGGTGTTTTCAGAGAGATCAGGAAATTAAATGATCGTGTGTATACACAGCAGCTGTTAATACATTTCTCGCAATCATATGCTATTTGGTATTAGCAAACCTGAGAATAGCACGCAAAGATGAGTAGGAAGAATGCAAATATATCTTTGCTGTGATGTAGCACATGGCAAATTCCAGTGACTCCTATCTTGGGGCATTCCCTACTAAATCACCATTTACAATGTGCTTTTGTTTGCTCTGTTCCCGGAAACTAATGATGCTGCCAACACTGCAGAAGTTACAGTTAAAGTTTCTTGTCACACGCAATGCACGCACATTGTTGTAAAGGTACTTGTATGAATGAGTTATTGAATTAGAAGGGAATGTGAATTGCACACCTGCCTCCAGGAAACTTTCATGGTCTGGGTTTATTCAGTTGCTGTAGGATCAGTAAAAACATTTCTAAAGGAAAAATGAGTCATCCAAGGAGCTCTAGTAAGAGGTCAGCTCTGTTCAGACCCACTCCAGAAAAGGGAGGGGAGTATCTGACCAGAGGAAAGTCAGTGGTATTCCCTGCCCGCAGGCCCTGCTCTGGCCCTTCTCACCATGCGGGCATCAACACTTTTGCATGCATTTTTTGGAAGAAGATTGTTCCTAAGTACATGCTGGGGATTTAGCATGTTGACTACTGCACTGGAGGGACTCCAAGTAAAGCAAGGAGAGCAAATGAGGTTTGGGAATTTGGTGGGGCTTGTCTAAATTGTCAGACGGTGTTCTAATTTCAGGCAAGGGGATTGTAACCCCAAGTTTGGAACTGTCTGGAGAGACCAAGGAAGTATGATGGGAAAGAAGAGTGTCTTGGGCATCCCGGGGTTTGCCTTAGAAGAAAGGACAGTGCAACCTTTAATGTTTGCTTTCTTTCCCAATTTGCAGGTCAGCTTTACCAGACCTGCATGCACTTGAAAAAAAAAAAATGGCAAGCTGCGTCCAGTCCCGTGGGTCTTACTCATGGGACTAGTCCTTACTCATCGGATCGGCCCCCGCAAGGTTGATGAGACTGCTTGTATGATTGAGCCTTTTGGCAGAAAGGCTTGTTCATTCAGATGGGGATCTGTTTGTTTTGCGTGCTGTAAAAATTCAACCGGCGCTGGAAGGCAGCAGAATTTCTACCTGTGCGAGCTCAAATGTGCAAACAGTCGCAAGCCGGCCTGGGACAGTCCTGAAGTTCAGGATAGTCTTGGCACCCCAGCGACAGTCTTCAAGAAGCCACCATGAATGTGCATCCAGGCACAGGATGTTTTTTCGCTTTCCATATCTCATCCTGGAGTCCCCAGACCTTCCCTGTTCCCAAGGCTGCAGCAGCAGATAGGGCCCTCGTGTCTTTTTAGTTGCTGTAGGATTTATGTCATTTAAGTCAATTGAGGAAGGTGGTAACAAAGGCAGAGTGTTCCCGTTCATGTGATGCATTGCAAAGGACATTCCTCTGTGTCCCTGCTTTTCCTCACACAAGCAGAAATGTTGCCACCCTCAACTACAGAGCAGCTGAGAGCCAGGAAAGGGAGCAAGCTCTGATCTGGGCAGCTGAAGACTGTAAAACTCTGTGTTGGAATAGGTCCAGATGCAGAGACACCCCCTGAACCCTGATAATCACAAACATCCCGGACATCTGTTTCAATGTGGCATCTTCATCAATAGTGTCCTTGGCTGTGGCTGCTGCTACTGGCTGTGTTTTCACTGCAGAGATGGATCTGTGGGGATTGCCCAGCACAGAACAATGGTGCTTCCTGCCCTGCAGAGCAGGCAGCGGTGGGGCACAGCAGCACTGGAAACCTTTTTTTTTTTTAAATCTTGGCTTCCTGTTAAAGCTGAGCATCTGGAAGGAAGGATGGTCTCGCAATTAGGACACTGGGCTGGTAGGACTGAACTGCAGTTGTGGTTTCTACCTGCACTTTCCCGTGTGATTTTGAAAGTCAGTTAAACTGCTTGATTTTGTTGCATTTTAGGAACAGGAGCGATTTCCTGTTTCAGAGGAGAAACAGTCATGAAAGTTTGTGGCTTATCTGGAGAACATGGTCATGAGAGCCTAATAAGTGTGAGAAAGGAGAAAAAGCTGGTAGGCTGTAGCACTCAAAGATCCTGTTTGATGGTGGTAAAGGCATCACAGTGGCAGGAGTACTGCGAATTTAGTATTTCTTGTTTTTCTTGGTGTCTCCTGCAGGCACCTGAAGTCCAACTTTTTGTAGTTAGGAAGATCTTTGAAGCGTACGGCATAAAAACAAGAAGCGACTTTACCCTGCTGCATATAACTTTCAGTGATCTGTGTGTAGGCAAATTTGCCCATGAAGAAAAGTCCCTCCTCGTGGTTAGTGCAAGGCTGCTGTCACAGTATGTTCCTGCAGTGTTGCCATCACCAACAGATGGGCCCAGCACTTGCTAATCAGTTTAAAAGCACCTATTTGGGGTCACACTGCTCTCAGGAACAGACCTCCAGAACTGCAGCATGATCAGGCTGGAGACCAATTGGTTTGTGTCTGCTCCGATTTGCTCCACCGCTGAGGACATGGTGAGAAGACAAGGATGCACCTCAGAGTATTGCCCGGCAGCCTCGGACGGGATTTGAATTTCACGATTAGTGGGTTTGATCAGGATTTTCTCATTCATGTTTTTAGCTCAGTGAACGGTTTTTAAGCAGGAACCTCTGTCCTGTTCGATAAAATGGTGCTGACCAAACTGGGGTGGGGAAGAGCTTTGCTGCAGAGACAGGGTTTGAGCCTCAGAACAAAAAGCCAGAAAGGAAGGCGTGTAAGCAGCTTTGGCTGGGGGATCACAAAACCCTTGGGACCAGCAGTGAGCTACTACAAAGCCATACTCTCATCCAGTCATGGTTGTTGGTGCTCTGTTCAAGTCAGCTCTTCTGCAGACTGCAAGTGTCTCTCTAAGGAGAGGGAGCCAACAGCTTAAAAACTTTTATTTTCTTCTGAAACTTGCTAGGAATTGAGAAAACAAGCTAAATTACTGTGGTGGGTTTTTTTCTTTAGAGTGGGCTCCTAAAGTGTAAGCATTATAACTAAGAAGTTAGACTGGAGGACACTTCAGTGAGATTTATGAAGGTGGCCCTTCCGTTTGAACTGGCAGCTGTATTCCAGTGAATCTTGACTGAGAAATTCAAGGTGCTTCACTCCCCAAGCATCAGCCCCATCCAGCATTACATGTTACACCCATTAGCTGCTTCAGCAGGTGGTTTGGCATCCTAGCTCGGACTCCCTCTGCAAGCAGACCAAGCTGCAGCAGCCTCCTCTGTGCTTTGAGGACACAAATGTGCTGAATTCACCAACAGGCAGAGAGGTGGCCAGCTGCAAGGGGCAACCACTTCTGAAACTGCTTCTCCTGTTTCCAAAGGGAACACAAATTTTTGCAGTTAATAGTTAAAATGAGGTAGCTGCTCTGTTTTAGCTGTTGACAGTTCTGCTTTGGCTTTGCTCAAACCATGTTTTCAAGGGCTCTTCTACATGTGTAAATGGCAACAGCCTGCTGATAAACCAGGGAAGATTTTTGTAGGCGCTCTGAAGCATCTTCTGCAGGCAGTTTAGCACTGATTTAGCTACTACAGTTTAAAGCTTGTTAATTAATATTGTCAAATTGGTTGCTCAGGTTGCTGAAGTCAGTTTGAACATGGTTTTGCTTAAGCCATTTTCTAAATGAGTCTTCAAAGCATGTCACTGCATTGGATACATACATTTTTTTGTTTCTTTGCATTGCGTTAGACCAGCTTTTACTTGTACGACAGTGGCAGTTCAAATCAGAAGACAAAATACTTCTTTGGTACTTTGAAAATTAATTTGGTAAAATCTCAGATCTTGTCCGTTCTGTTTAAGAATATGCCAAATAAAACTGGGGAAGATAAGCTTTAAAAAAGGCAGGAAGTAAAACCAAAAAATATCCACCCTTCTTCAAATACTGTAAAGCAGCAGAAAGACCTCGTAAGTTAGAATTACTTTCACAACACCATTAAATCTATGTTAATCTTTTCAGGGTCCAAGGCTTCCTTTTTGTGAGTGCACTTTGTTTATGCTTCTTTATGATCTCTTCCCCTTCCAGCCCACATGCTTTATTTTTTTCATGGTACATTTCCCCCTTCCTGTTCTTGCCTCCTCATACTCACCCCTAGAGATCTGGGATGATTTGAAGGCAAGACAGAGCTCCTGCTGTGTCTAAAGATAGCTTCTGGGCTGGATGGGTAATGCGATATCGAGCCTTTCACCGTCTGGGTTGCTAATTTGGCTATGAATTGGATCGGTCATGACTGAAATAGGCTGTTCTTCGGTAGCTTTCTAGTGGTCTGTTTGATAAGATTTATTCATGTTCATATCAATCCAATCCCATATGTCACAAATCAGCACCACAACTGAGCTTAACCTGCTCTCCACTGAGGATGGTGAATCACCACCAAGATAGTGTGAGCCTTTGAATGCATCTGCCCCGTCTGGACTTTCTCCTCGTGGTGTTGTTGCTTGTGTTGTAGCTGCAACAGTTCTTTTTTTTTTTCAGAAAAATTGACCCAGTGCTTTTCATCAACTGGAAAAGGCAAGTCAGTGCCCCAGCAGTAAGGGCATGAGCAGACCCTCCCTTTGCTGTCAGCTGTGCCCTTTGAAACTGTTACTGCCTTTTCAGGGTGCAGGTGACCGTCCCTTTGCTGGGGGTGACCATTTCCAAAGCTCTGATGCTGGACAAGATCATACAAACAACTTCTGGTCAGCTTCAGTGAGCTGCATGGGTTTGAACAGTCAGCACTGGTACATTAAAACAATCTGACGGATTTTGACAACAGCAGGTTGGTGAGCCCTGCTGTGGAGGCTCTCTCCTGCTGGTAGATCACAGGGGTGGTCACTGTGAGTAGAAAGGCAGTGTTGTGCCCCTGGCAATGAAAATGCCTTTTGCTGGCAGAGATAACCCTAAAAGTCTGTGCACAGCCTGTGTGTGCACTCAGCACTGGACTGGGCTCCTTCTCCAAAGATGGAGGAGGTTTTCTGCTGGAGCTCTTGGGGTGTCTGTGGAGTCCTTTTGACCTGCTGCTGCTGTGCCTAGCATGGTTTGTACCTGAATCAGTTTGGATCTTCAGGCAACATCCAGCCCATGGCTTGGGGATCAGCTTGGACCCAGTCTCCTTAAGCAGTTCAGGTGTGGCCATCCTGCTGCAGAAAGCTAAGCTGGACAGATGTGATTTGGTGGGCCATTGACCTCGGGATCAGAGGATGGCTCTAGGCTCATTTTATTTGATGGTATTACTGTCCCCTCCGTGCCTCACTGTTTGTACCCAGTTTTTCTAAATCCTAAAGCTGTCATTGTAATACAAAGGCATGACCTCAAATAAGAGTGGTCATTTAATAGCCAGAGAGACACCTCTTAGGGTTTTCTACACCCCAGAGGTCACCCGGTCATTCCAGTGTTCTCAAAAGACACAGGAGATGGACTTGATTAGACAGGCGGGACTGGAGTAATGTGGTCTGTGGTCATATTTACAGGTAGCTTCACTGGAGTCCCTGCTCCCAGTGCACCAAAAGGTAGCAAGACCAAAGGAGCTGAAACATGAACAGGAGCTGAAAGTTTGGAGCTCTTTTCTGGCGTGGCAGATTTGCTTTTTGGCTTTCGCCAAATTTCTCTAAGCTTCAGTCTCTTGGCATTGAAAATGCAGAAAATACTTTATTCCCATTGTGGCTGCAAAACTCATTGGGGAGCCATCAGCAGAGTTCTGTAGATCAGCAGATGGGAGGATTTGTGTGGTATTCATTATCTGCATCACGGACCTCCCTTTTTGTCCAATCAGGAGGGTTTTTTTGTCTGTGTGTCTTGTTGGAACTGCCACCGGCATCCTAGTTCTGGGCATGCACTGCACATTTTACCTGCTTTCTGAACATTGATCAAAGCTCCTGGGAGGAGAAGCCAGCAACATACTAAATACATGTCAGTTCAGTTGTTTTCACATGCAGAGCCTTGCTTAGCCTGCTAAAGCTCATTGTCTCCAAGCCAAGTAATTGAAGGAGTCAAGGCCCTATTTAACCTTTCGGGAAAAGCTGATGCTTTGACATCCACAAAGAACTTCTTTGTTTGAGGAGCTAAAGGATCTTTGCAAGGTTACACTCGGGTATTACAGCTCAGCACATGGTCGCTCGCTATAATGAGTAGAGTAGGTGGTTGGGGCTGGGTTGTGGGAGATGTAGGGCTTGACTGATTCCTCTGCCTGAGGGAATCTGAAGCTGCACCTCCCACCTGAGAGGACGTTGCCCTAGCCACCAGCTGTGAAGTAACATACTCTCGAGGGTGCTGGAGAAAAATATTGCAAGCACCCTTAGTCCCTCACGTTGGATCTTCTGCTTTCTAGAAGGTAACTTAAATAATGATTAATCCACAGGAGATAAAACAATCTTCTAGCCCTTGAACAACAAATTTCAGGCACTGATTCCTGCTCCTGTGGACAGGAGGGACTGCAGGTTACTTACACCAGGGGTACCTGTAACAAACTCTAGTTTGCCTTGTGATGGCAGACCCTCGGTTTGAAGCCTTGTGCTGAATGAGACGAAGAGTGGATTTGAACCAGGGAAGTACCAAACCCTGGTTTAAAGAATGAACAGTAGTCTTCCTCGGTTTTTGAGCCTGGTTGTCTGTTGAATGTGGTGAAGAATTCAGGGTAGAGCAAACAACTTTTCCCAGGAAATATTCTGCCTGAGATCCCAGTCACCCTCGTGCAGGCAGTCTGCCTGTGTAAAGTAGGCTCCATCACAGGAGTCAAGGCAATATGGATTTTACCCCACAACTGTCCAGCATTCAGTATGGTTGTTGATTTATATGCCATATTGCATTCTGCTATGAAAATGCCTATGTTGAATAAACCTATAATGCTTGCTTTCACTATTCAGACTATATTCGTGCAGCAGTCATTTTATCTAATTTTTTTTCTCAGTTGTCACTGGTGCTATTTTCTGCCTGTGTTGGAAGTGAATTTTGACCAACACACTAAAGAACTGCTGTTCCTTATCTAGTAGCAATCATATTCAGCAACTCCATGTTCAAAGTAAGGTAGTTAATGGGAGGAAAATTTAATTTCACCATCTTTGTTTAATTTTCTTTCTTTCCTTTGTCCCCTTTGGGATTATTACCTTGGCATCTGCAGCTGCAGACTTGCCCTCTTTTAATTCAAGTCACCCTCTAACTGATCACTATAATTCTGCAACCTAGAAAAACATGGGTCTGCCTTGCTGCAAGCTGAAACAGGCACCACATGAGACATTTCTCCAGTGTCATGGCTGGTATTAGCAAGGTACTCTACAAGCTACTTTGGCATCTTACCCCTATAAATCTGTCCAGCATAATGAGACTCACGGGTTATTTAAGGTGGAGGGCTGTCGGCTAGAGTCCTAAAGACCTGTCTTTTATCCACATCCTCGTGTAAGCAATTCCACGTTTGCTGTCCATATGGACATTGCAAGAACAGAGAAATCTTGCAAGAGCACTTAATTACCTTATGTTACATTAGAAACCCATTTGACTTGCTAAGTTCTGCAATAATCACATTTTGTAGTTGATTTAAAATGAACAGCAGCATCAGCCAGGTTCCACATAGTATAATGAATACTTTGATTGTAGTTGATTAATAACATGCTCTAAAGAACATGGCCAGAAAGCCAAGGGTATTGTTAGCACCTACTGAGGGAGTAACAATTAATTGGGTTTACTGCTTATGTCCACAAGAAAGCCAGTAATTGTTTGGCATGTTTGAGCTGTGAAGAGGCACTAATATGTATCCTCACACTCTTACAGCTTATTTTATGTTGCACACAGAGGGGTGATTCTTGCTGTCCAAATCCTGGCATAAGCCATACAAATCTACAAACGGCTGAGCCAGTGCTTTTCAATTACCCTTAATTTGTCCCCTGTTGATGCCTTGGCAGTGAGCCTAGTGTAATGTGAGGCACTGCCTCGTGACCCTGAACCCGTAGACTAAGAATACTTAAAAGGACACTGGTCCACAACTGTAGAAATGTTTTTTCAAGAACGGGCTTCCTTAAGTGTTGGTTACTAGAAGTGAAATGATTCAATGAGCTGAAATGACTGCGGGATGGATGCTGCCGCGATGTTGTGTTTCTCAAGGCAGCTCCTTGCTCCCCTCTGCCTCCAGTTCTGCCTGTGGCTGGTGCAATGGTTCCAGCACATAGGCAACTCTGGACACTGTGGTGGACGAGCTAGGCAGTCTCCAAGTCACCAAGGCCTGGCTCACCTGTTTTCCAGCAGGTTCTTGAAGCTGGGTATGCAGCCATTTGCCATTCTTTTTGGTGGCCTGAAGTCTGCTTCTTATGTTCTCTTTTCCAGAAGGTCTTACACACTTATGATAAAGATAAAAAAATTCAGGTGCTTCTGCCTAGTGAGCAGTATGCAGCCAGCCATATGCCTGGAGTGTACTTATGCACTGAGACACAGGACAGAGGTTCTTGTGTCCCGTTCTGGAAGTGGGCAGACATACATTGCTTCTTGAGGAATACCTGTATTTTGGCCACATGGTGGCTGTGCACCCGACTGTGTGAAGAAGATGGAGCCAGACAACTATCAAATTATTTTGTCTCTGTAAGCAGTTACAGAAAACTTCTTAGCAAAAAAAAAAAAATGTTGAATCAATGAGAAAAGCAAAAAAACCCCCTCCTATCACCTCCAAAAAGATACTTGAACGTAAGGCAAAAGCACACTTTTGCCTTTCAGGCGCTAAGCAGGGCTTTGTGGTTGACCACTGCCAATCACTGGTGCACAAAGCCAGGACTCTTGAGGCTCGAGAGCAGTGTGGTGCTGAAAAACCTCTGCCCCACCAACCACCTACTGGTTGGCCTTGGGGTAGTCATGTCATCTCTGTGTCTCTGCTTCCCTCTCAAAATATGCCTTGTCTATGTACACTGCGTTCTCCAGGGTAAGGACCAGCCCATGACATTTATTAATACAGTGCTTGACATGCTGAAGTATGACTCCATGGAGGTCCTCAGTTGCTACCAAAGTGCAAAATAATTAATAGAGTTATGCTGGGGCTTCTTTTTGGTAATGCTGTCATCTAGACAGTTGATTGTTAGCTTCTCGGTAGAGTTTGACTTAGACCTCTGAAATGTGTCGTGTTTGTAAGATTATTTGCTTGCTGTATGCTATACTGTCATGGTTACCACCACTGGAGAACCCCTCTGTATGTGGAAGGGTAGCTGAGCATTTTTCCTGCAGGGCCCTTAGACTAGAATTTGTCCCTGCTTGTCCCAAAAGAGCACTCAGTGGTTTTAGAAAACGGTCTCTGATTTTAGGGACCCACAAAGAGACACCCTGGTCTGCCTCAGAAGTCTGAACAGCCACAAACCAAAGTGCTTGGCAGATCAGAATACCTTTCGCTAGGCACATGAGCCTGGGTCTCTGAGGATCTGAGTCCAAGGGAATACGAGTCTTTTGCAGATTGACGTGACAGAGAGAGGCTCTCCTGCCACCGGCCAAGCCAGCTCCTCACTAGAAGTCAAGTCACTGCAGTTATAGCATACCTGAGCTTTCTGCAGGTGCGCAGCCCTGGCTGCATCTGGTTTGCTTTCACCCTGCTCAGAGCAGAAACCGAAATCACTCGTCTGGAGTGAAAGGCTGTGTGGAAATACCCCAGGCGTGGTCTGACATAAAACGGAGTCAGCAGCACAGGTAACAGGAGAGCCCAGAAATACTTTCCCTTCTTGAAAGGGCCAGATGAAATAACTTTTGAAGAATGGAAACACTCCTTTGGAGACTATTGAACAAACCATTGACAGGTGTTTGTACATCTACTAAGATCAAGCTTTTAGCTCTTGTGCCACATTATTTCTGGACCATTTACCCTCCTCAGCAAGTTGCAGTCTTTCACATGGTGCTGTTTGGCTGTGGAGGCCCCTGGTGTGACCCAGAACAGGGGATGCAGGACAGCTGTGGCTCCAAGCAGCACTAAACTTGCAAACTATCAGTAAGCTCGATTCTGAGCTTCTGCCTTCACTATGCCTGGCAGCTTGCCTTTGCCTCTTTGGTGCAGATGATGTAGCCCTGAAAAACATGCTCTGCCACATCACACACACAGACAAGCAATGCAAACCGTGGCAACGAGATGATAATCCCCTATGAAGGAGCACAAATTAGAGAGGAAATGCTCATTTTCTGTAAATGGCTTTCAAATAAAACAGCCATGACGGGATAGCTTAAAAAGCCTCTTAATTAGTCAATTTTACTTCCACTGTTTAGTGCCTTATGACTGCTAAGCTTTTTATTGCTTTACATTTTTGTGCCAGCTTGTATGGTAACCCAGTAGCCTACACCAGGCTCTAGTAGCAACAAAATCTCTTGTACCAAAAGCAGCTGAAAGCTTCTTGAAAGTCACCTCAAGTTTTATGAAACAGAAGTGCAGTAACTTCTGGCAAAGGGACGGTCAGGTACAGCATCATTTCTTTTCCTGTACTCCTGTTTTACCTGGCATAGCAAGAGGTAAGCTTCACCTGAGGAAGACAACACTTGAAGAACGCTATGGTAAAGCCCAGTCCTGCACAATTGCTGGCATTACCACAGGCACCTGTCAGAAATTCAATGAATGAGGAAGATTTATGCCTGAGGTTTGGGTGGTATTGAGGTAACAGGCAAGCAAGTCGCTGGAGGGGGAGATTTGGTGCCCTGGAGATCATGTATCTGCCTGGAAACAATGGAGCTCCCTGAGACCAGGTAAAAAAAATGAAGAAAGGGTTGATGGTAACTTGCCTGATAAATGACTCAGCTGAGCTGATCTTACATTGTTAACAGCCCTGTTTTGTTCTGTATTATGCAAGTTAAGGAGAGATCACTTCCCATGCCGTGCTGTGCTTTCCGACTCCCAGGGCTGGTATAGGATGGCTGATCCTGCCATGGCTGATTTCACCAAGCTGGGGTAGGCTGCTTGCAGCCTACTCCTGCTGAGCATTTCTTGGTTGGATTATTTGCTTCTGGCGTTGGAAAACTGGAGCAAATCCAAAAGAGGGGTGAGATGGATCAAGCAGGTGTCTGGAATATGTCCCTCTGCTGCGAAAGACTTGGCAGGGCAGGCTGATGCAGATACCCAGCCCCACACGCGGTCCATAGCGAGGGGTCAGTACTGCTGGAGAGAGATGAAGAAAGCCACTGGGCTATGCTGGGGGGTTTCCAAAGCTAGCCAAAACAAAATGCTGGGCATGGGGCTGTCTGAGCTGCTGCCTCTCTCCTGAGGATGGGCACCTACCCAGGCTCTGCTGCCTGGGGCTGCATGCCAGCACGTCATCTCCCGGTGCTGCTGGAATATGGGCCTGGAAAGTTCTTGTTTGGGCCCTTGTATTTTGGATTCATCGTGCTGGACCTTTCTTCTCTGTTGTTTCCCTCTTTCTGAGGAATCTGCAAGTAAATATTTTTCTTCATCCACTTTAGCACTGGGACTAAACATGGGATTTCCGGCTCACTACAGCCCTTTCCTAGAAAAGGGCCCAGCCACCTCAGGCTAGTAAGAAGCTCCAGCCCTGGGTTTGGATTGCACATGTTCAGGGATGTGTGAAAGAGCCATAACGGGCATTGGAAAGACTGTAGGCAGACAATCAGTGTATACTGAGCTATCATGAAAAATGCATGGTTGCACAGGACATATCTGTGTGTCTATAGATATATCTACCAGTGTGTGTATATGTACATCCGTGTGTGGTTCCATGTTCCGGTTCCCCTTCCCCTTCGGGTGTTGACTGAGCTAAGGGCAGTGTCCCCTGACTCATAAAATCTTTCTCCTGGGAGACGCTGCAGTGATGTGGCTGGTCCTTGCTATGATACTGTGCCCTTCCCCTGCCGGGACTCGTGACTCCTTCTCAGGTCTCCCAGAGCTGCTTGAGAACTACAGTTTTGAAGAAGCAGAACGAATCCTGTTGCTTTGTTCTTCTGTGTTGGAATTACTTGCCAACCCCCATTCTTCTGTAGCAACATCAAGAAAATAAAACAGTTGATCTGCTCTGTAGATATGTTTCAGTCCAAACTGAAGCAAGGGAAGCTTTAACTTTCAAAGATCATCTTTGGTCTAGGAGACACGGGTGACAGCCTTGGCAGTGCCGTGGATGCTAAGGCACTGCGATTTCATCCAATCAGCCCGAGTTCATGGGTGTGCACGGAGAGATCCTCTGGGTAATCACAGGGAGTCCCACCAGGTCACAGCTTACCATGCTGGACCCATTTGTAGGTACCACTCTCACATATATATGTGCTGCTGTTTTGTCCAAAACCCATTTCCAATTCAGTGGCCTCTCATAAAAATGGTACAGTAGACAAAATATTCTGGACAGAAATCTGCTGAGCAGGAGAAATCTTTAGTTGGAAAGTACCCTTTCTGCAGTCTCACCCAACCCAAAACACTGGCTTACAAGTTTGAAATTGTATCACTTTTTAATTAAGTACTGACTGATGTTACCTTTAGAATCATGGGCTGGAGACACAGGATGCTAATGATTAAATATCTTGATCCCTATCCCATAATCCTAACATTCTGCCAGTTGGCTATCAAAGTATGTCCGGAGCAGAGCAAATGCTTGGCAACTTTACAGCCTTCAGCGTTTCAAGAAAAACCCCAAATGACTCTTTAGTTTATGTTCCTATTTTAATCTATAAGCAGTATCTACAGCTGCTGAAGAAAGGCTGCTGTTCAGCATTTCTTGGGTTTCACCAGCTTTGAGGAACAGTCGTGATGAACACTTTTTCCCAACTACAAAGTGCTTGGTAGTTTAATAACCAGCTTTGGAGAGGATGGTCAAATGCTTCTCCAGGGATCGACAGTAGGATTCAGTGCAATAAAAAGGCCTTAGTCCCGGCCGTGTATGCACGGCTGCAAAGGCACGCTCCTGGCTGCAAAGGCATTGCCTTTGAGGCCGTTCCCGTGGTGGACCCAATTGGAAAATCCTTTGCCGTCTACTTCAGTGATAGATTGCTTACAATTTTGTCCTGAACTGTGTCAAGTTTCTTGAGCTTTTTTGCTTGCGTGGTATCGGAACCCATTCAGAAGTCTGTAATAGAGTATTTGAGCTGTATTTCTCAAAGACACTTACCTGGTACTGCCACAGTAGCAAGTCTGGCCAGAGGGCCATCAAGCAGCCAGCGAGTGACCTAAAGACAGTCCCTCCTCTCACAGACAAGTTTTAATGGTATCATATTCCGCAAAACAAAACCAGACAGAGGTAGGTAGCCCTTCCTAGCAGGAGCTCACCCATCAGTGGCCAGGCATGCTGGGAACTGGGACAGACTGGAGGTGGAAATCTGTCTGCAGGAGTGGCTTTGGCTTTTGTGCCGAGCCCCTCTTTTGTAGCTTTTCCAGAAGTAGACAACCCTTCCATTTTCTTCGGTGGTTGCTGCCCCTTTCTTTCCTTTTGTTTGGTTTAAGGAGGCTTAAAACCAGCAATGCAGCCATTCTCATTATTTGGTTTTGATTTAACCACAGATTACTTTAAGCATCGCTCGCTCTTATCAACTACAGACCGCTTGACACGAAAGACTGTTTTCCTGAATAACCTACAGTGGGCCAGCCAAAGTTTCCAAAAGAGATTTGTTAATTGTCTGAATTTATCTCACTTTTCCAGCAGATGTGAATCCCGGTCTGTCTGAAAAGGGACCCTCTGAGATGTCACAAATGGCATACGAGAGAAAGAGGCTGCTCCAACAGCTAGTCTCTGTTGGAGGACTTGCCCTAATCCCATTACAGGTACGCTGTACCACTTAGTTATGTCATTCCTACCCACTTCATGCATTTCCCTGGTGCTGTTTGCTCCTGAAGATTTCTGACCTGAGGGCAAAGTCAAAGCGTGGGATCTGTCTACTGTGGTGGTTTCCATTTGGTGGTTAAAGGGACCGTCCTGCAGTGATGCCACATCCTCTCCTCCTCTTCCTTGCTCTGGTTTTCAGGGCCCTTTGGACTCTCCTGGCGTCTGTTGAGAGCATGGGGAAAATGAAATAACACTGAGGAGTGCAACTCAGTGATTTTCACCATGCTTAAAACCCGAAAACTTTCGTGCTGAAAACAGCATGAAAAAGTTTTCCACACGATTTCATTTCACTCATTTTTGAAAATATAAAAAGTGGTGAGAAAATATCCATTTCACCTTGGAGCTCCATGTGTCTTATTGCTGTTAGCACACCGAGGCTGGTGCTGGGAATCACACCCCAGCTGTTAATGAGGTATTTAAGGGTACTTAACATGCATTTCATTACTAAACCAACAATTCTGCTGTTGCTGCTCTGGTGTTTCCCAGGCACCATTATCTGATCTTCTAATTATCACAATTTATTCTTGTGTGGGTAATTAACAGGATGCATCAGGTTTCTCTGTGTGAAATGCTGCGTTCGGTTTTTAATTTCAGAGCTTATTTAAGACCACTTAACAAGGTCCTGTAACAGTGATTGCAAGTCCCAAGTTGGTGGTGGCTGCGGCAGTGACAGGCATGATCTGTGGGGTACTTTGTGAGGCTACTGCCCTCAGTTGGCCATTGGCCAGAGGTCACCATCCTGAGCCATTTTTTCTGGAGCAGGGATTGATGCAAATTTAAATTTAAGGTACCTGGCTGCAAACTGTCAGCTGAAGAGTCAGAGTGCTTTGGCTGGAGTGGCAAGGGACAGTACCATCTGCTAGAAGGTAGTAAATGGCAGAAATTTCATATATAAGTCCGTCATGAATTTGTCTATAGGAGTACCTGTCCCCATTTATCCCACATTTTCTTTAACCCAGCTCAGTGCCAGAATCCACTGAGCCAGAACTAAACCCCCTGAGAAAGGGTGACCTTCTCCATCAATCTGCGAGAGGGCAGCATGAGGGAGAAGAGGTACCATACACCACCCAGGCAGAGAGGAGGGAGGACAGCTGGAATAGCAATCTTAGTTTTCTTTTCTCAAATTCAGCACTCTGTTGGCTGGATTTTTAGGGACAAACCTTCAGGAGGTGTAAATTTGCCATATCACTACACAGCTTTGCACTGGGGGAGATTGCAACTCCGCAGAAGCAGAAAATGCAGCAGAAATGTAATACCAGGGAAGCAGGTGTGTGTCTACAACAGTGCAAGACAGACTTTGAAGGGGACAGCAAAATGCTTTGATAGCATCATGCCAAATAGGGCAAGAGCAGGAGGGACCAAATGAGATCATATAAATGGAGAAAGCTGTAAACCAAACCAGAAAGACCCAAGTCATTGCACAGCCTGTGCTCTGCCCGGGGTGTGATACGGGCTTGAACTGTGGTACTGAGTATGAAGTTCCCCTTGTACAGAAGTTGCAGGAAACATCGGGATCACTTTTTGTCACTCTTCTGTGAAGGCACAAGGGTTTTCCTGCCCTCCTTCATTCACTCGCTGCCCCCTCTAATGAGTCACCAGTGTGGGAAGATGGGTTCCAGTGGTGCTTTGCCTGCTCCCTGGAAAACAGCTCTGGAGGCCTAGGGAAACCTGGGTTTTTATATGGAAAACAGGATCATTACAGAGGGGAAAGCAGGCCAGGCAGCACAGCAATGTCTGGACCTTCTCTGCCTGCAGTTTTTGAGTCTTGTCACCAGTCATTTAACGTCCAGTTTGGCTAACCTTCATCACTGATTCACTTCCCTATGCCTTGCCCCTGGTTGACTTGACTGAGATTTATTCACCCAAGGAAGATGACAAAAATTAAAAAGTAATCGTTCAAAAGAGGTAGGAGTAACTCTCCTGTGAGAGGGTGCACATTGAGCTATCAGTCTCACAAGAAAAGCAGGTGAGACCTTTCTGTTCCCAAAAGTCAGCCTCTGAAAAGGCTTCACTTGATGGTGCTATCCACACGTCTCCATCCTCTACACCAAAGATACTACCCCTACGCACTTTTTGTAAGTCCCTGCATTAATTCCCCCCCTCAGTTACATAAATTCCTATGGGAAAAATTACATCCCTGTGCATTGAGTCACTAACCATCACGTTTTCCAGCACCCTGGGTGGTGAGCAGGTTGTGACACTTATTTTTCCCCTCCGTGCTGTTGTGCACAACAACGTGCACTCCCCCTTTTTCAATTTGCAAGCCCTGGCTTTGCTGTTGCTGGTCCCAGAGCCGTTGCTGCCCAGCTTCTCCCCTCTGGTCCCACACAGCTCCTCTCTGCGCGTTGTCTTTGTCCCTCACATTCCCCCACTGGGGAGGTGCGAAGACTTTGCCAAACATGGAGCAGGGCCACAGCAATGCCTTGTGAGCAGGAGGAAACTACTGAAGATGCCTACTCACTCATCAGACATCTTCCAGAGGAGTTTTCCAAGCCTGATTGTCCGACTGCATGGGAGAGAAAGTAAGATAAGGAAGGGAGAGCTTGCCTGCCCTGCTCACACAGCGTGAGCTCAACATGGTCCATCCAGGCGATGTCAGGCTGTGTCGCTCTCCTGAATGCTTCCCCGCATGGGCTGTGACTGGTGGTGACATTGGAAAGCAGATGTTTCTCTCCTGAAAAAGCTGTAGCTGAATCCTGGATTGTGTTTACATTCTCAGCAGATACGCAATGTGGAAATGACTTGAAATAGGAAATAGTGTCCTGGCTGAACAAGTAAAAGGCATGAGATTAAAAAAAAAAATTACTATCATCATTTCCGAGAGACTTGCCAAATTCCTCATTTCTGTGCTTGATTTGTACATCCTGCAGATGTGTCTGCTCAGATTTCCCTTCTGGTATTTTCCTCTTACATGGTATGTCGAGCACAGATGCACATTCACCTGAATGAAGGGCTAGTTCAGTTAATGATAAGTGAAATGTCAGTGAGAGAGCGTGCGGAGGGGGACGTGAGCAGGTGCACACGCACGTGCCACAGACCACACGGCGGTGGATGGGCACACCGTGTGTTAGGTTTACTTTTGTAGGTGACCACAAATGGTTCGCTGCTGGGGACAACAGAGATTTTGCAAGTGAGAAACAGTATATGCACAGTCCTGAGTGCTGCTGTGTGTCCCCTGTGGGATGTGAAGACCCACCTTTATTAATGCAAAGATGTATATTTATGCCTTATATTGGAACGTGGACGGGTGAGATTTGGGGACCGTCTTGTAGAAAATTTCCAAGTTGAATTCCAAGTCTTGTTTAGATGGAAAACACCTTTCCTCCTTGTCTCTCAGAGGATACGAGCTGCACATCTAGTTGCAGGTACTGTTGGGAAACATTGCAAGGGAACCGAGACAGGCTAGGAAAGCAAGGGTTTGCATAAATATAGACTGGTTTTAAGACTGTTACTTTTTGATGGTAACCTAGGCCCAGAAGACTTGGTCATGAGCCTCTGTGACAGCTGATTCTATAAACCACAACTTTTACTTCCCACGAGGCCAGACTGACCCCAGCCAGATGCTGACTCCTGCTTGCTGTCTCCTCTGCTGCATCTGGGCTGAGGTCAGAGCAGGGGAGAGCTAAGTGGTGACCTGGAGCGACACCTCTGCTGGGACCCTGACCTCACTTTGATACAGTCAGAGACTCAAGCACTTTGCTCAAGCAAAAGTGACCAGTCAACGGGCTTGGGAGCATATGGCCTTGAGCCAGGGCAACCAAACACCGCCTTCTTGCAGAAGCAATCCCCCAACCAGGCAGATTGACACCAGAAGATCAGTGCTCCCAAAATGCTGTTTCCAGACTCCTGTTTCTCGCAGGGTCTGTTCTTTTCTATTACCCTTCACTGTGTTTTATTTGGAGGGGCAACAGTGCTGTGAGGAGCTGCAGAGGCACCATGTGAAGGCTGGGTTGGAGGGGAAGCTCCCTGGTTTGCAGGGGACAGTGAGGATCTGGCTGGAGTGAGCAGCTGTAAAGAACAAGGGGAAACTAACACAGTTCTTGCTCGGCACAGCACGATATGTGCACGAAGAGTTGTGGTGGGATTATCAGGAAGGATAGGGCTGCCCTGGATTATCATGAAACGTGGCAGATCTGGGTGGAAGCCACGTGGGTGTCCTCGGCAGTAAGCGGGTGGTGCTGGGCAGGGGGTGCAGCATCAGTGACTCTGTAACAGGCCTGGTGATAGGATGGGATTCCCCGCATTTCTCTAAAAATGTGGTTGCAGGGCCTGTCAAAGGCAGGAGATGCAATCTGCCAGATGTGTGGCATGATGTGGTGTGCCGAACCCCGTCACGCCTGCTACTGCTGGAGCAGGGGGAACTTCTGTCAAAACCGCCGTGGTTGTCATGACTAAGAAATCACCAAGCAGCAAGATAGTATCACGGGAAGGAGATGAATTAAGGAGATGCATTTTGAATGTTAAATTTGAGTCTTATGGGCTGGAAACATTGAAACTAATATTGCCTCAGGGAGCTGGAGTGCAAGTCCAACGCCAGCCACGAGTGGAAGTGACTTTGTGGGGTGGCTCTCCGTGTGTCCTGAGGAAGCTGTGTGTCTTGATGGGATTAGCGCTCTGGGCTGCTGAGAGGCCCGGGCTGGGAGGAACAATAGCAAAAAGAGATGAAATGGAGAGATTAAGGTCTTGTCTATACAAGAAAAGTTGTATCAGTTTATCTAGGTGGATTTGGAGTGATGTAGTCAAACTGGAGAAAACCCCAAGTGTAGGGGCACTTAAGCGCCGGCTGCAGTCGGTTTAACTCAAGCTGCAGTGCAGCGCTGCCTAGGCACCTTTGAAGCTCTGGGGCCAGATGCCTATCTAGATGTCTGAATGTTCCTGAAAATGCCTTACCCTCTGTGTTGTGAAATGGGGCAATACCCCGCAGAGGTGGGGTGAGGACAGATGCATTGAAGACTGCGAGACAGCAAGGTGCTGCGGTGGCTGGGGCATGCCGGGGTGGAGCATGCTGTGGGCGAGGACCTCTGGGATGCTCCAGGACATCTTCCTGTCCTCCCACCCAGGGACTGTGGGGCAGATGGTGAAGCATCTGTGATGGTGCACGGGGAATTTCTGTGGAATGTGCTTTCGTGCCATCTGGCTCAGGTGCTAGAGGGGTTTTTTCTCCCATGTCCACAGAGGAAAATGCCATCAGAGCAGCAGAGGATCAGGCCTTCCTTGGGATGTGGTCTGAGCTGACATTGCCCTGTTGAAGTTTCCTCACATCTTGTTTCTTGCCCTGTGTGGGTAGCCTACTGAAGGTGATCAGGATTTTATTTCGCTTTTCAGGCTACCTAATTAATGAGTTACCCTCTCAAATTCTGCCAAAAAGGGCAGTAATTTTTCCTTTATAATCATGCACCAGCCATTAATTTCCACGAGCTGAGCCCTGACGTGCTGTTACAATTATGTTATCTAAATGCAGTGTGAAATCTGCAGCAGAAAAATGGGACAGCACAAGTCACCGAGGCCTCACCAACAGCTCTGCATCACTCTGAGAAAACAAATTGCTATTTACCTCAGCTTGTTGAAAAAACAAACCAAACAAAAAAACAAACAAACAAAAAAAACCCAACCAAAACCCAACTATTTTTCATGGGCTTGATCCTGTCAGCTGCTGAACACACGTTTGTTTGTGTGGTGCTAAGTGCCTGCCTCTACTGACATTAATATTAAACTAATATTGATGAGAATGTCGGTTTGTTGGTAAATCACCGAGCAGCACTTGGCTCTGTGCAGAGGCCAGCACCCTCTCCACTTGCATGCACATACAGAGCTTGCATAATTCCACAGTGAAAGCAAATGCTATTATTAGTTTATAAAGCAAGTTTTGTTGAATTTGGCAGACAATGTGCATGTGTAAATTCCCCCAAATTAATTAAAACGTTTAGAGCGATGGTGGAGATAGCAGCGCTGCTCATCTGATAGATGGTTTTAACAGGTTCACAAATGCTTTTATGTAATTAATTAATGCTTGGCTACCTCAGGTGAAATAATCTGGGCATGCATGTTTCCTCAAATCAGAGCAAAGGTAGAGGGGCAAATTCATGCTCTGTTTAAGCTCCTTCCATCAAAGTTGGACTGAAGCCCATTGCGGGCTCTAATTTATCTCTGGAAGACAAAATGTGATCTGAACTGACTGTATGAGCAGAAGAAAGAAAACGCATGAAATAATAAATAAGGCCATTGTGCTTGCCAGGACCGAGTGCCAGAATTTTCTTCTTGCCTGGTTTAGCTCCTCTCCTTTTGTAGTCGCAGAGTGAAACCAGGCTCAGAGCCGGCCAACGGGGGCTTGTGCTGACCCCATCACTGGTGCGGTGGCATTGCAGCGGTGCTCAGCAGCACGGAGGAGGCGGCAGCACGGTGGGGGCACAAGCTGCGTAGCGTTGGTCGCTTCCTGCAAGTGAAAGCATGGGATGTTTAAGTGCCTGAGACACCACAATCAACTTGGTGAACAAGCCACCTGAATTTAATGGGCTATATCAAAAGTGCCCCAGCCAAACAAGGACAGCTAATAACATTAATGGGAATGTGCTCAGGAACACTGCACAAAAGAGATGGCTAGTTATCGATGCCATAGCTCAAATGTAGCTCCTTCGCCTCCTACCCAAATTCCTGGGCTCAGGACTTTAGATCTGGACTCAGTCCCCTGTCTGCCTTGTGTGTGGGGACACAGGTACATGCAAAGCTTGAAATGCTGCAAGGAGATGACCAAAAACCTCTCAGAGAAGAAAACCCACAGCTTAATCTGAAGATTTTCTGAAACGACTGTGTAATTCTAGCGTGCCTGCAAACGTGACTGAGGAAAATAACCTTTTTTTCATCAGATCCCATATATGTTGAGAGTGCTATCTGCTGATTGCTGTACCATGTAAGGATGTACTTACTCACTTTTTGTTAGCATTGCCCCTGCTCTAATAGGTAGAAAGCTGTATTTTAATTCTTTACTCCATCATCAGAATAACTCTTTGATAAATAGCTGGGTTTTTTTTTTTCCCCTGGGCAAAATCAGGCAGAATTAATGACCAGAGTATAAAACAACCAACCTAGCTCCCAGATGAAGGTGAGTGAAGAACCCCCCCCCCCCCCCATTTTCCTCTGCAAGCAGGGCCGATCTGATCTTAGTCACTGAGGGAATTAACTCAGAGACCTACCATCCTGTTTTCACCTCCTTGCTTTTCAGAGCAGCATCACACTTTCAACATTTTCCTTATATAAAGTCTATCCAGGCACCTGAAATGCAAAGCTGTGCTGGCTTCCAGGCAAGAGAGAGCTATTCAGCCGACTCAGATTCACCTCTGTCCTGCAGTCCTGCGTGGAGACCAGCTAGGCACAGCTCAGAAACAGATCCAGCTTTCCATCAAATGCATTTCCAAGCTGGCATAATCGGTCTCTGGCTATAGCCTGGTCTAGCTCAGTCCTCCAATGATGAAGCTGCTTCTCACTTGTTCATCTTCTGTCCTTACGAGACTTGCAGTCCAGGCTGCATGTGGCTCAGCTTTACCATATAAATAAATATATATATCTTTCCTGGTCTCTGGAATATGGATATGGTATAGCCTGGTGTCCAAGACAGTCTTCTCTGTATGCAAGAAGAGAGCTCATACCCATGGAAGCTTGTGATACTGGAATCCAGGTCTCCCTGGAAGCAGGGGTCTGCTTTAGCCACAGGGATATTATCCAGAAGTGGGTAAAGCAGGTTAAAATGTGCTCTGGACTAATTTTAATGCTGTTGCCATGGGTAGGCTTCCCTTGTGCACACCTGCCAAATCAGACCCACTCAAAGTTTTAGGGGGTTCCAGTGCCTAAACCTGAGTCCATAACCAACTTTTTCTGCATTTCTGTCCAGATCAGGACCTTTCTGAGCATCATTTTAGGAACTTCAAAGTTATTGGGTGCATTCCCAGTGAATAGTCTCCAGGATTGAGCACTGCTGCAGAGCAACTCTCTGTAGTCTGCATTTTGTCCTGCATAGCTTGTTAACACAGTTGAGGGGACTGCTGCAGGGGGGCTGATGGTGCTTCCCCTGAATGGGAGTAGCTGGAACTCCTCTGCAGGTAGTCACCTAGGGGTATCTCCTCCGGTTAACTTTGGTATTGAATGGAAGCTAAATGAGAAAGCCAGCATTGTTGCTTCCTGCATCACGTTCGGTATTTTCTTTTCCATGACTGTGATGCCTAACAGACGAGCTCCCACCCTGGAAAAAAGGCTTATAAACTAGATATCCTGCACAGCTGTATGTGAGAGTATTTCCTATTTATTGTTTAAAGAAAATCTCTGGAGTAAATTGTGGAAGAAAAACACTGGAATAAATGTGGGTTGGGTTACTCCCTTGTGAAAGACACAATGCTTCAAAGAGTGTGGGGCAGAGTGCTCACGTTCTTCCTTTGTTTCTGCTTCACTGCTTTTCACCAAATACTTTTCTTGGATTGCATAAATCCTCACACATTGCACAGAAGATTTATCTTTGCTTGCACAGGTACAATTCTGGAGTAACTCTACTGGCTCCAACAAAGTTGTTTCAGAGGTAGAGCTGTGCGAGAGAGAGCAGTCCGGTACCCATTCTGGGTGACTGCGTTTGGGTGTTGCTGTAACACCTTGCAGATCTAGACCTGGATCAGGGCCCTGTAGTGTTCAGCACTGCTCCCTCCCCTGACTGGAAGGAGCATCCGGGCCACAAGGGACGTATACTGTAAGTCAGATTTACAACTTCAGTTACTCCATGGCTTTCTTGCCCGTCTCTTACCATTCTTTGTCTTGCTTCTTTCTTGACTTTCTTCATGTTATTTTCTGTCTTTTAGTCTCTCTCTATTTATACCCATAAGCATATTTGTACATATATATGTATGTATGTGCACACATGGAGGTACGCTCTCTGGCCTCACGTGTCTTATGAATGAATCTCATTCTAGCCAAATATGTATGCATGTATTTATAAACATATAAATAAGTTTTCACGGCACCGTTCTTGCAATGGAAACTGGACTTCTGAAGTGTTCTGGCCTTGCTTGACTTGCATGTCAAAACTTCAGTCCAAAACCAAGTAAACACCATCTCATTGTGAATAAACTGAATCTAGCCTTTTATTTTGTCTAGACATGCTTGTAAGTGTCCACCTGTGCTCACCATAAAGGGATGTTCAATGATTGCCACAAACTCTGCTGGTGGCTTTCTATTCAGTGGAGTCCAGTGCCTCATTCAGCAGGGTTCAGTTTCCTTCCCAAGGAGAATGGATCTTCACAGCAGAGCTGGGAAGTTCAGGACGATGGAGCAATTTGGAGGAATAAAGGTCTGACTGTTAGGCTCAGTGGTTGCATACAGTCAGCAAGCCATAATGATCCTCCTACACCTACAGAAGGATTATTGATTTTTGATGGTTCAGTATCACTTGCACCAGTTACAAATCATAGGGTCATGGCCAGGGCTGATATGTTTGCTACTCAAAGCCCACCAGTTTGGCTATATGTGGAGGGAGGCAAATTGCACCACCTTTTTATAAAGATGTTGGCATTAAGGAGACTTTTTAAAAATATATATACATCTCAACCATGGTTTTGATCTTAAAGTTTGACATTGAAAAAATGACTCTCTCAACAGCCTGTGTTTCCTTAATGGGTTAAGAGGAGAGTCTGTGCTACTTTTGGATTCTCTTCTCTGTGGCAGCAGCCGAATTTGGCCTGAAATTAGGGTAGTCTGCAATTAGCGGAGGAAGCAGATCTTCAGGTTTCTTTTTCTTGGCTTTGTAAATGGGCCCGAACAGTGTCATTCAGATAGCAATACCATCCATGGGCAAGATGGACTCTATACAAAAGACTGTTTTAGTCTGATGGGGAAAACCAAGGTAGTCCTGAACATGGGGAAGCAGCCATTTCACTCTCTTCAGTGAACGCCTTCCAGAAGAGAGACAAACTGTGGCTGTGTCCCGGAGGGAGACCTTGCTTTTGTTCTTTCTTGTTGTGTTCCTTCATATAAACATATCCAAGACTGAAAGTATTTGGCTGTTCTTCCCGTCTGGAAACATAACGGGAGTCATGATGATTAAGTAAGTTAGCTGTGGGGGTGATGCATCTCACTCTGTCTTAGCCACCTGGCAATTAGGCGTCTTGGCTCCATGAGTTTTCTTGGCTCCAAGAGCCAGGGGAGGAAAAATAGGCACCTTTGCTGGGCAGTTCAGCTCCTGCCTTAAGCACCTGTCTTAGGACAGGATGACTTACTCTCTGGAGGTGTTTGCCTCTCTACCTTATCTATAGAGGGAATGTATGCAACTGATTCAGATGGAAGGTATGATTTTTAGAAGGGTGAAGTTAGCTGTCCCTGTACATCTAGTCTTCTAGTCTGTGCTCCCACTGTCCTGTCGCTGTGAATGCTGCTGCTTCACAACCAAGTTCAGGCTGCCACAGTCGTCATTTGTGTCTCCAAGAGACCGCTGAAATGAAATGCAGGGACACACTTTGTAGGCAAATGTTCCACACCTCTTATTTTGCACAGACTAGTGTGCCTCTCTCTTTTTTTAGCATTAATACTTCATGTAAGGAGCCTAAAAACCTATCAAACAAGGGCAAGGATTCACTCTGAGCTGTGCCCTAGCAGCTCTGTGTCGAAACATCCCCATATGTAGTTTTATCAGCTCTTTCAGGGCTGTTGTTTTATATCTAACGTTGTTATGCTTTGGGACAAAGATACAGTGGTGCCTCCTGGACAACTATTTTTATGCTATTAAAAACAGAACTCCTTTTTTCCTTCCCTAAAAATCAGGTCGAGTAGAAGTGTCTTTAAATAATAGATAGCTTGCTGTCTACTTCTGGTTAATGCTTGATTTATGCTGTTGTTACTGGGCCTCATGAAAAAGGGCTGCTCCTATCACAACATTTCTAGGTACATAAACAGCCAAGACCAGCCATTTGAAAGTCCCTTGCTCTGTAACTCAATATTATTTAGCTTTTGATTTGGTCTCGCGCCTGGAAAAAAATCTTTTCCTTGAAACCTTGAAAGTTTTCACAATTCTAATAATGCATCAAAGCCGATCCAGTGTGTCGTTTGGCCACCCTCCAGCATTAGCTTATTTCGTGAACCCAAATAAATACCTTTCACCCCTTCTTTCAGCTTTAACTTCGTGTTTTCTTTGCAGTGATATGGAGAGCACTGTGCTGCTGGTGCTGGGGGAAGCGAGCGGGTGAGGGTGCCGGGTGACGCCAGGCACAGCGCAGTCAGATGTTTCCTCCCAGAGGACTGCCAATGCCCTGAGCACCTCTAGACGTCTCGTGAGCACAGACTGCTGCTCCTGCCAAATTGCATGGTGGTTTTGGGGATGGAGACGAATATCCATTGAGTATTTACTTGATGCTATCAAACTCATTTGTCTCGTAACCAAAGTCAGAGTCCCTAGAGGTGAAATTCAGTGCACCAATCCACTGCTCCACCTACCCATCTTTGAAAGGAACATCATTAACGTGCCTTACACATGAACAAATATGGCTTTGTTCCATGTTACTTCATTAATGCATTATTTAGGCTGATAGATTTGAAAGCCAGAAGGCACCTTTATGATCACCTAGTCTGATCTCATGAGTACCACAAACTAGTAATCTAGGCAGTAACCTGTGGTTGATCTGTATCATGTATTTTAGAAAAATAGCCAGTTTCCCATGGCAGTTTGGACTGATCTCCCTAGATGTGCTGATTTCCAGAGAGTCATTTGCCAAAGGGAGAGCAGAGAGCACAATAGCAAAGCTGGTATTTGCTGTGCAGATCTGGAAGAGGAGTTTCACCCTAGGAAGCCAGACAGGCCCAAATACAAACAAAGATGGAAACAGCACCATTCTGTAGATCTGAATTTAGATCTAACCTTTGGCAGAGGTCCTATTTGCCCTTTTAAGTCAAAGTGGAAAGTAGTCTACTAAAGGAAGAGAATTGCTACTTGGATGCTGTGGGTGAGCTCCGAAAACATACAAGCTTTTGGGCTTGGTATGGGGAGAAAAGAAATACCCTGAGAAATGTTTGTAATTCCATGTTTTGCTTTTCAATTGAGAAGTCTGTTCTTGGTGTTGAGTGCACAGTCAGAAAAGACTGACCTATGGAAAAGTATTTGTTTCAGCGAGGGCTGATGAAACATGCTAAAGCCCATGAACCTGCCAAAGTTTTTTTGCCAGCTTGCTTGGTGGGCTGCTGGGAATATGGGATTTTTTGAAGAAGGCTGGGGAAGTGTCCATCCCTGGAAACAGCCTCCAGGAGGTGGCTTGCTCCTGCAAGGCTCTGCAGGCTCTCCCCACATGATGTAAAAAAAGAGCCGATAACTGGCATGTCACCCTTGGAGCTGGACATAGGAACACACAATCTACCTGGTCCCAGCCCTGGCCTCGCAAACCTGCCTGGGGCAAGAAAGAGATGAGCTGCCTGGACTGCAAGCAGTCTTTGCCATGTTAAATGCTGGGTTAGGGACTGAGCAGAAGCACCCTGTGAAGGAGTGCTCTCTTTAATTTACATTTGAGAGCAATGCAGTAATAATATATTCCATCAAAATTCCAGAGAAGCTGTTGCTGAAGTGCTGCGGAAAAGTAAGCCCTGGAACAAAAGGCAGAGGCAGTCAAGGGGGCTGTGATGATTAAATTCTAGGGAAGATTATTGATTTATTGAACGAAGGTCAAAACTACTCAGCAAAAAGGCAGGAAATCTTAGCACAAAGAGGCTCAATGTGGAAACGAGGAACGTTAATGTCAAGCAGGAAAAAACAGTGCACACAAGTGTCAATGAAGCATTTAGAAAAGCTAAATAAGGAAGGTCAAGGTTTTCCATGACACACGTCAGCTGGTACAGCAATAAGCAAACAGATCTCAGCAGGTGTGACTGGCAGCGTTGGCTCTTGCATGCTGGATGACAGGCAAAACTGGAATGATACATAGAGTCATAGAATGGTTTGGGTTGGAAGGGACTGTAAAGATCATCTAGTTCCAACCCCCTGCCATGGGCAGGGACACCTTCCACCAGACCAGGTTGCTCAGAGCCCCATCCAGCCTGGCCTTGGACACTTCCAGGGATGGGGCAGCCACAGCTTCTCTGGGCAACCTGTGCCAACATCTCACCACCCTCACAGTAAAGAATTTCTTCCTTGTATCTAATCTAAATCTACCTTCTTTCTACTTAATGTTGAATTAGCTCAAGTGCCAAAGGAGTTTGGAGCTCCTGGGCTACGTCTACTCAAAGAATATTTTCTTTGGGCCAAGGTATGGCCTCTACCACTGGAACTTGCTGGCATAGCCATACCACAGCCTCCCTGCTAAGCTCTCTTAGCTTCCAGACCACAGTGGCCACATCCTAACTACCCGTTGGGAATGATCTCTCCCCCATGCAAACTCCCAGCCTATGCCCAAGTAACATTTGGGAAAGCACTGGCTGGCCTGGGTCAAAATCATGCCAGGGATTATATTAATGATTCTGAGCAGTTAGTAGCAGGGACACAAGGGACAAAGAAATCCAACATAAGCCCTTTGTCTGCAGCATGCTCATTTGAGGTATCACCAAAGCTGCTTCTTTTCTGTGCAATTCATGAAGTTTTCCTCATTGCCCGGTGTGACTGTGTGGTTTGCAAACCAGGATGAACCCATGCATCCACTCAAAAGCCAGCCAGGAGAACATCAGAATTTCCTCAGTGCTTAAAAATGGCAGAAGCTGCAGGTGCCTAAACGCTCTCCTAGTCTCCTTTCTGCCACCCATCAGCTCTCATTTTCCCAGGCTGTGGCTTTCCCAAAAGGAAGGTGTGGGATAGCTGCGGGAAGGCAGCTCGGTGGGTGGTGTGGAAGGGCACCACCAGAGGGCTGGGGTTACAGACCATGGCAGTGTTTTGGCACATGGCTCCTCGCTCATGTCTTCTCTGTTCTCCAAAAAAGAGACAGACGGTGTTAAAACCTCCGTGGCTGCTTCCCCCAGCAGTTCCTGAGACGGGAGCTCAGGGCTCCTGCTGTCTCCCTGTGGTGTGTAGGCTTCTGCTCCACCCTGCCCTGCCTCCCTCTCGGCTGTCTGGTTATGAGTGCGGCTTACCTGGCCACAAAGGCGTCTGTGTGTATGCAATAATTCATTTGTTTGTGTGCATTCATGAAAAGACAACACAGAAACCAGTGCTGGCACACACGGCTTATGCTGGCTTTAGAGAAAAGCTGTGTGCATTTATTTGTTTGTGTTTTTCATTATGCAAATAAAGTTGTACTAGCGAGGCTGAGCTAGTTTGGAGTATGTAGCAGTTTGCCTGAAGATCCCTGATGCAAAGACAAGAAGGAGCAAAGCTCTAGAGGAAATTTTCTTTGCAGCGCTATTTACTGGAGTTAGTAAAGCATTTGTTAAAATGCTGCTTTGTTGAGAGCAAAGTGCCTCATAGGAGCGTAAGTACCACCTATGGCTGTTGGAGCTGAGAGCCACCTAGCCACAGGTGAACGCTCAGGTGAAGAGCTTAGGGTCCAGAGCGCATCCATGGGACACCTCAGTTACAAGCAATCAGTGCTTGAAGGACTCGGTGTTGTGGAGCTCGAGACAATTGACTCACTAGGATGGGTGGATACATCCCCCATGAATTTGTCTCTCAGCCACTTAGGAACTGCAAATTGTAAATCCCTGTGTTGAACCCCACTTGGGCTCTGCAGAAGCCTGTGTAATGAATTCCACAATGCAATTAGTCAATGGGTGATAACACGGTTTTATTTGGTCTGAACCTGCTGCACAATGGTTTCTCCAGGTGGCCCTTGGTTCTCACCTTACAGGAATACTTGCTCTTAATCCATCTTCTCCACAGGATCATCCTCTTAGAGATCTTGCTCTGTTTTCCAGTACCGCTTACCCTTTCCTCATGGGGAAGCTGTTACATACTTGTGTTCATGTTTGTAACCTTCCTGGGAAAGCTTCCTGGTCCTACACAATCTTTTGGCTGCAGGTGACTATAACTGCATGCATAGCTAGTTAGCATTTTTAGACAGCTATGAGCAATGACTCCAAGTTATGTTTTCTTCGTGGTAATGCAGAGCCTTTTGCTGCATGTGTATAATTAGAGCTGACATTTCTGTATGTGACACTTTCCATCAGCTGGCACTGAATTTTGCTGGCCAAGCTATGGCCAAGCTTGACACTGTGGAGTTCTTTGGCTTTTCTTCATCAGCAGCTTCATGACCAGCCTCGGTTCTTCCCTCTGAAAACTTTTATCACTGCACTGTCCAAAACACCTCATCCAAATTATCTTTGGTTTCATGATTTTTCACTAAATCTCAGGCCAGTGCCTGAGGAGAAACTGCCTGGTACCTCCGGGGGTTGGTCCAGTCCTGGGGCAGGTGGGAGTTCCAGGGTCCCTGGTGCCGATGGGAGTCTTTTCAGCAGCCAGAGCCACTGCAGTGGCATCAGGGAAGTTGTCCTTGTTGGTGCCAGTCCTGACAGAACGAGCTCCACAGCACGGAGGTGCTCCTCCTTGTGAAGCTGCTTGGAGGATGAGGGAAGGCACCCTTCCACATCTGCAGTGCTTGAGCATCAGCCTCTGGTTTTCCCACAGTGGCAGCACGCCTGACGTGGCTGCCTAGCAGGACACGGGCCAAGCTGATGACATGCAACTCTTGGGTGAGGACTCATGGTGAAAGGGGCCATGGCAGTGCTCTGCTTAAGAGTGAGATATGAATATGGATAAGCAGGGGGAATGGTCAGGAGCCAGGTGTGTGATTGTCCCTCAGCGTGAAGAGCATGACTATTTGTTCCTCTGGCTGGGCTTGCTTTTTCATGTTTTTCAAATGTTCCTGTGTGGATAGCAGTACTGGAAAAGTAAAGAAAGCACCACAGGCTGATCAAAGGTAAGGAATGGCTCCTGTCCAGGGGGTGGAATAGACTGGGAGGAGAGATGACTGAAGGAGGATACAGTACAGGTCCACAAAATCATGAGTACCAGGAAGAAAGCACCTAGGGGATCACTGTGTCTTCCAGTAATAGAACTGGAGGATGCCAAACGAAACTCCCAGATGGCAAGGTCAGTGCAAAGGAAAGGAGGCAGTTGTGCTCTCAGGGAGGAAGTGAAGGTGTGGGACCCGGTGCCGCCAGGGATGGTAGGTGCTCAGTGTTTACACAAGCTCAGGTTCGTGGAAGAAATATCCATTGATAGTTATTAAATCCAAAACCGCAACCTCTGCTCCAGGTTATCCACAAAGGCTGGAAGAACATCCTGGAGCAGCAATATTGTAAGCCTGTCCTTTTATACTCTTCCCTGGCATCTCTTTTTTGCCAGTAAGGGGAAAGATCCTGAGATAGATGGATCCTTGATCTGGCACACATGGGCATTCTTAGGAATGCAGGTGTGTTCGTCACGTGAAGGCAAAAGAAGTCTCTTTTGTCATTTTGGACAATTTGATCCCGCTAATCTTACAAACTCCGTGAAACAAGGTTATGGTTAAGACAACTCCGTATGACACACATGTCACATCCCCTTTGCTGGTCTTGGCCCAAAATGGCTGCTGACTTGCCCACGTATAACTCAGATCCAGCAGAGGAGTAACATTTCTGTCTGAAGGAAAGACCGTGGCAGCCAGAATAACTAGTGGAGTTTGTCTAAGATAGGCACATGTGTTGGATGGTCCTGGATGTTGGCGTCCCCTGTTCAGTGTTCAGGCTGGTCTAGCTGTATGAGATCATTTGACTTAGCAGATCACTCTGTCATGTTGTGTCAGCAGTCAAATCATAGCCTTATACTCCAAAATCTGTTTCCAAATATGTGCATATGAGAGGTGCAGCCACAGAGCTCAGTGATGATGGGTGCTACAGCACTTTTTTTCATAATGGGGTTTTGTTTGGAAAGAAATGCTGTATGAGATGACATAGTTTTTAGGACTGCTGAGATACTTCATGTGTTTGAAACCAAGTGAGTGCAACATGCTCAAAAATCAAGGTCACCCAGAGATGTAGGCCACCCAGCCTGAGAGCTTGGCTCAGCCACACAAGAGTCATTTCCTCAGCCTGCCAAAGCATGAACCAGGGGTTAGCATATGCTCGTGTATGTCATGGTGTTCATCTGATAACACTGCTTGATGATTAATCTCTATAATTAATTGCACATTTATGTAGTTCACTGCAGCATATTGAAATGGCAATGGAGATTCCCTCCTCAGCAAAACAAAGGAGTTTTATGGCTCATAATAGAACAGGCAGAAAAAAGAACTTTATTTTAAACTTGTGTGATGCAACGTGGTGAATCCACATGTCACTTGTGATATCTGCCCATCCCTTTCTTCCCTCCCTTTTGCCACCTCACATGCAGGACTTGCTCATTACCACTCTGGCAACCTTGGACAGGGAGAGATTGTGGTTATCTCGGGAAGTCTTCTGCTGAAAGTAGAAGACTGAATATCTGCACCCGTCCTCTTCTGCAACCCTGGGCAGGAGCACTGCATTTCTGTTGCGAGAGCGGGACCGTGGAGCTGCCATGGGGCGGGACGCTGTCCTGGCTGTGTGCAGATAAGGGAGCTCTCTGAGGTCTCCAAAGGAGCTGTGAGGCTGCTCTGAGGATGTGTGTCTCACTCGTCCCGTGGCTTTCTGAGGTTCTCCAGGAGACTAAAGCCATGACTCCGCCAATTCTTCCTCTTGAGCTCTCAAGGTGGCAGGCAGTTCTTCACTCTGGGGTGTGATAGGACTGTCTCTGGCCTGGGGGAAGGCAAAAACCTTCCTAGGCTGCACCTATTGAATCTACATATGAAACAGAGAATGTCAGGCTGGGAGAAGGTGGAGTCCCTTCCTGCAGGTGACCGGCTTGTGCCCTGGATGCATAGTCACAGGACTCTTGGACCAACATGTTCTTGATAAAAAGGGATGGACCCAGCATGGACTAGGTCTGTGAAGAAACAAGCTGTGGTACAATGGCTGGATGATAACCATTCCAGTAAAACCATGGAAAAAATTATGGCAAGGCAAAGTTAAAATTTGTGAGGAGAGCCCAGTGGAACCCATGAGTGGGTTCTGCTGTGCTTCTTAGCCTGAATTTGGCTCTGAGTGTCAAAAATCCTGCACACTCCTTGGCTCTGAGTTATTTCTGGAAGGAAGGAAAACAGATGGAAAAATAGAAAATCTAAAGCGTATCTCTAGAAGCCGAGAAAAATTAACCTGTACTTGTTTGGACACAGTCAAGCGATGGGTGCCAGAAGGAAAGCAGGCAAGACCCAATCACATTTCTGGCAGTAACTGCTTCTGCAGGACTGCACTGTGCTTTTCATTATATCAGGTGGAGGATGCTGTCAGTGTTTCTCATCTGACAGAGGACTAATGTGAGAAGTGCTGAATGCCACATGAAAATAGAGCTCATGAGCAACAGGGTGTTAAACAGAGCAAGAAGAGGACACCTGGAACTTGTGGTTGGCCTGAGGTCATGGTTTCTTATCTGTCTGGCAGAGCCACAGCCACACCACCCTTCACCTCAGGGAGATGCCTGGAGCTGGGGCTACCCCTGTGCCTTGCTCCTAGCTGGGGGCAGGATGGGCCCTGGCTGCCAGGTCCTTCCCTGACAGATCCCCATGGAGAGTCTGGACATGGAGAGTCCGAGCCCTAGGGAGCACCAGCCCACGCAGTGCCCTGACACTGGAACGGGGCAGAGAAGCTGAATCCCCCTAAAATGTCCCCTAGTGTGACAGGAGTGGAATGGACAAAGTCTCCTTCTGGGACTCGTCACATTAACCTCTAATGAAGCAACTGAATTTCACTAAGCAGAAGACAGCACCACATCCAGATGAGAGTGTGGACAGTCTTCTGACACGTGGGACCCCAGGTACCTGGGACCCCAAGGTACTACAAGCTCTATTATGAATTTAAGGAGAGGTCCTCAAGGCTAGGTGACATTTTATTGAAAGGCACTATGATGGAGATTTCTTAAGTTATTGTGAAAGACTTACAAAAAACATGTGTGAAAGTCATGTGAGGACAGGAAAGTTTTATCCTAACCCTAAAAAAACAGCAAATGGAAGTGTTGAAGAAAGTTCCCACCATCAAAAACAGAGACCAGTTGAATGATAGGGCCCACATTAGAGATGCAAGAAGATGGAGTCCTTGTAACAAAGTAGTACTAGAAACTTTCAAACTTTGATTAAAGAAGTTATGCACTTAACCAGGCAATCCTGCATATCAAATCTATTTTTGGTAAGTGGTATCTGCTGTTTAAGCACATTGCTGTGAAATACAGGCTTTGACATGAAACCACCCAGTACAATTATCCACAGTCCAACAAGCTGGTGGAAAACCTATCAAACCCACAGGAAACAGCTGTAGCAAGGCAAGGAGGAGTGCTTGGAAGGCAGGCGAATGGAGAATAAATGTGGGAACACTCAAGAGTTAGGAAATGGAAGTTGTCATTTTGGAAGGAAACACAAGTATGCCATATATTAGCTAAACTGTCTGAAACAGGCTTCATCACGTGGTGGAAGAACTGGAGAACTAAGGAATATAGGAATTCATTTGTGTGGAAATAGGGGATATGTTTTAGAGGGGATATATACTGAGGAATCCAATGTAGGTCTGAGATCAGGTCAGGGATAGCTTCATCTCAGAGGGATGACTGTAGGAAGCTGCTCTCTGAACATTAATTTCTCATGTGTGAGCAGTTGCTATGAGTTGCAATGAGTGGTTTACCTTCACGGTATAAACACCCTGTTTCTCCCAGAGAAGGACCTTCTTTCAGTTCTCATCTACTGATGTTCTGCACAACTAAATCTGGAAACAACGGTGTCTGGCTTGCCAGAAGCCAAGAGCAGGGTCACTGCACAGAGAGCAGAGACAAAAGAAGCTCCAGGAGAGCTGGGGTCCGTGGGACTGCTGCTTCTCTGTGGGGAAGATGCTGCCTTTTCGGGTGGTACAAAACAATTGCCACAAGCAGCCGCAGGGGTCCTTGGTTGGGTGAGGTTATCCCAGAGGACACATGGGAAATAGGCAGCATATCCTCCAAAGCCAGAACAGAGAGCCCTGAGCTGGCTGCTTTGCCCAAGAAAGCCTCAGATGAGCACCAGCCACAGTGGGCTGAGACAGCTGAGCCCCAGGGCATGGCACAGCCAGAACGAGGGGCTTTCTGGTGCTTTGTAACAGTGGTGCTGATGTCTGGCTCGAGACACCCTACATAAGAGCTCGGTATACATACAAGCTACACATGCACACACTCTCTGCTCTCGCCTGCCTGGAGGAGACTTGTTTGTGGAACATCAGCTTCTAACAGAGGTCACCCCTTATACAAACTGCTGTGAAACAAGCTCAAGCAAAATGTTTCAAAAGATTGTGTTTTTCAAAGAAGAGCCTGGAGTGGGCAGGGGTTTCTTTCAGAATTTGCTTGCCAGAAGAAAGAAAAAGGCTCTGAGCTCTTCTGGTTAAGACATTTAATTTCTCCAGGATAGGGCATAATTCATTTAACCATTCTGCCCCTCCTTCCCTGCGGTGGAAAATACACAGTGGATTCTCAATGCCAGGCAACTTTATTAAGAGTGTAGATTATTTATACGGATCATAAATGCAATGTCAGTGCTAACCATAACTGTGGAATGGCCTTTCTCTCAGTGTGAGCAGCAGCGTTAAATAACTAATGTTTTTGAGACTTCTCTAAGCCCCCAAATTCACATGGGACCAGGGAAACAGGAATGCTAATTGTGGAACCACCAGCAGCTTTGCTGGGCAAAGCGCTGAACTCCTCTTCTTCAGTGTCTCCATCTGTAAAACTGGGATGTCTGTCTGTTTTACAGTCACGTAGTGAGGATTGATTTATTGTTTAATGTGTGTAAAGAATTAAATAAGTGCTAAGTATTATTATTATCAAGCCAGAAGGGTGAGTCAATGACCCATTTCCTATCTGAGCTTGCCTTCAAGGTGTTGATGTTTCTGGCAGATTACAGGAATTGAATATCTGCCATAGGTTGTATTCATATAGCAATGCAAATAAAGCACTTTTTGTAGGCATTGTATTGCTTCAGGCCTTGTGATTACAGAAGAAAGATGCATAGATTAAAACGGATTTTAGATGCACAGCATCTCCACAGGCTATGCCATTCAGCCTCTTTGGGAATCACAGCAGTATGTTCATACATCCACGTGAAGAGATGGGTCCATGGGGCAGACAAGTAGAGTGGAGAAGGTGTTTGGTTCAACTCCAGCTCTACAACATATTTCCTGTAAGTCTTTCGCAGATCAGCTGGGCAAATGCTCATAGACACACTTTAGAAAAGCTCAGATGTCATCCCTCTGCTACAGCTGTTAAGGTAAGACCAGAGAGCTGGTATTTACCCATGTGTCATTTAGGCAATACAGAACTGCTAACTTCTTATTCCTTGACCATGACATCAGTCAGGGAGCTCACCTACCTTTGCCATTTACTCACTGAGTACAGTGGTAGTGCCAAAACCATTTATGTAAATTATTCATTATTCACTGAGAAGCATCATTTTTCTGATGCCTATCACTAAATTTGCTGAAACTGATGGGATGTTGCCTTGAAGTATATCAACCCACATGCCCTCCTGAATTCACCCTAAATTACAGAATGGTCAGGGTTGGAAGGCACCTCTGGAGATCATCTAGTCCAACCCCCTGCTAAAGCAGGTTCCCCTAGAGCAGGTTGGTTTTTGAAGGTCTCCAGAGAAGGAGACCCCACAGCCTCTCTGGGCAGCCTGTGCCAGGGCTCTGGCACCCTCCCAGTACAGAAGTTCTTCCTCATATTCAGGTGGAACTGCCTGTGTTGCAGTTTGTGCCCGTTGCCCCTTGTCCTGTCGCTGGGCACCACTGACAAGAGCCCGGCCCCATCCTCTTGGCACTCGCCCTTCAGACATCTGCAGGCATTGGTAAGGTCCCCTCTCAGTCTTCCCTTCTCCAGGCTGAACAGGCCCAGCTCTCTCAGCCTTCCCTCACAAGGGAGATGCTCCACTCCCCTCAGCACCCTCGTTGCCCTCCACTGGGCCCTCTCCAGTAGTTCCCTGTCCCTCTTGAACTGGGGAGCCCAGCACTGGACACAGCACCCCAGATGCAGCCTCACCGGGGCAGAGCAGAGGGGACAATGACCTCCCTCGACCTGCTGGCCGTGCTCCTCCTAATGCACCCCAGGGTCCCATTGGCCTTGGCCACCACGGCACACTGCTGGCCCATGGGCAACTTGCTGCCCGAAGAGCTCACCAGTCAGTTTGCATGAATTACTCAGCTCACTGGCCTTTCCCCTGTTCTCGCTTGTCCCCTGCAGGCATGTCCATTCTGGTGGAAGTGCTGCTGACAGCCCAGTCTTGTCCCATTAAAAAACAAGGGTTCTTTGACACTGACTTAGAAGTGAATGTGCTAAAGGTCATACTGCAGAGGGAGTTTCTGTGGATTAAGGTAGGCTGTGACATTCAAAGTAGAATATCCTCCTTCCAGAAGAAGAATGCCCTGTCAGAGTACTTTTATCCAGGGGCAGCTGGGAAAGAATCTTTCATTTAGTTTTACTGTTTGGGAGTAGGGCCTCACAGAAGCTTCCCAACAGATACTGCTGGGATATTGTTTCAAAACCCCAAATCTCCTCATTTGTCAATGAAATAAATCTTTAGGATTTTTGTCGATTTTTTCCCCAGTTGTTTGTGTCTAAAATTAAGTCCTGAAGCTGTTTCCAGTTTTTTAGGTAGCTAAAGAAATAGATTCTCAATATTCTCCTGTTCTAACAGCCTACTGAAGATAAGTTGATGCTTTTGAAACTGTCATTAATTGTCCGCTTGTACCTTTTGGCACTAACATACCTGTGTGAAACTGGCCCACAATTCCCAAGGACCAGAGGTAAGTAGAGGTGGACAGACCACCTGCAGCTTTTGAAAGATCTCTTCATGCATCCTCAGTGCAGTGAGCTCTTCACTTCATCAACATAACCAGGTTCTGTTTAGAAAAATATGAAACCAGATGTTCCAGAACTGACTTTTTGTTCTGTTTCTTTTCAAGGCTGAATTTAAGCTGTCACTCAAATACCAAATTCTGAGGCAACTGTCAATCCCTGTCAATGGGATCAGCACTGGCATACAACCTCACCTGATCCTGTTTCCTCATATTCACCTGTTGCCCGTGTTTCTTTTAGCCACTCCCTAGGCTTTGTGTCTACTGCTGACTTGGCACCGTCACTCATGCTCACCTTTTTTCCTAGAACAGCCTCCCACTCATGCCTGTCCATTGCCCACCATCCCCCATCAAAAATACCTTTATCCCAAATGAAGCTCCTTCTTTGCGATCTTTCCTCAATGTCTGGAGGTGTGATCTTTGCCTTGGTGAGATGGTATCTGTCTCAAAAAACTGATGCACTGTCTGTGCACTGAAGTCAGTAGGAGGTCAGCAGGAGCTGACTAACTTTTGTCATAAGTGGATCTGTGATGGTCTTGCACTCTCATAGGCCTGGTGCTGACAGTCTGTAATTAAAGGCAACTATTTGCTATAATGTTCTGGGATTCCCATTCATGTCTTTGCTCTGTTATTACTGTTGGACAAGAACTGCTGAATTCTGGTGTTGTGCCTTTCCTTCTAGAATCACTCTACACCAGAATGTTTCCACCATTACACACAAGACACTTTTATAATCCACGAATGCTTTTTGTGTAGTATAATGGAGCTTTAATACCCTTTTATTGTATTGAATGTGTCAACATCATAACCATGACTGTAAGTAATCACAAAAAATAAAAGGGAGAGCTACCCCTTTTATGTGGAAAAAAATTGATGACAACTACTAAGGCATTCTTAGAAGTGGCCCTAGAAAGACACAAAACAATGAAGTTGGCTAGGTACAGAACCTGCTGCCTGCATATTATGCTTAAACAGGCAAATACTGTTTAGATATTAATGCTGCTTGATAAAGTCAGTGAAAAAGAAGACCTAAGGATCTTCTGTATCCATGGAGACTTGCAGACAAGAACAGAACTGGGACAAGAATCTGAAGATGTGACTTTCACCTTCATAGCCTTGCTTCCTTGGTCCATTTCTGAATCTACTTTGTCCGTTGTCATTCATTCTAACCAGATCTTCCACACAAGGTAGATTTTTCCATGTGATGGTGTTGCATCTGTCCTTCTTGTCCAGGTCCATCTGTTTGGCGTGTACCTGTGAATAATAAAAGCAAGGAAGAGAAAGACAGCGAGCAGTAAAAGAGGAAAAGTCAAAGAAAAGTAGCTAGCACCAGCAAAACAGAGAAAGAAATGATGGAGACAGTGAGTGGCCTGCAGATGGAAGAACAAAAATGTATCATAAAGCTAGGACTTATGTGTGTAGGCAAAAGGAAGGTCCATACTAGTAGGCACTGCTCACTGAGAAAAATTGCTGTTCTGGTTGTCCTCCTGTGTTCAGGGAACAGCAAAGCACGCTGGCTTGCCACATAAATTGTTCTAGTACTCATTTCTGACAGCTAGCTTTAACAGGTGGCCAGAGTAAATCACAGACCTGTCAAGCATAATGCCAGACTAGACGAGGTACGTGGAGTCAGAAGTTAGCAGTAAGCCTACAAAGCATGGAATAAAGCATGGATCGGCAAGGAAAATGGTGTCTGGACAACTGCCAAAATCCAACTGATTTCAGCCTTGTAAAATTGATTGAAACAAACGACACACTTCTTCACTCTATAAATAAAAAGAGAACAAGGAAGAGGAAGTGGTTCTACTTTGCAGTGAAAAGCAGCAGAGATGAAAGATAATATAGATCTGGCTCCAAAACTAAACGAGTACCTTGCTTGAGTTTCTCATTAGGACAGCAGCATGAAACCTGTGGGCAAAGACAACTTGTCTAACAAGAGAGTCTCTCTGTAAATGGAAACTACAATAGTCATGGTGGAAGCAAATTCTAAAGGGTTTGCTGTGCACAAACCGAAGGAAGCTGGTAGTATTTTTCTGGCAATATTAAAGAACTGCTTGGTGAAATTGCAGTTACAGTGAGGAGCTGGGTTACCAAATTCAGCTTGGTATGTTCTGGCTGGAGAGTTGCAATCAGAGTGCTTATTCTGAAGGGTGGACAAAAAGCCATGTGGGAAATTTGAGTCATTAGTCTGACCACAGAAGTAAATAGGATTTTGAAAAAAGTGTGATTGAAAAACTAATTAAAGTCATGTGGGTAAATGGGAATGAAAAAATGCTATAGAGATTTAGCTAAAGATGAAGAGTGTAGAAATAACACGCTGTCTTTCTAGACAAATGATACCTTAGGGAACTGCAATACATCTAGCCTACTTAGACTTCAATGAAGTCTTTTTTATTGTACCAGATGGGATAACATTAACTATAATAGGGTTAAAAAGAGGATGGCAGCCAGGTATGCCAAATGGGGAGCTGATGGACTGGAGGGAGAAGTCCCTCCGTGAAGGAAGAGAATTTGGGTGGGAAATACTTAATAGACTTACAAATGACTGCAGCAGGAATGGCAAAAATCCAGAGTGCAATAGTGAAATACGATGATGGCCATCATCAGTGCAGACAAGGACACTCATAATACCGAGTTAATTTTGCAAATTCGCAAGTACAATAAAAAAGCATTTTTTTCTTCCAGCCATTTCTGCAAACTGGTTAGAGCACCCTCCCATTTCTAAAGAGTATTTCCGACTCCAGTGACAAAGAACTACATGATTCTGCAGAAGGTATATATCAGAAGGTAATTCAGCTTACGTTAGCTTTGCCACATTACCCAGAGGAAAAGCGAAGTAAATATTTATTTTGGCCTGTGTATGGCATTTGTAGAGAAGATCTGATGAATAAGATTATGTCATTTTTTTTTCTGATTTCAACCTGGGTGTAAAGGTAAGAGTTAGATTAACAGCTCTTGGGCAGGTCTGTCACTCTCTGCAGTGAGATGATGAAAACCAAGGAAAGCAGGAAGAAATGCAGAAGCAAATTGCAGTCTGAACACTGTGATTTGCTCTATCATGGGCACTGTGCTCTGGGGTAGATGGAATGTTTAAGACCAGGCTGCCCCAGGGCTAGCCTGGGAGGTGGCAAGGAGGGCAGTAGACTGCAGGGAATTTGCATACAGACAGCTGTGGTCCCCTTTGGCTTGTATCAAGGTCCTCAGAAACTGAGCCAGCAGGGAGGGATATGTGAACCCTGTGGCTCTCTTTGGCTTGGACCATCACTGTGCCTTCCCGTGGCATGGCCAGAGCAGCCAAACCCTGAGACTTCATCCATGGGAACACAGAGTTCAGTTTTGCCTTGACTGATGGAAAGCCTCAGATTAGCCCCAGCCCAGAGAAATCTGTACTGACTGTGCCGTTATAATGACTAATGTTACAATATGGGCCATTTTCGGTCTCAGACCTGCTTGACACCACTTCCAATGCTATGCAGACTTCTTTAAGGACAGGTCAAAACCGCCAGTGAAGCACAACACAGAGCACACTGAATCAATGAAAGGCACTTCCCAAAGCACCAGCCTGCATGGCAGCACCCGGGCAGAGCCCAGCCAGAAACCAGGGAGGATGGCAAGACCCACAGCTGGTAGGAGCCACCAGCTGCAACTGCTCCAAGATGCCCAGAGGCCACAGGTGAAGAGCAAGGACTTGTGGAGAGGGAGGCAGAACCTCTTGGGCCACACTGCTTGGGGGATGCAGCACTTGTTGCCTTCCTCTCCATTGTGCTCAACAAGGGGATGCTTTATGAATATTTTTAGAAACCCATTAGAACTGCATCAAGCACTTTTCAAGTTCATTGGTCTTGCACCTTGGAGCCTCCGTGCTCCTTACCTACATTATCACAGGAACGATTTGTTCTGTTTCTTGAAGTCATCCTGCGGCAATCAGGTATAGCATTTCTTAACCTCTGCTGGCACTATGCAACAGATAAACTGAACAGCACCAGGGAGGCTGGCAGGTAACGCACAAAGCAGCTCTATAAAGGCATGTCAAAGAATGAGTCATTGTCAAGCCTGCAAGAGACAAAAAGATTGATTACAGAAGAGCTGAGAAATAGGTTGTGATGGTGACTCATCATATCCCGCCCTTTCTGCATTCACAGACCTGCCAGCTGATTCATAACTTGCATTCTGCATTGCTTCTTCCCCCTGTCAAGGCGATAAATCAAGTAAGGGTCCATCAATTAAACTTTCCACTCAAAAGAGGGGGGTTGTGTGCAGGATCACTCATCCCTTTGTGCATCCACACCTGGTGAACCCCTTTTTCTGCCCTTTAGCCTTCTGTAGGGCCCATCATTTTGGGGAAATGAGGTGCTGTAGAGTCAGTGTACAGGACACCACAAAAACTGAGGGATGGAGGGAGAGATGATATTTCCTTGCTGAATGTCTGGATTTTATCAAGTGAGATTTACCGTGTTCCCTATCTTCACCATTCTTCTGAGGAGATTTTTGGAGGAGTTTATCTGTGGTCTAACAGTTTTCACTGAAGCTGCTGCCTTTGCCCTCACAGCCGCATCTGGCCACCTCAGCACCGCCATCCACTCTGCTCAAAGGAGTTTCCTCTGCCAGGGACATCCTACTCTCCCCATTGGGACCATCCTGAAAAGTCCCTCTGTGAGCCCATTTTTGCTACCCATGTGTTATCACTGAGAAGCCAGGAGACAACAGGGTGGGAAGGGTCAGAGACTGCAGGATGGGGGAAGCCTCTGGCCCTGGCTGCCATCGTGCCCAGAGGGCTGAGCATGCAGGTGCTCACAGGAAGGGGTTTGTTTGCAGGGAGCTGCGTGTTGACCAGCTGAGTATCAGCAGAGCAGGCTCAGACTGGAGCACGGTGCGGTGCTGCCAGCAGCGTGTGGGCAGAGGGCTGGCGATGGCTCCCAGATCCCCAGTGAGCATGCCAGGCCCACTGGTAAGGGCCGCCTTGGCAGGAACCTTCATCAGATGGCCATGGGAAATCACCAGCCTCTCAACAGCAACATCAGGATAGCCCAGACATGGGCTCGTTTCACCAATGTCCACTGAAAGGCACTGAGATTCCTCCACCAGAAATGCCGCAGAAGGGAAAGATGTATGGGAATGATGTGGAGAAGGAGCTGGGTCACCTTCTGTTGGCTTCTGAAATCAGAGGAGACTTAAGGGATCACAAGCAGAAAGCAAAAAGACACAAGTAGATGTCATCAGTTGCAACGTGACAGGCAATACAGAGCACTTCTGAAAATCCCACCCTGTGTTTTTAATATTTTCCAGGGCACCTAGAACCCAGGATAGACATCTTTTAAGATCAAAAGAGAACAAAAAAGTCAAATTTATTTTATTTTGCAAGGCGTAGCCTTTTTGATCTTTTGCCTACTTGCCTGAAGACTGTCAGAAAAAAAGAAGGTGAAATAGAATTGTCTTAGGGAAGGGTAAATACATGTCTATAACAAGAACCAGTCAAACACATGGAGCTCTTATCTAGGATACGGCTCTAAGAATAGCGCTGTAGGGTTTTGGGAGCGCTCACTCTCAAGAGGTCTCAGTGACTTCACCAGCCTGTTTGCCTGGGTTTACATTTACAAGTGGTGTCATCTGTTAGCACCTTTCCAGCACACCTGGCTTAGCTTCCCAAGACTCAGCTGGGTTCTCACTGCCAAATGTATCATCACCAGCAACACAAAATCCAAGGGGCAGGTTCTGCCACCCAGTACCCTGACTCGGCACTGGCGTGTTGGGGGGCTCGTGCAGACAGCAATGAGAAAAGGAGCCGTTCCTGTATCTGTGATGAAATCAGCGGTTCGATTTTCAGCCACTGAGACTTAGTGATGTAGTTCCTGAATGTTCACAGCTTCTTTTCACTGTTTCATTGAGCAAGACAAGGAAGGAAAAGCCAAGGGAGAACCTGAGTTGAGCCGCAAACAAGGAAAAGTGGTCAGCTTTGCTTTTCAGCAATGCCAAACTACGCGGGAGACTGGGAAATGCAGCAGACATTAGATGAATGCAGCTGATAATGCCGTTTGTGTGAAGTAGTGGTGCTTACACAGGACTGGGGTGTCTGTGTAAGAGAGGGCTGCTTTTCTTGGTCACTACAACTGGACAGCCACCTTTCCTCCACCATGATCCCTTGAAGAGGCTTGTGCTGTGTGATTACTGCCGAGGCCCAGAGCCTCTTCATATCTCAGAGCTGTAAGCCACATCCATTTATAAATGCAAAAACCTGCAAGTGTTACTAGCTGGGGTATTTACAGGTGCCATGTACTCGTTAATATATACTTACATGAGAACACCCTATTAACGGCCAGAGATTTTTGCATTCATAAATTCTGCACTGCACTTTTTCTGCACGTCTCCTTCCTTTCCCTCCTCTGAAGCTGCAGCTTCTTCCTACCACACAAGTGTGGTAGCAGCAGCAGCCCTCAGGCTCTTCCCTCCTTTCCCAGCCAAAAAAGAAAAAGGAAAGAGAGGGTCTTGTACTTGCTTGGCGCCTCTTCCCCGTGAAGCAATTGTAGTGGTGCAGCTGAAGGGCCAGGGCGGGAGGAGACCCCAAAAGCCACTCCTTGAGCCCTGGCTATAACCTCTTTGCCTGGTGTTTGCAGGGCACCGAGCGTGGGGACATCCCCACCCATGGGTAAGGGCTGTGAGCTGCGGTGAGGCTCAGGGGTGGTGCTGGCTGCTCAAGACAGCTCAAGTGATGCTGTTGGTGAGAAAAGGTTGGGGAGCAAATGAGTTCAGGAGCTTCTCAGTTACAGGTGAATGGGCACCATGGACTGGACCCTGGCAGAAAGTGTCCATTTGTCCCCACCACGGATCTGCCCACATCGCTGCAAACAGCATTTTTAGCACAGCTAGTGCTGCACCACAGCTCAGTGACAAAAAGAAGGTCACCGCTGTCCCAGGGGACTCCTGGGAGGTGATGACTTCCCTCCCAAGGACCAGGGCAAAACCTCCTCCCAGCCCGCTTGCCGGCCCCAGCGTGGGGTGAGCGGGCACTCACTGGCCCGGCACACAGGAACAAATTTCATCCTGTATTTCGATCCTTATTACTTAATACTTCAATTGTACTTAATTATGTGTTTTATTTTATACGCTGTTTTACTTTATGACTGTTCTCTTGGGTGGATTAATCTGTCATTAGTGCATCATGTTTTAAAGGCTTTTCTTTTCCCCTTTTAAACAGTTTAATTGGCTCAGCGAGACACTCCTGGGTGTGTGCTCTGCGGTCTGCCTGCGCACGGCTGGGGTGCAGCCAGGTGCCCCACACACACCCAGCGGGTGCCTTGGGGGCCAGCTGGGGCTTTTGGGCTGGGTCTCTACAGCCGTGGCTGGCAGAAAATGGACCCTACACCGCTACCTAGCAGGCAGTGTGTGGGACCCAGCAGTAAGGCTACAGACACGCACTTGTCCCTGCTACTGCATGCTGCTGCCAGGGTGTCCTGCCCCTGTGAATCCTGCCTGTTCGCAGGCAGGCAGGCGATGCCAGCCTGGTGTGGGGCAGCGTGTCCTGCGTGTACGGGACGAGCCTGGGTTCCCCCACACCCTGGGCAGAGTGGGGCACAATGGGGGAGCAAGGATCCCATGCACGCTCAGGTAGCACCAAGTCAGGCTGCAGCCAAAGTGGGAGGCAAAGCCAGGCTTCAGCAGTGGTCCAACCCTATGCACACTAATAAATACATAAATGAATATTAAGAATATGCTTATAGCCTGTGGTAAGTAAAATTAATTATCCTTGCTCAATCGTACACAGCAGCAGGATTAAGAACAAGTGGTAGGATTTCAACTTGTTGGTTGTGTTTGCCTTTACCTATAGTCATCCATGTATGAGAACAGATCATATTTGTGCTTTCTTTATATGGAATATGAAAAAAATAATGTATCAATAGTTGTTTGATTTCCATAATAAGAGATTTACATAATAGACCCACAGTGATTATTTAACCTACTGTGAGATCAGCTTTGCCTCTGGTATTTTCAGACAATTGTAGGGTTGGAGGAACCTCAGAAGGTCACCTTTTCCATTTCACCGCTTCTGCCTAGCAGAATGATCTGTTGGGGCTGACAACACACATACATAGAAACCTCTTTTCTTATCCACCTAAATGAATACTAACATGAATGAAAAACTTACCACAATGAATAAGCTTTTACATCCACCTTAAACACATGCGTGCATAGAGGAAGGTGAAACCAACCATCTGCCAAGGGATAATTCATACATCTGCAAACATAAGAGTCCACAAAACTGCTGACACGCGCAGAACAGCAGCACAGCAGCATGAGCTCGTTCCAAGACAAGCATTTCCCTTTGGTGAGTGCAAAGCTCCCAACGGTAGGTGCGATTGGAGTTGGGCACAGGCCTCCAAGCGATACCACACAGAACCAGATCCTAATCTACCCTGCACTTGAAGGGCCCTGATCCTGCAGATGTTTGAGTAGGAAACAGACTTACACTGCGACAAGGTCCCTGCACCACTGGCATTGCTATGTACAGCCCTAATTTTGCAATTGAATGCATGCACGTGTACAGTCATGCTTCAGGGAGGTCCCTTGGACATGTGAAGGGGCTTGGACAGGCGTGGGACCCCACCTGCACTTCTGGCTGCAAGATCGAGGAGATTTTTAGATCTCCTGTAAAACAAAGGTCTCAGACAGCAGCTGGGAAGAGATGGAAAGAAGGTAGTACTGATGTTTGTACAGAGATCCACCTCAGATAGTCCCACCAGTGTGTACTTATTCTGGCTCCTCTGAATGATCAGCTCTAATTAATTTGATTCTTCCTTTCAGCAGACTAGGCAGGAAGGAAGGTTTCAAAGTTTGATGCAGTCATCATGAAGGTGACCGTCTCCAGTGCCCCTTAATCTCAGGTCCAGAGGCTCCAGTTCAAACCAGCATTCAGAACTGCGCTGAAGTGATGTAGCTTACAGGACTTGAGCTCAAGGTTAAAGTCGAACACGTGCTTAAGTGCTCTTCTGCACCAAGACTGTGGCTTCACAGTTGGTTGTCCAAATACCTGGGCAGGACGGATCTTGCTGAAAGCCTGAAGAGGGAGAGGCAGAAGGCAATGACGATGCTGCTGGGGATGGCTTTGCTTGCAGTGAGGAGTGGGGACGAGGTTGCAGGGAGCAAGGGACATGGGGCATGGCACAGCAGGGACAACATGGTATTTGAACTTGATGCAGGGCTGGAGAAATCTCTTGTTTGAATGAAATCTCCACCTGGATATTCATGGTGAAGTTCCTAAGGATTATGCTTGAAGGGCTGGTAAAAGGGACCATGGGTGTAGCAATAAATATACAGACCAAGAGCAGGGAATGGGATTATCCCACCATCCCCACTCAAGAAGGTCTGCCATCACTTTGGTACTAGCACTGATGAGTTTCTGACTGTGTTTATTGCCTGTGGCAGAAATTTTCTACCCTTTCAAAGAAACTTTCTTTGGACCAAATGTGGACAGTGGAAAGGATGTTGATTTTGAGGTGCTGTGTGGTTAATTTAAATTCCTTCCTTGAAGAAAGCAAGCTTTGCTTCTGGCTTATGAGCCTGAACATCTCTGAGCTCATCTGAATTAGGTCAGTAAATGGTGAAACTGTAAATGGTAACTGCAAATGGTGCTCCACAGTCTCACCAGCACTGAGCAGGGGCTGCTTAACCTCTTGGGGAGAAACTTTCAGGCAGAGTGAAGACCTGAGATCTTGGGGCTCAGCAGATGTTACAGATTCCCTCTGCCTGCTGGCACATAACCACATGCTGCAGACAACCCCCAGTTCAGTTACTTGCTGTCACCCAGTTCCCCTGCCGCCCAGGCTGGACGTGCAGCTCTTCATCTCCCCGCTACCACCGATACTCCTGTAGCACTGTGCAGTTACTGCTCTTGACTCCAGAGTCCTGGAGGCGTAGTGAAGGATGATGATCACATTTGACTATACTAAACAGAAACAGAGGAGAAAGTCCTGTTCTTTCCTCAAAACATGCTCAGTCAAGGCAAGAGATGAGAGAGAGGAACAGGAGGAGATAATGAAGTGGAACTGGTCAGAATGACAGACCATGGGTGAATTTAACAGAACAAGAACATAACTAGGGTATTTTTTTTTTTTTGCAGGCACGTGGCAGAGGATAATTGAATTTGAAGGAAATTTGAACAATGAGTGCAGTTCAACATTATTCTGCCAGGTTTTGTGTCTTTATTTTACTGCTTACTCAGGGAATGCTTAGCCTGAATCATCCCTGCGCCATACTTGCCTTTTTCACAGCCGTCACCAGCTCACATTTCTCCTAGCTCTGGCACATTAGGAGCTAACAGAGCCGGGCATGGCTCAGGCACTGTCCTATGGCACAGGTCAGGACAGTTGTCCCCAAGGGGCAAGTCTGACAAGGACACTCAGCTTTGGTGGGGGCATGTGGGAGAAGAGTGAGAAGACTCAAGCACGAGGAATCCCAGCAATAACCCTTGCAGACTGTTGCTAATAACCTCTTTCCAACCTCATACTTCTCTCTTCACCTTACCACCTTCCATGCAGTGAGCTCCCTGCCCACCTTGCAGCTCATGTACTAACCCGCAGCAAATCTTCAGTTTCTTTCAGAGGAGCAGCAAAAAATGCAAGTGAAAATCACGGGGGGGGAGGAGGGCAAGTATCAGGGAACCTCGTCCCTCTATAGCCACTGACTTCAGTAGTGCTTGTGTGAACTGCACTGAAATGAGTTACCAGCCAGTGGTATCATACCAAAAGCACTCTGTGGGGACACAATAAAGCTGAAAGGTTAAATGATTTATTAGATCATTTCTAGGAATGGAGAATGAATTTTTTTACAGCAGGTTTTGCACTGTGATCTTCAAACAGGCCGAAAAAATGAAAGGTTGCTTCAACCAGCTACCTCTTTGCCTCCAAAGAAATGTTGGTTTCTTTCTTTTAACCTCTGTGGATCACCTGACAGACATTTATGGTGGCTCACTGAAAAAGGCAGAAAACAGCAGTGCAGGGGCACAACAGAGCCGCCACGTCCTTGAGCAAGACAGCATTTCCGAGAGCACCTTTGCAGCCAGAAACACTGTGACGTGGAGCGGCACCCGCAGACCCAAACCTTCCTCCAGCCGCCGCTGCCTGGTGGTGACTCGCACTCATGCCCAGGATTCCTGCAGCTTTGGGGGTGAGTGACTGCAAGCACATTTTTATCAGCTGAGTTGCTAGCCCAGCGGGAAGAAGATTTTAAGGAGAAAGAAAAGTGCCATTATCCTTTTGTTTCTCCTTTTCCCACAAACAGTCCCACGAGCAGCCAGACACCGAGAGGGGAGCTATGGTGGGTCAAGTGTCTTTCCTGAGTCCCAGCGGTGAACTGCAGTTGCCTTCTTGTTCTGCTGCATCTTAAGCCATCCGTGCAATGCAGGCCATCCTTCGTGGCAGAAATGTTGCCAAGAAGTGGGAAAGATGCCACATTTATCCCAGGAAAGTGAACAGGAGTGAGCAGGGCGTGGGCCTGGCCTTTGACATATGACTGCCTGTGCAGCTGGCACAGTCCCTGAAGTGGTTTTGGTAGAGACTGAAGTATTCTACCCATGGCCAGGGCCAGCCTGGAGCATGGCGTGGGCCAGGGACAACCAACAGCAGATCTCTTAATGCAGACTCCCTGTTCCGGAGACTTGAGTTGGTTTGCCCTCGGCTGGCCTCAGGACCAAAGAACAGCCCACAGCCCAATTCATTCTCCAGTGCAGATGTTGCTGATGCTTCTGCAGAGGAAAGGTTCGTTCCTCTGTGCTCCCTGCCCCCTTATTGTTATTTGTTCAGTTCATATATGAGTGGAGAGGGTGATAGCAGCCATTTTAGTAAGGTTTTTAGAAAGTCTGGTGGTGAAGTGCTTGTTTGGCAAACCTTCGGAAAGTTTAATTCCATGGAGCAGTGGGCTGCCTCTTTCAATGTCTTGCTGTGGCTGGAGGTGGGCCAAGTACAGAAATCCAAACCTAGATTAGGTTTAGGCTAGGACTCGGTGATTAGGCCAGGGAATAAATCAAAGTTTTGGTCTTAGTTTTGAAGGATTGATTTTCATGAGAGCTTTTCTTGCAAAATTTAACCTCAAAACTCTGATACCTTCTGGCAATGAGATACCAAAGATTGCTAAGTATTACTGAGACTGTTACTTGTATATTAAATCTCACATTTAGTTCATCCAGTGGTCTCCCTCTGTCTTCTATTTCCTAAGAAGTTTCTGCCAAATAGTCTTGGAGAAAGAAAAACATTTTTACTCCCTTTCATAACATCCACATTTTGTAGTGCCTTCTCTCCAACCACAAAATCGGTGGCCATATACAACATCCAGCCTCATTAGCAGAGTCAGCTGCAATGTGTCTCCAGATCTGGTTACATCACGGTTCTCTTTATAACCTAATTCAGACGAGCTAATGCATTTTGCTCTGCAAAATGAGGGAGTGAAGATAGCCAGTAAGAGACTCTAAAAAGGGAACAAAAAATGGAACCATGTTATTAGTAGGTATGGGCCAATAATACATGGACTCACTTCTTGTGCTGCCATAGGGAGCTGGAGATGTAGTGTTCATGGGGTCAAAAAGGGTTTTGATGAACTCATGGTGACAGGTCCATAGACGGATACTAAAATGACTGGATGGCATTGCAGGCCTGAATGTGGCAGTGGACCAGAAAGGTGACCATGCTCGTATGCTCTCCTTAAATAGCATCTCCTGCTGCTGTCCTCAGACACCAGTTACTGCCTGGATGGACCACTGGTCTGACACTTCAGGTCCTTTCTCATGTCCTTATGCCCCTTCTGTCAGTATGTGCTTGGTGTAACATCTCTGCGTGCGTGGGAAGGAGACACAAGACAAAGCTGAGCCCAGCCTAATCATTTCTGGGAGACTTTTGCCATCCCCACTCCACTAAAAGTCAGATGGCAAAATATCACACCCGGAGTCAAGTGTGAGCATCCCATACTGCTCAGCATGGTTCTCATGCCCAGCTCCTGCAGGAAGGTCAGCTTTCTTACCAGTGTCAAAACAGTGCCGTCCATAGAGATCAACAATTCCATTTTCAAACATCTGTTTCTAAAATAGCTTAACCTGCATATTTTCTCTACAACCTGAAAAAGTCCTGTATACGTTGAATTCAGCAGAGTTTTGGTTTCAGCAGGATTTGCAGGAGGTGTCTGCTAATCTTCTTTCTTTTTTTTTTCTTTTTTTTTCCTATAGAAAATACAGAGGAAAAGAAGTAAGCCAAATTATCACTGCCAAATACCACAACTAAGCATACTCTGTCGATCATACATGTCATTATCTTTATTATGGCAGCACTTCATGTGGATTATAAAATGTCATAGAAACGTCATTGCTCCCTCTGTCCAAAGATATATAACAATAATAATAGTCTCTTACAAGTTTATTTTTTTCATCTGTGGATGTCAGAAGCTCTTTAAAAAGGTCAGCATCATTATCCTCCCTTTATGGCAGGGGAAAAAAGACAAAGGCCAAGCTGTTCTTTCTATCTAGCTTTAGGCGTCTAGGATCCTTCTACCGTCAGCAAAGGCAGCGAGTAAGAAAGGTATGTGCAAGGAGATCTGAGTCACTTTTTGGAAGGGACACGTCCTCTCTGTGACTCCCACAGAGGATTACTGCCCAGGAGACCCCTGGTGCCTTGCTGGGGCCCCAGTCACATACCTAAAGTCTGGAGGGTGAATTAGAGCCTGGCCATTAGTGCCAGGTTTCTACCCGTTCAACAACAGAGCACAAAACAGAGCCCAGCTCCTGATTCCCACCCTCATGCTGTGCCCTCTCTTTTTCTTTCTGAAATAACGATGATGGCGTGCTTCCAGCATTACCCTTGCTGTCAGGCTAGCACGGCTCTGTGTGTAGACAAGATTTAATGCTCGGTTTGTGGCAGAGCAATTTTTGCCTGCCCATGCATGATGGCGTAGTAGATAAATCACCAAAAGAAACGTGTACTGAATGTACTCTGCAGCCCTGCTTTCCGAAATACCTAAACTGTATGCTGTACTTCAGCTGAGGAACCTGATCTTCCCACTGCTGTGTTATGTCTGGCCACGGCTCTGCTCTGGGATGTGCCAGGGGGGACATAAGGCAGAAGCAGAGCCGTGCTAACGTGCTCCTGTTGCAAGTCCGCAGCTGCCAGAGCCGTGGCAAGAAATTCATCCAGCCAACAGCCCTCCCTGGTTCCACCAAGGACACTGCAGACAGCCACGGACCATGAATCATCACAAAGTGTGATTGTCTTTGACCATGAAAATGTCCTTGAATTCATCTCTTCCCTTGCAAAGATAATCCTAACATCGTCAGTGTTTTCCTAATTGCCTTTTTCCTTTCGCAGTGGAGGGTATCAGCATTATTGCCAGTGATTTCACTCACAGCACAGGCCAGCCTGGTGCGGTGGCTTTCCCTGCGTGCTTCTGGTATGATTTTTCCCTCTTGCACCTTTATTACACTTTAGTTCTCCTGGAAAAAAGATATCACAAGTATCTTGCAAATGCTGCAACTTCCACACAGGAAATGGTTAAGAAACACGATGCTTATAATAGAGAAAATAAGGGAATTATTCATCTAATTCCACACACACTTACACTAACATTAATGTTAATACAAATATTAATGTAGGCATGTGTAAAATACACAAAGGAGTCCCACGACCCACCTGCAGAGAGGAGTTCGAATCTGCCAGGCATTTATGCATGCTGAATGGCATTCAAACTCATGAGATGCCCCCAAAGTTGGGACTTGGGTTAAAAAAGCCACTTGCCTTGTAGCCAGCAATCCCATCTGCCTGGCTTCTGGGCTGGATAGGTCTACAGAGAGCTGAATTCCCTGGTCACCTCTGTGCTTGGTCTGGCAGCCCTCTGGATGCCCATGTCCAGTCCGGAGGTCTGTCCCTTCTCAAGTGCTGTAAAAATCCTTATCTGTGCAGAGTGCCAGCAGTCAGGGTGAGTTAATTTTGAAGACTCCTTAGAAGTCAGATGGGTATTGGTGGTGTAAAGTCCTCCTCCTGCACACTGGCTGAGTGGAGCAGAAGTTGTGAAGGAGGGATTTTATGCTGTGCTCAGACCACTAAGAGGTGACCACCGTGGGTATCTCACCTGGAAACACCAAGCTTCTGGCTGAGGCTGAGTCCTCGTGCAACCAGGAATGTGAGCAGGGAAGGCAGGAAGGAGAAAGCCTGAATCGAGCCTTGTGACTGGGACATTCACCTAATGGTTTGGGGACAGGGAAACCTAAGCATCTAGCAAACTGGTCTGACCCCATAGCTCACCCTACTTTGAGCAGGAGGTTGGATTGAATGACCTGAGATCCCTTCCAACCAGAATTATCCTGAGATTATGATCTCTTATTATGAGATTATGACCTGCCCCTGAAAATGCTTTTATTCTAACAATTTAAAAGGGGAAAACCATGCAGCTGACTTCCATCCCTTCCAGCTGGCTGCTCCAGCCATGGGCAGCAGGCAGGCTCCAGGCTCCCTTGCTGGTCCCACAGTTCTTGGCTTCAGCAGGAAAGGCCAAATGCTGTCACTGAGGACAGACCTCATCTGGTGACAGTGGTCTCAAATGTGGGTTCTTTCCCTCAGGCTGAGAAGTGCTTGAGATCTCAGTGTCCCATTTTGCGGATGTGCCCTCTGGCACTTAAAGTTGCAATAGCACAGCACTTCACTGAAGCCCTGAAAACAAGCAGAGTGGATGTGATCTGCAGCAGGGACTAGGAAGTTCAGGAAGGGCAGGTGAGCTGGAAACAGGGACCGAGCATGGGAGAGCTTCAGGGAACAGGGCAGAGCTCTGTGCCAAGATACCAATCAGCGTTGTCTAAAAAGTTTTCATCTAACAGATCAGAAAAAGCAGGAAGACTAGAACAAAATGCTCTCAGGTTAAAGAAATAATTGAAGATAAATCCAAGGCTTTTTCATACCACAGTAATCAGTTTGACGGGTTTCACTGTCACCCATGGAAGGACTCAAGAAAATAACAGCAGGTAGGTGACTGTGGCATGTTTTAACAGTACGAAGCTGCTTATACTGATTAGTCCTCCCATACTTCTTGCTTCAATAAGTTAGTACTCAGATCAAAACTCAAAGCGTTTCTCCTGCTGTGTCACCTGATGTCTGAGGCTGTACAAGGTGCTGGTTAACAACAGCGTGCAGCAAAGGCCACTGCCCAGGGTGCTACACACGGGTCCCTTTCAGATGTATGCAGCTTTGCAGAGCACTGCAGTACTGACCAAAACAACCAGTAAAGAATAACCCACCCACTTCATTTCTATCGTGTTTGTTGTCTGCTCTGTGCCCTTTTGTATGAAAGAGCACATGCATGCAAAAAATAAAATAACTGTTGAAGGACACATTTTAAATTCATTAAGACCCGAAAGTAGTGCTTTTATTCAGGTTACCTTCTCGTCCTGTTGAAACCCTGAAAATTGTCTGAAGAGTAAGGTACAATTTGACATGAGTAAGAGCAGAGGAATCAAGGTCTTAATTTCTTAGAAGCCTACAAAATACTTCGGTCTTGCAGTGCACTTCTGCTCTCCCTTGATAACAGCACTGTAACAAAGCTGATAACAACGGGCTACATGTTACACCTGTTGCACAGCTATGAATGGAATGAAAACAAAGGCCAAATGTTACCTATCCACATAAGGACAAGGTCACTCAATCACAATTAGTAGAAGAAAAGACGGCAAGGGTTTGGCTGACTCCATGGCATGATCACAACTAAATCCTGGTATCAGACTATGAATTGCTGCACAGTCAACACATTTATCTATTGTACTTAGTCAGAAATAATTCCTATCTGAGCACCTTTGGAGTTTTTTTCAATGTCAATCGATTGATCTGTACAACCTTCCAGTGGTGAAAGGGAGGCAGTGCTGACCCGTGGTGTCCCAGGCTGACCCTGGCTGGTGCCGGGGCTCTGCTCTGGCAGCAGACACAGCTGCTGGCTTCACCGCAGGCTGTCTGCCTGGCCACGGGCTGAGTTTTGGGTCTACCTGGGCCACCAGGGCCCACCTGCCCGAGAAAAGCAGACTATACTTTCTTTTCCACCTCTCTTCTTGGTATTTAGGCTTGGAGGGCTTTCACAAAGGGGATTCTTCCTTTTGTCTGTATCTGAAGGGCTCAGTGCCGGGATGCAGAGTCTCTCTGGCCCTCCATTTTGAGTAAAATCCACTTTTTTTAATAGCCAGTTCCCCCTGGATCTCCCTGATGACTCTATGCCCAGTGTTTTCAACACTGCAGACACTATTTGCTGTATGTACTAACCACATGTCCTCGAAAAACACTCCAACAATCAGTTTATAACAGATATTACAAAACCTGAGTCATTTGTGGACTGCGCTTTATTTCTTTTAAGTGTGGCTTAGGAAGAGTCATGAAAACACAGCACCCACCAAACCAGGCAGTGGTGTGTGGTGGGACAACATGCCACATCCCACCCAAGGGCTGCAGCATCGCATGGGCACGAGGTGGCTGATGTGGAGTGTCATGGGCTCCATCCCTTGCTGCGGGGTTTGAATCATTCCCGCACACCCGAAGGCGAGGTGAGAGCATGCACCGAAAGCTGTGCAAGGCACGGCGCTGCACCCATCACCTCCGTGGGGGCTAGGTGCTGAGCGGGGCCCTGGGTGAACACAGAGCACAGGCTCCCCCGGCTGAGGAAGCATCCCTGCAGGCAGTACCACCCTAAAAACACCTGAGTCATAATCCCTTGTCCTCCTCCTTCCTCCTGGGAGTGGCAGCAATTTGCTATCGGCGTAAGCCTGCTGGAGCAAACTGCTAACCCCAATCCGCAGCCAAGGGACAAGCCTCTGCCCCGCTGTCCACCTACACCTTGCCCTCCTGTAGCAGGAGGAAGGGAACAGGAAAAAGGCTTCTGCTTTCTCCTCCACGCCCGGGCCCCAGGTCTGAGCAGCTCTGAATAGTCAGAGGTGGTTTTTCCTGGGCTGGTTTTCTTTTTCTTTTTTTTTTTTTTCTCCCCTGGCGTGCAGAGGAAGAATTTGTTCTTGCTCTCCATCCCTCATGCAGGCACACTGCCAGATGCTGGCTCTCCAGCTGTCTTTGGCAGCTTCTTCTTAAAGGTGATATTCCACCCGTGATGCCAGACCATCCCTGGGACTGCTCACCCATCCTTTTCTGAATATTTTTAAAGATTAACTCTCCAAAGGGGGTAACACATGGCTCTCGGCAGTTTCTTCTTCATAGTCAGGGCCAAGTGCAGCTCCTGGAGAAGGACCCTTCCATTTAGAAAAGCAGGCCACCTCCTGCACTCATCTAGCTCACCAATTTAATAAATAATAGAGTGGGTAATGAATAACCATTTACCACCTTGGGATCTCCGTGCTGGCAAGTTATGGAGAAACAAGTGTCAATCCCAAATTCTGCATTTCCCTCCCCTCTGGACTAATGGAGCATGTGCATTAGTTCATTCAGGGATATATTCCTGGTCTCCCCATTTAACCTACTTATCTTAAACTATCTTATCCTATTTGCCCCACAATTTCTAAAAAGATCCTACCCAAGGACAAGATCATGCTTGTGAAATTTTTGTGTGTATTGGTTTAGTTTTGGCAAAGTTAGGAGGTACTTAAAATGAGACTTATAATGGAAAGCTAGCTGCTAGCGTCTCTCCATAATACGTGTCTACCTTGCAGGAGAGTTGTGAGGATTAATTAATTTGTGTTTGTTAAGCACTTTGAGATCCTAAGATCAAAGGTTCTATAGAAATGCAAATTGTTATTATAATGATAAATTCTTTATATGAGCTCATATGTTTTGCCTTAGAGGCACAGTCTCACCCTGAGTTGCGTAGTTATACACGTAAATCTTCAAACATTATGATGAAAATATACCTCTGAGGGCCTGATCCTTCCTTTTGCTCTACCGCTTCATGCAAAGAGCTCCCCTTGACTTCAGACAGGTCCAGTCCATGGGACAATTGAGGGATTCAATATGTTTGGGAAATGAAAAGACCATTGTGTGCCTCTGGGCTTCGCACTTAACTTTCTGTCTCACTCCATAAAACCGCTGCTGCTGCCAGTAGCTACATCCATCTTGTTAATGAAAGGACTGAGCAATGACAAGACTCGGATCTGAATTTTGACCCTCCCAAAGCTCAGGTTTTCAGAGGCTTATTTAACCTGCTGGAGAAGAAGGGAGGTAAAAGCCTAGTTCAGCTGCAGCTTGCTGCTGTCTCTAACGGGTATCTCACCAGCATGGCCAAATGTCATTCCTGGTGCACAAGATATGCTTGTTTGGCCCTTCCCCCCCTTCTCCCTGCGTGCATTTGCAAGCGAGTGAGGAATACAGGTTTTCAAGGACTCGCTGCACAAGTTCCCAAAGGACATCAGGGAGCAAGGGCACAGCCGCACAAGCCTGGCAGCCCCGTGTCCCCCTCCCAAAGAGACCTTTCTGCTTTTCCTTCCCCCTTGCACAGGCTCAGAGCACCATGACGTTCATCCCCTGCCTCCAAGGGCATCTGACTGTCCTGCACAACATCCTTGTCTGAAGCACTGGTCCAACACGCGGGGGCTGCACAACAGCTGGGAAGCAGGATTCTTGGGAGCAGCAGTCACCCATCTTCCACCACAACATCCCTCTCTGCCTTCCTTTCCGTGTCCCTGGCGTGCAGGCACCTCTACTCATACCTTTAATGAATTGGGTCAGAAATGTGTCGTGAGGTTTGTTTGCATCACCCATGGGCTTGCCTGAATGCAGAATGCAGAGCCAGAAAAGCTGGCTGGAAAAGAGGTCTCCTGTCCTGCCTCAGACTCAAAGTAGGGCTATCACCAGCACCAAATCAGGTCAGTCATGGCTTTTTCTAGCTTAAGCTTGAAAATCTCCAAGGACGGCCACCCCACCTCTGTCTCAGGGCTGCACTGCTCCCGTGAAGAAGTTTCTCCTGATGTCCAGATTGAACCTCCAGTGCCACAATTTATGGCCATTGCTCCTCGCTATAGTGTCTGGCAATACTGAGAAGACTTTTGCACCATCTTTGTAGCTACCCTTCAGCTAGTCACCTCTTAAACTAATTCTGAATGAAACTGCAGTCATAATCCAAAATTTGAGGCTTTCAGCTGTGAGGTGTTGCTTCATGGCTGTTTGCAGTGGGTATTGTGTAGGTGAGACCGCAACTTTTACATGCCCCTGAAGACAAATTCAAAGTAAGGAACCAACACACTACCTCTTCTACCGTTTGTTGTGTTGTCTTAAAAGATTTCTGTTGCATGAAAGCCTTTCCAGGAGCAGAAGGTATGATCCAGATACTGTATTATTATTCTCTTCCCCTGACATGGAAATGTTCAGTAGTTCTCAGTTAGTCTGGGAAGCCATCTGCTACATGATATACACCTAGTATTACCACAGAAGAGTATGAATAGTTGTCATGTTTAACATACCCAGAATTTATAATCTAAAGTTTACACTTGTCTCTTTTTGTCCTCCAAATGTTCTGGGCCCTGACACAGATTTTATGCCCTATCCAATATATTCACTTCTACCCTTCACATCATCAATTCCTCCCCTTGGAGATGACAACAGAAGTCTAATGTTGCCATAAAGCCCAGGAAACCATGCTACTTCTGAGGTGTTTCTTATTTTTTACATTACTGTAAGAGAAAAAGATGTCCTACATGTTCCTGTCACTTGTCTATCTGAAGACAGGAAAAGTCAGAGGAAGGCTGTAGTGAAAACCAAGACACAAAGCTTTCCAGCTGTCCTTACTTTTACTGCAAAGCATTAGTGTGTACTCAGAGCTCTGCGCTGGTACATCAATTAACCAGAAGACAAACTTTTGTGAGCAAATGTCAGTATGTGCAACATCCACACACAAAGTCCTACAGGGCTGGGCTCTGCTTACCAACACACGCTGCAGGCTGCTGTCATCCCCTGCCTCCTCACACCGTGCTGCACTGAACTTGCCACCAGCAATCGCGAGCGTGCTGGAGCAGTCTGTAACTTTGCTGTGTTTGCACAACACCTGAAGACCTGGTCCATGGGCTAGATCTTAGGGTTTAAATCTGAAAAGTGTTATTTTCTTCAAATTGAAGCATATTTCATATGTTCAGCTTTGGGCCCCTCACTGCAAGGGGGACTTGGAGGTGCTGGATGTCCAGAGATGGGCCACAGGGCTGGGGAAGGGGCTGGAGCACAAGTCTGATGAGGAGCGGCTGAGGGAATTGAGGTGGTTTAACCTGGAGAGGAGGAGGCTGATGGGGGACCTTATCGCTCTCTACAGCTGCCTGAAAGGAGGCTGTGGGCAGGTGGGGGTCGGTCTCTTCTCCCAAGGAACAAGTGACAGGACAAGAAGAAACGGCCTCAAGTTGCGCCTGGGAGGTTCAGATTGGATATTGGGAAAAATTTCTTCCCTGAAGGGTCATCAAGCATTGGAACAGGTTGCTCAGGGAGATGGTGGAATCATCACCCCTGGAGGTATTGAAAAAAAACACATAGATGCAATGCTTAGGGGCATGGTTTAGTGGTGGACTTGGCAGTGCTGGGTTAATGGTTGGACTTGATGATCTTAAAGGTCTTTTCCACCCTAAATGATTCTATGATTCTATTATTTCAGGTCCTGCCGCTGCTCTACTTGCCAAACAGTGTTCTCTTTTCTCAGTGGCCATTACAACATGTGCCAGGCAAGACACATATGGGGGTCAGATCCAGCACCAACATCATCAATGGTCATCGTCTGATGCGCCATTTGATACGCTTACAAGCACCAAATGCTTCCTCACTCAAAACCTGAAACCTGCTCAAACTCTCAGGCTCCTTCTGGAGTAAATCAAGGTCTTGCCTGTGGTGGGCTCAGAAGCTGGCTGTGAATTATGTGTGACAGCAGTGTCCCTTGACCCTAGCAATGCCTTTACCATGGCAGAAGCCAGTCCTCCATGAGAGACAGAGATGCAGTCTATAGGCTGCACCACAGTGCTGTGCTAGCAGGACAGGCCATTGCCTCCCCACTTGGTGTAAGCAGCACTCTGTGGGCTGTACACACAAATTCAGTCTTTCACTTCCATGGTTCCCTCTCCACTGATCCCACAGCACAGGCTGACCTCTGCTTTTCAAGATAACGTTTGTTTGCAAGAGCTCTTCTCACTCTTCCTGACTCTCATAGAATTTTGACATTGTCTTTGTTGAGAGCACAAAGAGATGAAGGGTCTCTTAAAATACAAAGTATTTTAAAACTCCATTATACCATTTTAATTGGCTATAGACTCCATGTATTAAATGTAACAAATGGCAGAGCCAAATCTTAGGATCTGGCACAGTTCTGGTGGGTGCTGAGCTCATGCAGGGGATGATGATATTCAACCTTGCTGTATCAAGTATGTTTATGAGAGCATTGACTTTTTCCTATTTCTTTTTATTTTTTTCTCAAATCTGTAAATGTGAAGGACTGGAAAAGCCTCAGACACAAAACTGGTGCTGTAATGTCAGTTATGTGCTTCACCTCATGGCATGTGTCTGTGAATGACTCATTTTGAACATACTGGGGCTACTTTGTCCTAAAAAAAGGCAAGTTAGAGAACAGAACTGTAAGCATTTCTGCAGTTGAGCTGCAAAGCAAAGATTTCCAGTCACTTCACAAGGATTTTGGTCACTCCACAAGGTTTTTGGTCGTTCCGTCTCCTTTAGTTTTGCCACTGCAAGGAGCTATTTTAGTTTGTTGCTATGACTCAAAAAAATGCAACATCACATTTGCAGCACTGAGTGGCAAGAAACTGCATTTGAATGCCTAGAAAATGTGTAATAAAAGATGGCAAAAACATATCCTGGAAATATGTTGTTTCATCTAATGGTCTTTTTGGAATGACAGAGACAATTCACAGTTTTTTTTCTCTGTGCAATGGCCAACAAACTGGAAGGGAGTGAGGAGCTGCTGCCCCAAAAGGGCCAGAGGTAGCCCCACAGGAGTCCCCCATGCATGTGTCCTGCACCCCACAGCCTGCGGAGGATCTCCACCTTACACAGGTCCACAGCTCAGCACACCCCAATCGGGATTTTATTCTCCACAATCCTGGGTAAATCACTGGAGCTCCCTCTGTGCCACTTTTTCATCCATAAAGCGGAGACACTATCCACTTACCTCCACGAGCTGTCGCAAGGCTTTATTTCTTAAGAAATGCAAAGCCCCCGGATAGACTCGGAGGGCAAGCAAGCAGCTGAGAAATGCCAGATGTTACCTTGGGGTTTCCTCCAGCTGCTGTGATGGTGTTGGCTGGGCACCCTGCCCCTCTCGCGCTGGGCAGCTCTCACAGCCTGGCAGGTGGCTGTAGGAACCTGGGGCTTGGTACCAGCTCCTCCCAAATTCAGGGGTCTGCAAGAACCAGGAGACCCACTGCTCAGTGAGACCACCAGGCTGCTGCTGCTGCAAGATGTAGGAGACACTGACAGCTATGGGGCAGCCAGGCAGTCCTCCCCATCCCCTGTCCCTGCAGTGCAGCAAGGGCCCTGCTTGGAGAGAAAGCGAGGAGGGGAAACATTAGGAAGATGTGGCCACCGTCTCCTGCCAACAAATGCTTTTCCAGTGCCCTCTTCTGGAAAACTTTTTTTGGCCCAAGCAACTGCTTCATGTAAGGTAGTTCGAGACTGGCAGTGACTTGTAAGGAGCTGCAGGAGCTTCTCCCAGCTCTTCAGATCGAGGATCTGCTCTGCTCCTGTCACCCGTGGATCTGTGCAGCTCCACACACCCTTCAGAGCAGCTTGGCCAGACCCTCAGGGCACTAGCCAGAAAATGGGCAGCGAAGGATGTGCCTCCTTGCTCTCTCCTGATGTGCCTGAGGGCCGTCCCTGGCTGTCCTCTGGATGGAGACCCAGGTCCAGACCCCTTCCCTCCCCGTACTGGGACACCTTCTGCAAACCTTAAACTCTTCACAGCCTGCCCTTACCACCGGCAGCTCCCAAGGAGCCTCCAGAGACAAAAAATGGGAGGGGGGTAAAACATTTTGGTAATCCCATCCTTTTGAGGAGTTGATATAACATTGCTATTAATCACCCAAAAACAGCTAACGAATGCGTCAGTTCCTCCGATAATTACACCCTGTGGTTGTTCTTGCTGCTTTTTTCCCTGGGAGCAGTCCAGCCTTTGCTCCTCAGGCTCAGATATGTCTCCGTGTTGTCGCACATCCATACCTGAGCGGTACCTTCCCACCAGCACCTGCCCTCCTGCCCCAGCCAAGGCTGGTCAACCCAGACCCCAGTGGAGATGGAGCCACGGGCTCTCCTCCAGCCCCAGCCAGAGGGTGGAAGGTGAAGGGGGAACAACAGCTGGTACTGGGGATGCAGTGGAACACCAGGGCCAGGTGATGGTTGATGACCATCCCCAGCCCTCACCTTTCTGCCAGCTCAGTGAGCAGCTGGCTCCTGCGGTGGTGGCACAGCTGTTCACTTTCCTCTCTGGTCACTTTTCCAACACCTAAATTGTATCTGCTGCCCACGAAGCCAAATCAAGAGGTTTGCAAGCCCCATTATTTGCCCCATTGACTGGCAGAGGAGGTGGTGTGACACCCCTCTGGGTTTTTGAGGAGTTACCTCAGCACAGGCAACACTCGTGCAGCGACAGGAATAGCTGTTGAGGCAAGGTAGCATCCTGGGGACCACCTGGTGTGGGTGCTACATGCTGGGATGGTTTTTCTCACTGCTTGCTTGCTGTTACTTAGAAAACCTTCCCCAGTTTGTGCCCCGGTGTGTGGCCACATACGCACATACTAAAAAATCTTTTAGGAGCTTTTGTTCCTTATTTCATTTAATTATTTTAACCAAAACCAGCTCGGTCCCTAGACATTTCTTTTGGCTGTGGCCCAGCTCACCTTTTGTCTCTTATCTGCTTGATCTTGGTGTTTTCCTTCATGTTACTCCTTCAAGGGATTCTTGTGCAGCCCCAGCCTTGGCCGCCCTGCACCCACCAACCCAGCTCTGGCCACCAGGGCCTGGGCTGGGGGGACAAGGATATCCCATTAATCCGCTTCTGCCTGAAATATGGTGGGTTTTCCAGCTGGGCCGTGTGGGATTGGTGGGAGGAGGGGACCTCTGAGGCCAGTGGGAACAGCCTTTTTGGTACCTCCACGCTTGGACACTGCAGGAGCCGGTGCCTCCCGTCACCCTTACCCACGTGGGGCCGACGGTTTTGCCCGCAGTGCCGTGCCCACCGGCCCGCTCTGCAGAAGGGCAGGGGTCCACCAAATGTCTCTGCCTTCAGAAAGCCATTAGCTCTGAATGAAAATAGCCACCAGTGTCTCGGAGGTGGGGAGCAGGAGCACCCTGAGCTCTGTCCCACAGCATGGGCTGCAGAAAGGTTTCCTGCCCGTCTTACACATGCCCCAGAGCCAGCTGGGTGTAAAAATCCGCTTCTCAGCCTGGCAGGAGCAGCCCCATCCTCCAGCACTCCCAGTACAGGGGCAGCGCTGGGGCTCAGTCCCCCGGGGCTGCGTCTGCCATGGGGTAAGGCCCGAGATTTTCAAAGTGCCGCTCAGAGACGCCTGTCCCGGCCAGGGCAGGAAGCGCAGGCGTCCCAGGGCTGGAGCAGAAACGTCATAAAATCCTTTATACCTGCTATATATACCGGTATCCCTGCTATATATACCTGTATCCTGTATATATACCGGTATCCCTGCTATATATACCTGCATCCCTGGCCTTTGTACCTGCTTCCACCTCAGCTCGCATTTTAAACTTTTTAATTTAAATTTAACATTTAAATTAAAGGCAGCACCAGCCGTGCGGCGGGGGCAGGTACCGGGTCAGAGCAAAGCCAAGGGGACAAGAGGGTGAGCGCTGGGAGAAGCGCTTCGGGCTCGCCCAGGGCGGGCAGGGACGGGGCAGGCGCCGCACCGCTGCCGCACGGGGCCCACGCGGGCTGCAGGCGGGACGGCTCCGGGGGGACAAGCGCTCCGGGGGGACAAGCGCTCCCGGTGTCACGCCGCCGCCGCCCCGGCTCGGCGCTGCCTTTCTGCGCCCGGTGGCCCCAGCCCCCCGCCCTCGCGCAGCGCGGGACGCGCCGGGGTAGCGGTAGCGCGCGGCGGGGTGCGTGCACCTGCTGGCAGCGGGCGGGGCCGGGCTCGCGCGCACCACCCCGCAGGGCCGCGTGCCGTGAGGGCCCCGCGCGGGGCGGGGGCGGGGACGCGCCGCGGGGGGCGGGCGGCTGCAGGGACCCGGGGGGCGTGGCGGGGGGGCGTGGCGAGCCTTGCGCATGTTCTTCGCCGACGTCACAATAGCGGCTGGCCGGAGCCCCTGCCCGGTCCCAGCCGATCGGCGCTGGTTTGAGCTGGTGCGTTGCCATAGCGACGCCGGCTGCCCTATATATAGGAGCGCCGCGGCGGTGGCGAAGCTTTGTCAGCCGCGGCGTCCCGCTCGCTCCGCCAGCCCCGCTCCTCCTCAGGCGGCAGGGCGCCTCCCGCCCGGCTCCTCGCACCGCGCCCGGCTCGCAGGGGGAGGAGGCGGCTCGGAGCGAGGGGATCGGCTGCCGCCGGGGCTTGACAGCAGCTGCCACCGCTGCCTGAGGCGAGGTGAGGCGGGCGGCGCGGCGCGCCGGGCCGCGGCGCGGGCGGAAGGAAGGGGCCGGGGCGCGCGGCGGAAGCCGGCCGGCGCGGGGCCACGTGTCTCCGGGGCCGCTGCCAAAGCGGCGCCGGCTCGTGCCGCCGGGCACGGGGCCTCCCTGCGCAACCGGGGCGTTCCCGGCCCCGGCGGGGCGGGCTGGGGGCAGAAGGCAGGCCCCGGGCGGCTGCGAGCGGCCCGGCCCGGCTCGCCCGAGGCGGCGGCGCGTCCCGGGAGCAGGGGAGGGGGCGGCCCCGCCGGGCTGTTCGCGGAGTGGGGAGGGAGAGGCAGGTGCGGGGCGGGAGCGCGGCCCGGGGCGCCTCTCCTCGCCCTTGGCCGGGCGGCGGGGGTCACCGCCACGTCCCCGAGAGCGGCGGGGTAGGCTGCCGGGTGAGGTAGACTTCAATGAAGCCGTTAGCCAGGGGAGAACCGAAACGCCACCTCGGGAAGCCCCGGTAGCGTTCGGTGGCACAGCCCCAGCCGCCCGGGCCCCGTATGCGTCCGCCGGGAGAAGGGCGGCCCGCCGCTCCTTGCCCCGTAGCGCTCGGCAGCCATCTGCGGCCCTGGGGTCAGGAGCGCCTCGGGCAGCCGTTCTGGGCGCAGCTTTGCTGTGAGTGCCGAGCCTACAGGCGTGACTCAGCTGTGCCTAAATACAGCTGCTGAATAAGGGAATGTTCTGGAGAAGAACTTCCAAATGAATCCACATTGCCGTTCTTCTGGGAAGGTGCAGACCCTTTGCACGCAGTCCAAATAGAAATATACACAGGGAGGCAGGCTACAGTTTGCATCTATGTGAGCGTGTTCTGTCTGTATTCTGTGTAATTAAGCTGTAGTTAAAATTGTGCAATAAGCTGGGGATGGAAACCTTGCAAGAACTTCATAACAAAGTCTGCTGTGGCGGGCAAAAGTAACTCCCCATTTAGAGGTCGATAGGAAAAGTGCAGCTTTGCAGAGAAGAGGGTAAATGAAATTCTTCCTGATGGTATTCAGTTTGCTTAACCCACAGCTAGAGTGGTTAAGAGAAGTTAACGAAGTCCCTGAACTGCTTTGTGCAAAACTGCACTGTCTTGTTGAAATTGTCCTGCCATAAGATGCAGCTTCCCGAGAAGTTGTTTGGTTTGCTGTTTCTTAAGGTCCTTTCAAAGAGGCTTTTAAGAGAAGACTTTAATCCGGCTTCTGGGAGAATTAACACTGCATGTGAATGAGAGCGAGGGGAAGATGAGGCTTGGTGGATTGCTGGGGTTTATTTCATTAGAGTTAAAGCTTAATCTAGCTTGCATCTCAAATCTAGTTTGTCTCTGAGTGAGAAATGATCAAAAGGTGAGGTAGTTCTTGACACTGGCGTTCAGGTCACAGTTCTTGACACAGGTTCGGGTGCCCTGTGTGGCTGAAGGCTGAAATGAAGGTGTATAAAAACTGACTTTGAAAAGTCATTCAGTAGTAAACTTTCATTCTATACACTGTGTATACTAGAATCTATTAATGATTCTGTTGGTCTTCGAACCTCATTAATCTGTAACAGGTATAAAACATGTTATTCTTCACACAGCTTATAGCTAGCCTTTTTGAAAACAGAAGGAACAGTGATGTAACTAGATGATGTTAGTGAACAATTTAAGGGTTTGCATAATCTGCAGTCTGAATCTGTATGACTAGGTTGAGTGCAAAAAATGCTGAGAGAAGGAAGAGAGCTGGACCCGGTTACATGAAACCATATCTTCCCCGTGACTCACTTGCAATGCTGAGGTCTCTAAAAGGTAGCGCACACTTCTGCTTGAATTAACAGCTTAATGGAGTAGACTGTCATTCTCTATTTGGACTACTCACTTTGCCGTGGGCTTCATAGGTCTTGGGTGGCAGGAGAGTGCTTTTGTTCTTTAGTTCTGGTTCTCAAGGGACCTTCTACTTGGCTGGTAGATTTCTGTTAACAATGAAGATTTGTTAGGGACTTCTGTAAAGTCCTGTTACAAAGTGTTAATTGGGATCCATGTTAAGGCTTTGTCTGCAGATCAAGTTAACCACTCTTTTCAGTGTGTATCTGCCACTCCTGACAGCTGAGCTTTTCTTTTCATGAAATCTGGAGGTCATGGGTAGAACAGGGAAGCTGTAACCACCAACAGAGCAACTTGGTCTCATGGATGGTTTGTGTATAGTCTGAACTGCAGTGAGAAGCCAGGTATTGAACTGGCTTGGACCTAGTGAGAGTTGTTGCTGAGAAGTCAGTTAACATCCTCAGATTTGGTCTGTAGTTACAGGTAAGTCCTTTTCCCAGAAACTGGTGAGCTACGATAGTGCTTAGAAGTTGATTAAAAAAAAACCCCAAAAGAACCGCCACCACCACAAAACTAACAAGTAAAGTGATAAGTAGATTTAAACTGGCATTAGCCATAATAGTGTAACAGCTTTCATGTGGAGGTGAAGGAAAAGACAGCAGAAACTTCCAGGGACTTAGACTAAAAGTATCTGACAGTATTATTTTTTTTTTCCCCTTGAATAGGTTGAGTACATCATACAGTTGCTGAACAGAGAAGAACTTGCCTTCAGACTAGCAAGATTTTGTGGAGTGCCTCCTTGGTTCTAATTAAATCTGAACTGTCATCTAGGTAAGCTCCTAACCTATGCCACTATTGGTGGTCGCTGTAGAAACTGTAAATTGTATGACCACGATGTAGTGGTCATATAACTGAACTTCAGTGACTGCAAACTGTATGAATTTAAATGAAGTAATGAATGGTGGGGTGTGTTTTTTATCAACAGTTTGTACTTAAATCCTTAAACGTAAATCTGAAATCTTGGAAATCATGAATAGCTTCAGCAACGAAGAGTTTGAATTCACCTTCCTTGATGAAGGCTTTACTGCCAAGGATATCCTTGACCAAAAAATAAATGAAGTGTCATCTTCTGTAAGTATGATAAGAAAATCACTGCATTTCATGACAGTACAAATTTTTTTGTATAAATTTATACAAATTTGTTCCATTTGTTGTAACTTTGTATAAATTTATACACGTTGTCTTTGCAGATCTTCTGCAAGGCAATCTCCTCCTCAGATGCTTACCTCTAGGCTTAACCTGTTTGTATCCATTGTTTGTAACTCTAAAATGTGTATTTGTTCTAGGATGATAAAGATGCCTTCTATGTTGCTGACCTCGGGGATATTGTAAAGAAACACATGCGATGGCATAAAGCCCTTCCTCGAGTAACCCCCTTCTATGCTGTAAAATGTAATGACAGCAAAGCTGTAGTGAAGACACTTGCTGTTCTCGGCGCAGGATTTGATTGCGCCAGTAAGGTAATATCCTGACTGTGTTCTGATCTGAGACGTTAGTGTATGTTCAGCTTTACAAGGTGTGTTCATGTAAAATTAAGCATTACCAAATGGTGTTGCTTTTTGTTGTGATTAGTTTGATCCATTTAAGAATACCTTTTACAAGTGTAATCTGGTCTTTTTTCAGACGGAAATACAGCTGGTGCAGAGCATTGGTGTACCTCCTGAGCGAATAATATATGCAAATCCCTGCAAACAAGTATCTCAAATCAAACATGCTGCCAGCAGTGGTGTACAGATGATGACATTTGATAGTGAAGTAGAGCTAATGAAAGTTGCAAGGGCCCATCCAAAAGCCAAGTAAGTTATGCTAATTATTCTATAATTCTTGCTTGGGTTCCCAAGTTATGGAAACATCTGCTGTTATCTGAAAGCCGTTCTTTCTTAGTTAAGACAGGCTGCAAAATTACGGGAAAATGAACATAATTTAGCCAGCAGAATCTAATCCTGTGTAGCTTTATCCTGTGGCACATTAGGAACAGACAGACAGGAAAGCTTGTATGTTTTAAGCTCAGTCTGATTTTAAGGTCACACCTGCCTGATAATGATGTGTTTTATACTAGAACCTAAACCCTTGTTTTTCCTGTTTCTAGGTTAGTCTTGCGCATTACAACTGATGATTCCAAAGCAGTTTGTCGCCTGAGTGTTAAATTTGGAGCTACACTTAAGACTAGCCGGCTGCTTCTGGAGCGTGCAAAAGAACTTGACCTTGCCATCATTGGAGTTAGGTGAGTTTGATAATGTCAAAATACAAAATACATTAAATATTATCATCTTTATCATATTAAATAAAATACCTTTAAGTGGTCTACCTGACTAGAGATGCCTTTGCATGTGGAGACTTAAGTTCGGTATAAACTTCTCAAATAACTTGCCAAATAGCAACTGATACAGTGTTTCTCTTTGTAGTTTCCATGTTGGAAGTGGATGTACAGACCCAGAGACCTTTGTCCAAGCAATTTCTGATGCCCGTTGTGTGTTTGATATGGGAGTAAGTCTAGTTCTACTTTCTCTAGAATTACTGCTCAACTGTTGTGGCAAAACAATCATGTATACAACTGTTAGGGGGTTAAAAGCTAGCTAAAGTAACTAATTTCAAGTTGGAGTTTGAGGTCATGATAGCTTGCATTGATCAGTTCTGCAAAGTTCATCTACAGATGCACTGAAATCAGCAGCTCCAAATCAAGTGGCTATTATTTGAAAATGAAGAGTTAGCTTTGTACCAATTATTAGTGAAATTACTTTATTGGTTTAGCGTAGAAAGTAATGTAAACTAAGAACTGCTTTCTTGACAGTGTTGCTGTTAATTTCATTTTAGGCTGAACTTGGCTTCAGTATGTATCTGCTTGATATTGGTGGTGGCTTCCCTGGCTCTGAAGATGTCAAGCTTAAATTTGAAGAGGTATAGCTTTGCTAAGACCTTGTCAAGTTGTGGAGTCTTTTGTTGATCTGGATTAAACAAAACCTACTTGTATGCGGACACGCAAGAAGATTTGTCTGCTTGGTCAGAAATTCAATTCAGAGGAAAAGAGGAATTAACCTGAAAACAGGAAATTGGATGAACCCATTAGATACATAACTAGATGTCTGCATAAACATGCAGAGATATCAGATTTGTAAAGCAGGTTTTAATTGCAGGCTTGATTCTTACTGGCATAGACTTCTTCCAGTTGATGCTGAACTTCAGACTATCTAGATTGGCAGTGCTCCCAAATAGGGTGAAAAGGTAGTCCTGAACCCATATTTTCCTGGGTGGCAGCAAACCAGACCTAGTTTAGATCTGATCTAGTTTAGAACTAGCTTTTGGATCATTTTTTAATTGTTCAGTGCTCTTCTGTCTATTTTCACACAGAAGCAGTTCTGCTTTCAGAAGAGATGAAGTGGCTGGGTGTTTAGCAGGACTTCCACTTAGAGCAGTGCTATCAGAGCACCTGCCAGTCTAATGTACTGTGGCGGTAAATGATGTTAGGTATTTACACAAGGAGACAGCAAATAAGTTACATAAAGTTAATTTTCTGCTAATAATCTGGGCTGATGTTTTCTCCCCTGTAGTACCTCTTAATGAGGGCTGGCTTCTCACAGTGCAGTATTGGCTCACATGAAGCGTCAAGAGCAAATGATGTCATTGGGCTTTGTGGCATAACACAGTAATGCTGTGGTTGGCAGCAGCTTAATCATGGATAACATCAGAACTTGGAAAGAAGTTTCACGAAGGCAGCTGAATTTCAGGGGTGATGACAAAGCCTTCCGTATTAAGATCCTGTGAGATGACTTCTCTAGGATGCAGTGTGCTGGGCAATACTGAGTGATGGACAGAACTACAAGTGGACTAGAAATCAAAACTGAGGTGTAGGTACTTGCAGGGCATTAGTACTGGTTTAACGATGCTAGGAGGGGTGATTTCCTTTAGACTCAAACATGAGCTGTTTGGTCACTTAAGTTGCAAGTGATGCCTGCTTTCGGTGCTTTGTACAAACTTAATAGCAAACAAAACTTTGAATGGGAAAATAAAGCAAAAGCAATCAATGCAGATTACAGTATGCTAATAGCTATTGCATAATTGACCAGTATGTCATTGTGAGCATGAAAGTCTGACTTCATCTCAGACTTCTAAAATAGCACCTGAGTAACTGCTGAAGTTTAATATTGGCAATTGATTCTTACCTAGATCACAAGTGTAATCAATCCAGCACTGGATAAATATTTCCCTTTGGATTCTGGAATAAATATTATTGCAGAGCCAGGAAGATACTATGTTGCATCGGCATTCACGCTGGCAGTCAACATCATTGCCAAAAAAATTGTATTAAAGGAGCAAACAGGTTCTGATGGTATGTCAATCTAGACCTAATCTTGCTTCTAGCCAACTGTGAGGTTCTCGCCAAGCATTCTCTTACTTGTATCTCAACTTCTTCCAGATGAAGATGATGCAAATGACAAAACTCTTATGTATTATGTGAATGATGGAGTCTATGGATCATTCAACTGCATCTTGTATGATCATGCGCATGTTAAACCCATTCTGCAGAAGGTATGCTCATCCGGAAGCATCGTGCCAGTCATGTAACGGTTGTAGGAGAATCCTAGTCACAGCAGTCACTTCTCAGTTCATTGCTCCTTTCACATTGCCATTTGAAAAACTTGGCATTTGACTTAATGAAGCATGCAGTGGACATAATTCAAAGCCAAGGGTGGAGAAGGATGTGCAAGCAGCTCTTCCTCCTCTTCCTTGTGAAGTGGAATGTTGCACTAATTATGATATTACTTCTGGAAGCTTTGTTTTGATAGACTAATTATACTCAACTCTCTTCCTCAGCGGCCTAAGCCAGATGACAGCTGCTATTCCTGCAGCATATGGGGACCAACATGTGACGGCCTAGATCGTATTGTTGAGCGTTTTAATATGCCAGAATTGCAGGTCGGTGACTGGATCCTGTTTGAAAACATGGGTGCCTATACTGTTGCAGCAGCTTCTACTTTCAATGGATTCCAGAGGCCAACAATACACTATGTGATGTCAAGACCAGCATGGTTAGTAACAGAGTATCTTGATCCATCAGTGCTTTTGATGCAGATGACTAGTGAATAGCTCATGTCAGTTGGTTGCCCCTTAACAAATAGGGCCATAGTTTTGGTGCCATAGCTCTTGTAAAACCTCCTTGTGGTGTGGAAGAAAGCAATCCTCTGAAGGTTTTTCCTGTGTGTTTAGAACAATGCTGACACTACTAATTACTCTTCTCTCTGATGTACTCACTTCCAGGAGAGGTGCTTTTAAAGGGGTGATGTTAGGAGTCTTGTCATTAACCTGGGCTCCTAGCTGTTTTTTCACTCTTGCACAACACAAAAATCATTACAGATTCTTTACAGTTAGCTTCTGTGACCAATAAATAGAGACTAGTCAGTCACAGTTCCAATAGTACACTGTCTTCTAAATTGATAGCTTGCTAAATCCTGACTGCAGGACACAGGAACATTCAATAATGGTGTTTCACAACATGATCTGTCTGTTTATTTGAGAGCTGTTCCTTGGTTTAGGTTGAGCTCTGGCTCATTGCTCAGTGCAGAGTGCTAGATCTTCATGGGAAGTTATTAAACAGGTAAGCAAAGAAAGCAGGACTGCCTCTTGGGTGCAAGGATACTGTGAAACTGCACCTTAAACAGTGGTTTAATGTTGTAACCTGGATCTTGCTCTGTGCAAGACAGGTTAATGGATTGCATTTTCAGTAAAAGTGGGGTTTCTTGTAAGAGCCCTTACCTCTGTATTGAAGTCTGTCTCGCTAAACTGGCAGAAAGCATCTGGACAGGAGTATTACCATAAAGCATGATTAACTTTGATATTTAGTTGCTTTCAAATTTACTGAAAATGGAGGGGAATAACTGCCGTAGAAGAGGAAGCTTCCTCCATTCTTCTACTAGCCTTGCCTCTATAAGCAAGGCTTGTATTGCTTCTTTCCTTAAGGAAACATCTTGTCAACTGAAGCATTTCTCAAACCAAATGAAGCTTTTAGACTTCTCTTAAAACCCCAGACTTGTGTCTAATTGAACTAGAAGTGGCTCTGCAGGAGAATAGCTTTTTCATTGTAGCACTGGGTTTCTGTTAAAATGTAGAACTTGGTCTGAGGCATGCTGAGCTTAATTATGCAGACATAACCATCGTCTAAGGCTACGGCCCTCTTTCAACCCTACATGACCGCCTGTGTTTTCTGCTTTGGCAAGAAGATTGTGTGATACAAACTGGCCCTTAATGAGGGAGGAGGGGGCATGTATCAAGTTATGGTGCAGGTCTTTCTAGCAGAGACAACAGCTCTTTGGAATGTATTCTCCATGTATAAAGGTGTAAACGAAATTTGTGGCTAGATAGCTGAAAGGTATGGAACAAGATGACTATGCATGTCTAAGTAAAAGCTAGTTGTATATGGCAAGCCATGTAGTAGCACAACTTCTCACCTTGTGTTATAGTATAAGATAACTAAGCCCAAAATTACAGTCAACTGAAGTTCTTCTGAGCTTTTCTTGCAGTACGAGACCTATTTGAGTGTGGAAGGAGTTGCACGGCTCTCACTGGTCAGCTACTTTACATTCTCAGTCTGTCATGCATACTTCTATTTGATTCAAGTTACTCAATGTGAGGCTGTGGGATAAGGGATAATGACATAGGTCTGAAATTCTGAACTATTGAGCACAAAGTCACTAAATCATGTGGTATACAGATGTAGCTACAGATATTTAGGTGCATCTTTGCAGATCTGGATCCTAACCAGAAATGGCAAAAACAACTTGATATTGCCATTTGCCTTAAAGCAGAGACAGCCATAAGTGACCTGCATGGACTCTGTTTTGATTTCCTCCCAGTAATATTGTCTGGATTGCAGATCATGAGTAAAGAGTTAATTTCATGCTCCCTGGCAGTAAAAAAAAAAAAAAAGCCAAAAAACCCCCAAACCCACCACCAACAAAAGAAAGTACTTTGCTCACTTTTTTGGCACGTCATTGTGAAACACTTCTTGACCATTATTTTTTTTCTTTCCAGGCAACTAATGCAGCAGATCAAGGAGCAAGGGTTCCTAGCTGAAGTGGAAGAGCAGGATGTTGCTAGTCTGCCATTCTCTTGTGCCTGGGAAAGTGGAATTGAATATCCAGCGACTTGTGCTTCGGCTAGTATTAATGTATAGGTAATACTTAGTAATTTACTGCGAGGTTAGTCATTGAATTTAGGGCATTTGGGGGACCATTAACTTAATTCTTGCTAGAATTTTAAAGTGGTTTTTTTAAAGTTTAGGTTTGGCATAAACACAACAAAAATGACTAGGAGATGGGTCACAATTATCTGTGTTCCTATGGAAACTATTTGAATATTGTTTTATATGGATTTTTATTCCCTTTTCATGTATGCTACTAAAGACTGACCCTCAACTGTCAAACAAGTATTTGTAGCTTGTGTATGGCAGAATGGGCTAAGCTTAGTGTTTTGTGACCTACCTGTTTTAAAATAAAGTATATTGAAATAACTGGTCCTGTGTTTGGTTAAGCCGTAGAAAATTAATCTGTCGTGGATGGCTCTTACAGCATGTATGAAGACAGACCCAGATGCTGTGAGCCCAGAGCTTTATTAATGAATAACACTTGCCATCTCCTCCCCTACCCTTGCCCTTTGAACTTGCTGAAGTGAAGGACCACCTTAATGGGTAGGGAAACTGTCTTTTTTTTGTGTCATTAGAAGAAATTGACTGTCAACAAATTGAATTTTGGTGACATCACATTTGTCTTTCACTGTTGAACACTGGCTTAACATAGTCGCATAATGTACATGTGGCTGACTAATAAGCGATGACTACTCTTTTACTGTTGTTGCCTAGGGCTTCAGTATAAAATGGATGATAAGAGATGGGACTCGACATCCTTTGTGTGTTCGGTTCTGTTAGAAGCTCTTAGTTAATGTCATGAAAATACATGCTACCCTGTTAAACTTCTGACTTTAGATTAAATGTGGTAGATGACAGTAGTAACTACTAGGAGCTAGTAACAGGGTGTGTTGATGATAAAATTGTTGTCTGCTTACTGCAGTAGAGTATTCTGACTTCTGTTTAACCTGATGCTAGTTTGCTGCCACTTGTTGCATGAAAATTGCAAAATGTTTCTGGCAAGTTTATTGGTCCCAGACCTGGATCTGTTTTGTTTGCCAGAAGGTCCTGGACTGCAGGCATCCCTTAGCAAATGTAAAGAGCAAGTGTAAAGAGGGAGGACCTTAGTTTATTGAGAAAGTGTAAAGCTTAAGCTTGGAGTAAGTGTTAAAGTTGAAGGGTCATCCAGAGGGTAGCATTGCTGATAGAAACCGTGGCAGTTGCAAGACGAGAAATAAAGCTGCTTTCCTACAAAGTGTGAGAGAATATTCAACCTCTTTCAGGTGAGACTACATTCTTCACTAGCTGAACTAGTAGGGTGTACGAAAGCGATGGTACCTCATTCCTGCTTATTGAAGCATTCAAAGTGATTTATTTTTTAAATTTATTTGCTTTACTCCTAGCTTCAGGCTTGTGATTGAAATGGCACTTGTGTTTATTCTCATGCATATAATAGCAGTTGTTTGGCTACTGAACTACACTGGTGTGAACTTCAGTACATACACATAATAGAATGATAGCTTTGATCTCAAAGAATCTCCCAGCATCCAAACCAGGCTTTCTTTTAGCTTCTCCAAATTCATGTGGAAATTTAATGATTCTTGGCATGAAAGCAAAAGTGATATAGTATTAACATTTGGTTACCATTTAACAATTTCACATCTAATTCTTGCCCTTTGAGAGCTAAGTGCATTTGAATGGTGGGGGAAAAAACCTTAACGGGTATGCAGAAAAAGGGCTCTTGGAAAGCCTGTAGTTGTTTAAAGGAGATGTATCTACTTTTTAAACCTGCCTGTTGGAAGGCTGTGGATGGTTGAGCCAGAAGGGGGTACAGTAGTAGCGTGACCCAAGTTGCTAGTGCAAGTATCACGCAAGTGTGCTGGTAGGCAAGTGGCACAGTCTGGCTGCTTTTGCTCAGAGCTGGCAGAGACTATCTCCAGCAGGTAGTTTGATGGCAATTGCTTCTGGCAGCTAATTAGTAAGCTTCCCTGAGAAGAGTTGGGCAGGCTGCCAATTAGTTTCTTGATCTGTGTTTAATGTGATTGATTGTTCTAGTTACTTCATTGGGTTTTTTCTAAAAAAAAACAAACCACAAAACCACAAACAAACAAAAAAAAACCCAAAAAACCAACAACAAAAAAAAAAAAAACAAAACCAGCAGCCCAAACTTTTTCTTAGAGTCCAGGACAGTGGCAACACTTAATCAAAATGTGTTTAACTACAGATGTTCCCTAAAGGAGATGTAGCTGACCTCAGCTCTGTACCTTCCTTTTCTATGACAGGTATGTCAGAGTCTTAGCTGGTGCTCTAAGCTACGTCTAAGGAGAGTATAAAGCACCTAAAAAGAACTGCTAATCTTGAACATCTTGTGTTTAAAAAAAAAACAAAAACACACCCAAAACCAAGACAAACCCTCAGCAGAACCAAAAAATAACCAAAACCCCAAGCCAAACAAACAAAACGGGGAGAAAAAAAACCCAAACCCAAACCAGAAAACAAATGGGTTTTATTAGCTGACTTCTAGTACCTGTGGCAATAATAAAAACACACCACCATTTCTGTAAAGATTTAAGCAAGGCCCATTTCTCATTTAAAGTTTGGGTTATCCTGAGCAAAAGTTTTGAGCGTTCTGAGCTTTGTAATATTAGAGAGAGATATATATCCTTTATCTCATACCTTCTATAGAATCTTAGTGGTCCATTTCCACTTCTTAAATTGATTTTAAAACACCTTAAGTGACAGGAATCTCAGTCATATGCTGCCTGGGGGGCTTCCCTACCATCCAAAATAGGGAGGTATGTTTCCCAGTGTAGTCTGGAGCACCATGTGGAGCAGCAAAGATGTAACAAATTAAGCAGTGAACTGCTGTGGTTTAGTTTGACCTCCGTTCCCCAAGTCTTGAGCTATCAAAGCCTTTGCACTGTTGTGCTGTGTTTATTGATCAAATCCAGTTGTTCTAACTGTACATCTTAGTTATTCTTCCCTGGAGCAAGCTTGTCTGATACAGGAGGGAGAGAGCAACTGCATCTTTCTTACATAATTAGCTCAACAAATATCAAAGTTGGAGCCAAGAATGGCCTGTGCCTTTCAGCTTGCTTCTTGCTAACTGTGCTCCAGATGGTGCTGTGTCTGTCTCACTGCAGACTGCTGGCTTGTTTGCAGTGACTGTGGTGTTCCTGCTCCCAGTATCCCTTGGTAGTCGCTCCCCTTGCTGGCACTGGTGATGGTGGCGTCGGTTCTCTTGGGATCACTCTCAGAAAAAGAGTAGTATCTGAGGCAAATACCAAGACATGTCCCTGACGTGAGAACATGGTATGTCATCACCCCATTCCTCTTTCTTGAGTGGTGAAGCCATTTGAGATCTGAAACAAGTCTGAGACCTTCTATAAGTCCACTTACAGCTATAGATGGCCTGTAGTAGAGTTCATCTGACATCATTTGGTGCAAATGTGGTTTCATATACCAAAAAAAAGTTGAGAAATGCTGGTCCTCTGAAATGATATCAGATGGAAAATCAAAGGTGGGAATGTTTTAAGGAGGGAGTGGAGCATGCTGAAGTAGAAGGAGTAGACTGAAAAAAGAAGGATGGGACGAGGGGGGGAGTTGCTGATGGCAGTGTACCATCAGGCAGATTTCCTTTGGGTTACTGCATGAGCGTTTAACTCACAATTTAATTTTTAAGCTGCTAACTTGTAGGCTACAACACAGACAGGCCTTGCAGACAAACTGTCAGTGCATGAGTCCCCTTGGCAGAGGCCTTGTTTGCACCAGGAGGCTAACCCAGAGCTGGGAGTGGCACAGAGCAGGAACCCCACAGCTCCACTGGCAGGAGCAAGGCTTTAGCTAGGAGCAAACCTGGAGCTGAAGGGAGAGCTCCTGTCACAGACCTCACCCTCAGCAAGTACTATTATTTAAACAGATCTTTTATAGCTAAACACAGTACCAATTTGCAGTGAGACTGAAATGGAAAGCTTTCTTCCCATATCAAACCTAACCCTCTTCCACATAAAAAAAAAGTCATTATCCACAGCAATGGATACACAACAGCTGAGATGAGTGTATTATTTGATTGTAAAAAAGTAAAAGGTCATTAATCATTGCAATATTAATGTTTTTTCATTCTCTCTTGAAGTAGGCACTGATCAGTACCAAAAGAAGTGAGAATAATTTGCTTTAGAAAAGTGTCCCTGGTTTTGATGAGTATCACCTTGGTTTTTTATGGTTTGAAGGCGGTTGGTATCTCAGTGGGTATGGTCTAGTTTCAATGCCTGTGTCACAAATGCCTCCAACTGCAATTTGTCTTTAGCTAGTTAAAACACTGTATTTTACTATCCTGAAAATACATCAACAACAGGGAGCATATATGGGGCTGGGACTTATATTCTGGCAGGCTTTGTTATTGCTTTTCAGAGCAGCTGAACCACAGCGGTGGCACTTTTGGAAAGCTGATGATGAATGCTCGGAGCGGTGCAGCCACCAAGACATTGCCCTTTGCAGTGCGAGTCTGTGGGCTAATGCAAATGTGAGAACTTTGGGCATGGACAGCAGCGGCCCCTTGAATTCCCTCCGTTTATGTAAGGAGAGGCCATCCAAGTCACAGGCAAATGCTTGAGCACCGGCAAGGGAAGGGAGCTCCCTCGGGGGAGCACACTGCACTCCTGCGTATGTCCATGTTGTCTTGCATGTATCAGTACACTCCAACTGGTATTAGACCCATATCTGCATGTGTTTCTTGATGCTTATACTACAGCAACAGTTTTCCTCAGCGTGGTCTTTGTGTAAAGACAAAACCATTAGCACGCTGAACCCCCCCCCCCCCCCCCCCCTAATTTTGGGAAGCTGGTCCCAGTCTTGCCCACAGTATTCCCACAAAAAAGAAGTGCCTTCCAGTTATACTCTCTTCATGCCCAGAGTGCTTTGCAAAGGACTAATTGGCTCACCCTGCTTTTGTGGTATGGAGCCAACTGCCATGTTCCAGTCTGGAAAGCAGTCAAGGGACAGCAAGGCTGTGCAGTAATTCAGGGAAGGAGGCAAAGGCAGAGACACTTGCAAACTGGTGATGTTAAGAGACCAGTGCTCCCAGCTGGGTTGCTACCAACACCTTACCGTTGCTGGGGAAGGGCAGGGCTGGTCTATGACCCTCGGGAGCGCAGCAAGCACCACACACTGGCTGAGAAAGGGCACTTGTAGCAGCGCAGTGTGAAGGGTTCCTGCAGTGCTTTGCAGTCACAGGTACTGTTCCCAAGGTCCTGCACATGGGTTGGGGCAGCCCCCAGTACCAGTACAGGTTGGGCAGAGGTTGGGTTGAGAGCAGCCCTGAGGAGAGACTTGGGGGGGTATTCATGGACAAGAAGCTCAACGTGACCCATCGATGTGCTGTATCCTGGGCTGCAGAAGAAGCAGCATGGGCAGCGGGTCAAGGGAGATGATTCTGCCCCTCTGCTCTCGTGAGCCCCCCCCTGCAGCGCTGCATCCAGCTCCAGGGCCCTCAATATAAGAAGGACATGGAACTGCTGGAACAAGTCCAGAGGAGGGCCACAAAGATGATCAGGCTGGAGCACCTCTTCTATGAAGACGGGCTGAGAGAGTTGAGGTTGTTCAGCCTGGAGAAGAGAAGGCTCCAGGGGAGGTGTTACATCCTTTCTTGTAGGATAGCTGGAGAGGGACTTCTTAGAAGGGCATGTAGTGGTAGGAAAAGGGTGAGTGGCTATAAACTGAAAGAGGGTACATTTAGACGGGACATAAGGAAGAAATTTTTTATGATGAGGGTGGTGAGGCACCGGCACAGGCTGCCCGGAGAAGCTGTGGATGCCCCATCCCTGGAAGTGTCCAAGGCCAGGCTGGATGGGGCTCTGAGCAGCCTGGTCTGGCAGAAGGTGTCCCTGCCCTTGGGGTGTGGGTGAGTGGGAGTGTGTGTGTTTGACTAGGTGATCTTTAAGGTCCCTTCCAACCCAACCCATTCTATGCTCCTATGATTCTGTAAAGAGCAAGATACTAGCGCTAGGTCGGTACTTTTGCAAGGCATGGCACTGCAATGCTTGAACAGGGTAACGTGGATGAAGTTTTCAGTAAGGTAACAGAGGTGCTGCACAAGAAGAAAATCATCTATCGTGTTGCTAGAAAAAAAATCCTCTCAAGAACTCTTGTTACTTTCCGTTAACTCCAGTTCAGCAGTAGCAGCAGCATTTTGCTGTTACAGCTCCATAAATGCTCCTCAGCAACAACTGCCCTGATTTCCTGCAGTCAGAACTCACATTAGACCATTAAAGTGTCTGACCCAAGTGAAAAGCGAAAGAAGGTCCAACTGCCCAGGGGACTGCTGATTCGGGAGAGGGAAATTCCTCCTGCGCCCTGCCAGGACGGCTCGCCAAGCTCCCCAGGAGGTGGGTGCTACAGGGCTGTCTGCTGTGCCCTGTGTGTTTCATCCCCCTGCGGGCTGATGGTGCCCGACTGCGAGCAGAGGGAGGGTGTTCCTCCGACCCGGGCCAAGGGAGATCCTCTTGCAGATAAACGTGTGGTGACTAATTAGCCAAGCAAAAGCCCGCAAGATGGAGCTCGGCTCAAAAAAAGCAGAAAAAAAACCCCTGTCTGTCAGAACCAGGAAGTCGGGAAAGAGAAATGGAACTTTTCCAAATGAATCCCAAACTGGTGTTAGACTGCAGCACGCGTGAGATGTTACTAGAGAGATCAAATGCAAATAAGAAAGTACAAGGAAAAAGTATGTACAAAGTAATAATTAAATTACAGCACAGCTCCAAAAAAACCCCGCTAAACAAAGCTGCCTTCCCATCTGTTCACAGAAATGGGAATCACAGTTTGAGGTTTTTAATACGCAGAAAACTTCAGAATGAGTGGCTTTTTTAAAAATTTATTAAGGCTGTTACCTGAAATGTCCTGTCAGCTTCCTGCTTGGAGCCCTGTCCAAGGCTTGGCTTTTCCAGTAACTATTTCTGTGACATTTTTTATTCTCTTCTATTGCTTCTGGGGGTAATTTAGGTTTGCTGTTGTCAGTTTTGGGTTTGGGGTGGGTTTTTTCAGGGGTTTTTTTGGGGGGTGGGGATAGGTCCATGGAAGAGATTCATGCCAACTTCTGTAGAGCGGCTTTGCAGGATTGCTGATGTTAAGGGACAGTGGACACATGCTGGAGCCAGGTGGTCAGGCTGGGTGCAAGGAGAAACTTGCCCCAAGAGGACAGCCAGGAAGGGACAAGGCTGCTGGTGGAGCTGGAAAGGCTCCGTCTCTGGAGGCTTTTGAGACCCGATGGGCCAAAGTCTTGAGCAGCCATGGACTGATCTTGCAGCTGATCCTGCTTGGAGCAGGAGCTTGGGCTAGAGACCACCTGAAGTCCCTTCCAATCCCAGTGTGCTTGGCCTCACCCCGCTCTGTGGTGGGTCTGGCAGTGCCGTGGGGCTGAGCCCCAACAGGGCTGTCCCCCACAGTCCAGCAGCAGTTCTGCCAACACCACCAGCTCCTCGGCTGCCTTCCCGTTGGTGGGGCTCTGCTTGGTGAGTGCCTGTGCCCCAGTGCTAAAATGGATCTAAACTGGGCGGCTACCTCTGAGGAGCTGCTGAGGAGAAAGGACCCACTCCTGCCTCACCAAAAAAGTGGGGAGAATGGGAGCTGGCAAGAAGTGCTAAAATGGATGCTAAATGAAAGCCACAGTGGGGCTGCTGGAGCAGAGGAAAGAGCCACATCCTGCTCCTCAAGGTGAAGAAGGTTCCCCACCCGGGAGCCCTGACCCTCATAAGCCGGCATCTCACCTTCCTGAAGTGGTTTCCCTGCATCCCCAGCTGAATGCGCTGCCCGTCAGAGTGGGGACCGCCGTTTGCCTCTCCTGGGTCAGCCGACAGCTACAGGCATTGCAGGGAGGAAAAAGCAGAGACCTGTCCCCAGCTTCAGGCTTAGGGCAGCGGGCATGGCAGTGGGAGACCCGCTGGGTCCAATATCCATGCCAGCATCAGGGCACGGAGGGTGTCTTCTCCCAGGGGTGGTGAATCTCGCTGGGTGGAAGGATGCCACCCAGCAAGCGTGACCCCACAGCGCTCGCTGGATGCGAGCCCATGGAGCAGTCCAGGGCTAGGCAGCTGGCATGTGCCACACTGGGTCGCCCATCGAGCTGCTGCGTGTCCTGGCCCTAGGTACTGCAGCGGCAATCTCAGAAAGGGTGGGCTAAGTGCAGGGACCTTCAGCCATACCTTCTTCTTGGTGGGTCAGAAGAGGAAAGATGCAGAAAAGCAACAACTGGGACCAAGAAGCGGGAGCAGGCGCAGGCTGCGCCTGAGCAGCAGGCATGGCTAGATGGCAGCAGCAGCCCACACTGCGGCCTCGCTCCAAGCGCTCCCCAAATAAATCCCAAACCTGGGAGTTGGTGCTCGCTGCTCCTCAGCAGTGCAAGGCTTTCAGCGCTGGGGCCTTCCCCAGGCTATGTTTACTGCCTGCACGCTTCATTTTTTGGAGGGGAGAGCAAGTTTATTACCAGCAAATACACTGACCTGCACTGAGGCGAGCTGAGAGGGGAAGGGTGCTTGCAAGGAAAATGTAACTCCTTCAATCTTTGGCTTTTGAGCTGGGGGGAGGATGATGGGAAGGGAAGAGGCCAGTGCAGACCGCACCAGCACACCTTGCCCAGGATGCATCTCTCCAGATGGGTTGCCAGCCACCCCAGGCATCCTTCTACCTGATGCCACCCACCAAGTCCAGGAGTTTGCAGGATACGGCAGAGACTCCCTGGAGTATCTGCAGCTGCTGAGAGATGAGGGCAGGCTGGTGGAGTGAGGGCTCCCTAAAAAACCCTGTGTGAGATGAGCCTGGCCGTGCCCAGCTCCCTGCACCCCTGCCCATGTTCCCTTCCCAGGGCCAGGCAAGTGCCTGGTGGCCCAAGGAGGGCTGGAGCCAGATACCTTCCACGCGTATTGCATGTGGAAAGTGGGGGTCACCCCATACCCAGGGCTGAGCAGCTTAGCCTGGATGTAAGCAAAGGCTTGGATGCACCCTGCCATGTGGATGCACCCCAAAACGTGCCCTGGGAGAGGCCCTGAGTTTCTCCCGCTGCTGTCCTCTCCTTGAGAAGAAAACCCTGCTTTGGTACCAGGTTGTACCAGCAGGGCTGCAGCGAGGCAGAGCACATCTCTGCCTAGCTTCCCAGTGCTGTCCCCAGGAACGCCCAGGGACACCCTCTGCCACCCTGCCAGCCCCCCTGTGCTTCCCCCAAGCCAGAGTGCACATGTGTGGGCAGAAAGGGAAAAAGGAAACAGAGTGGGAAAGGGACAAAAAGCTGCCCTGGTCAAGCTGTGTATTACCTAATGAGGTTTTTTTTCTATCCTGAGCAATACCATGCCATAAAATATGATTTAGGAGAGATGGATGCAGCTGAGCTGGTACCAGACTATGGACAAAAGAGTATTGACGTCAGTCTCAGGAGCCTGGTGGCAGATGTTTAGCATCGTCTCCAGCCTCAGGCCAAAGGTACAAGCCTGATACACAAATTACCAAGGCAGATTTGCCGGTCTGCATTAGTCGCAGGGTCAAGATGGGCTGATCAAAACGTTCCCTGACGGCATTAGGCAGCTGCAAAGCTATTTACCATCGGTCTGCAGAGTACTGCTGACACTGTACGTGGCTTAGCCAGGTACCAGCTGCCACATAAATAGCCTGAAAGTTTAAATTGTCAAGCCAGGAGCTCCGGGCACAGAAACATGGGCATGCAGGCTGCACAGGGAGGACTGGCCACCTGTGCCTGGGCAGAAGAGGGAGGGTTTGGAGGCTGGTGTGGCTCTACATGATGGGTGCAGTGCTCGGGAAACCACCCAGCTCAGTAACACCCTAAACCCCAAAGCTCCCCAAAAGCTTATTTGTGGTAGAAACTGAGCACTGACCTGGTATTTTCAAACCTCTACCCAAAGTGATCCCAATATCATGTTAATCTGGGCCCTGAAATGTACAAATAGATAGAACTATGTTTTTTTGAGCACTTTTTTTTGGTAGTTAATAATAGGTAGCTTAACTAATCTTTTTACTGCCTGGTCATCAATATGGAGAAACACTTCTGCAATATTTTGCACCATTTCTGATGACCCTAGAAAATCCTCTATCACTAGCAAACTTCCTTACCTCAATGTATCTATCTATCCATCCCTCCCTTTTCAGACCATTTAGGAATGTGGTACCTCTTCATTCCTGCAGAGACTGCAAACGGATTCTTCAGGCAAGACGTCCATTTGTAAAAGCCCTTTTTGACTCTTCCCTAATACATCCCATTTATCCTAGGATCTGCATGTCTGCAGTTTGCTATCATTTCTACCAAATTTTTTTCTGGTTCAGACATCAGGCTTACTGATCTGGAGTTCCTCAGACTGTGCTCTGAAGTAATTTTAAAAAGTACTGCTAATAATCTGGTATCACGTTTGCCAGAGGTGATATAAACGAGAGGTTACGCTGTTGTCCTTCTGCCGTTTGGGTGCACTCGGGTGAGTACTACCTGGTGTGAGCAATTTGTTGCTGCTCATTCTAGCAGGCTGCTGGAAAACCTTTTCTGTGGCCTTCAGGTGGCGACAGCTCCTCAGGCTGGGTCACTGTCACCTGTGGCTGTGGGGGACCACGCTGTAACTTTTGATTAAGGAAATGAACTGTTGAAGCTTGGCTTCTCACTGCCACGCTGGTGGCACAACTAGTAAAATATGACTATTCTGAGATGAAAAAAATGCTTGCTACTCTCAGAGATACAGATAAAGCTAAAAACCTGCCTGGGTCAAAGCCATTCACATCAGTTCTTCTCTGTATGAAACCTAAAGTTGCAGCAGGTGTCTTTGGGCACTGGTTTCATCCAGCCCCAGCTCACCCAGGTCCTCACTGTGTGACTCCATCCTCTCTCCCAGGATGAGACAGGGGATGCCTGTTGGCCCCAATTAATTGTCAATCACTAATTAGTCATCCAGAATGTCTGTCCAGCCTGTTAAAGATGTAGTCGATTCTCTAAAGTACCAAAAATCTTCTTGATCCCCTGGAGAGATCTAGTGAATGTGCCTTTGAGCTTGTCTTCCCCCTGCAGCTGAGTCTTAACACCTCCCAGCATCACTATTTTTTAGATAAAAAAAATTAATTTCCCCCTATTTTTAAGGGAAAGGCATGACCTGGAGTCAAGCTGGAGGGTAAATCTCACCACCACCCAATGAGGCAGGTGGCTACATGCCAGCAGTGGGGCGCAGGCTCCTACGTTCTTCAGGGCACATTTGCAACTACCTTTTGATTAAGCACTGAAACCTCTGAGTTTTAGAGGGTGCTCGGCAATCCAGAAAAATGCGCCCACTGTGGCTGTCAGCTTCTGGTGCAGGTGAAGGCAGAATGCAGGCAGGGACCACCACAACACCCTGGTAACCCCTCAGGTGTCTCCTACGGCCCTCAGAAAGTGTTTTTCTGTGTCAGTGCCATGCACAACAGAGGGATGTGCCATTTTTTTCCTGTTTGTACCCTGTTCCTTCATATACTCACGGCAGAGGAACCAACTGATCAAAGGTTGGCAGCCCCTTCTTAAAAACCTGTTAGAAATTAAACCCATTTCCTAAAATTACCTTTCTCTCATTTAAGGTGCTAATTTGTCCTTATTGCCACAAGATGTGGAAATGACTAGTGATTGAAGGGCTATTTAAATCACATTACTGAGGAAGGAATCAACTAGCAGTCTTGCTTCAGAAAAAGCCTGTAAGACAGAGCTGCGCAGCTAATAGAGGTGAAGGCTTTGAAGTGATGGGTGCTCTGGGGCAGAAGTGGGAATTGCTCATCCCAGGGGAGAACAAGGCAAACCCAGAGGCAGGACATTTAGCTTTATCCTTAGGAAAGTGCTTGTAAGTAGTGTAAAGCAATGCAGCAAGGAACCAAAACTGCTGAGGAAGTAGCTGGGAGACTGCTAGCTGCTGTGTACCAGAATCGTACCAGCTAGGGACCTAATGAGTTAGACCTTTGGAACTGATGAGCCTGCCTGTGTACCTTCCCGGCTCAAGGGCACTTAAGGACAGGGGTTATTTCGCGAGGTCGGATTCAGCCAGTGGCTCTGGGAAGTTGTGTTTTGTAACATCATGGCCAAGCTGCCTTGGCTGTTGTCAGGAGGTGCTGGGATTTTTGCTGCCGAAGGTTATTCCGTGCAATTCTGAAGTTGTTTAGGAAAGGTTAACTGAGTCTGCTGAGCCTTCTTTTCCTCCAGACCTGGGATGGATCTCTCTACTCCATTTCTCTGGCTACCCAGTCCAGGTAAGATCTGCTGATCATGTATTCAAGGAGCATCTGTGCCTGGCATGCCAGGCCCGGTGAGGAACCTGCTCCAAGCTCATTACCTCCTCAGAGGCCCATGCCATTTCTTGTTCCCTTGGGCCACTGGCATACCCAGCTGCAGGGGGCCTCCTGGGCAGGCAATGGGGAAACAGCCCCCCATGGGACCTGCACAGTGGCTGAGGGGTAGGGAAGAACTGCTTGTCAACCCATGGGAAATGACAACTGCTTTCCTTGTCTTCCTTGAGCCAGCAGCCAGTGCACCAGCTCCCCCTAAGGCTCTTCCCTGCCTGAAGCCAGCAGGGAGCTGAGCAAAGGCGACCGTCCCGTCCCCCCTCCCCCCAAAGGTGAGCTCTGGCCTGGCAGCACGGCTTCCTCCCCCCCACTTCACGCAGTCCCTGTCTGCAGGCAGGGCGTCCCATGGGTTAACTTCCACCGTGCCCAGCAGCCCCAGAGCACAACCCCTTCTGCACCCCCAGGGGCAGGTATGCTGACGTTGGCCTCAGCAGGATGGATGTCTGCTAGGACCTGCAGGAGCTAGCTCTGCCTCCTTCCCTCCAGCTCACCTCTGCAGCGGATGGTGCCAAGCCAGCCCTGCACGCTTCTTTGCCAGGTGAGCTATGTTTTCTCTTTGTGGCTGGGAACTGAAAGTCTGCAAGGTGGGAGGTGCCAGGGCCATTGACACAAAGCTTGCCCCACTGGGACCTGCGCCATGAGGTCCTGCAGGGTTCAGTCCCAGCTGGATATACCAGGAATGCAGAAAAACTCTGGGGTAGCATCTGCCTCCCTTTTGCACAACAGGCATCCAGATGGGATTTTCTCTGAGGCCACCTGTGCTGTGGGACAGCTGCTGACACCAGCCAGGCAGGTTTTGTTGCAGATGCAGTTGTGATGTGCAAGGCCAGATCAGCTGAGGCCACTGGCAATAAAGGTGGTAGTCTACCACCTGATTCCTGGTGATCTACAGGGACCTGGAAGATGACCAAGTAACCCAGCTTTCAAGGAAGAGCTGTGTCTGGGCTTGGACCGTTACATTGCACCTCCTGTGTCCTGGATGGATGCTGTCCCAACCCCAAAACTCTCTGGGGATGGTGAGGGATTGCTGGGCACCAAGCAAGCAGAGCAAACCCTTGCACAGAGCTGACCATGCATCTCTGGAAGAGCGTGCAGGAGGATGAGCTTGGTAAGGCACACTGCTGTCCTTATGGTGGCGTTCTCCATCTGACCACAGGGGATTTGCCACATTAGCAGGCTGATGACCTGCTGCCTGTTACCACATGCTGAGGAAATTAGGCAGAGACCCCCTGGGAGCCTCCACCAGTTCGCTCTGCCAAGCCTGAGGGAAGGCAGCAATGGCACACAGTTGCGTGCTGACTGACCCTGAGGCTCAGGAAAGCCCAGGCACCAGCACCTGGAGGTTTGGGCTGCTGGTGTGACCACTCATACAGCCACGAGCAAGTGGGATCCCTGCTGCTGCTCAACAGGGAGAAGCACAAAGCTCTTTGGCTCCTGCTGGGCCAGCCCTACCTGCGAAGTGGTGCCCCTTTGAAATCTCCCAGTGTCTGTGAGCCTTGACCCAGCACTGCTGGCTGATCTGGCTGTATCTGTGTTCAGGTGACATCAGTGGAGGCTCATGGAGCCACACTGTCAGCTCAGGTCTTACTGGGCAGCTTAAACAGGCCCCCATCACACTACGACCTAATGACTATGAGATTTGAGGTTGGTCCAGAGCAGAGGGGCAGAATCACCTCCCTTGACCTGCTGGCCACACTTTTCATGTAGCCCAGGATGCAGTTGGCTTCCTGGGCTGTGAGCGCACATTGCCAGGTCACGTCCAGCTTTTCACCCACCAGTACCCCCAAGCCCTTCTCTGCAGGGCTGCTCTCAATCCCTTCATCCCCCAGCCTGTATTGATACTGGGATTGTCCCGACCCCAGTGCAGCACCTTGCACTTGGCCTTGTTGAATTTCATGAGGTTTCATGGGCCCACCTCTCAAGCTTGTCCAGGTCCCTCTGGATGGCATCCCGTCCCTCAGGTGTGTCAGCCACACCACTCATCTTGCAGCAGGTTCAGCTGCGAGGAGGCTTGCTGAGGTTTGTGGCACACCCAAACCAAGCAAGCATGGGCTGGTAGGGGAATTACCGTCAATTTGTGCTGGCTCAAGCGTGAAAAGGAAGTTTAAAAACACAAGCCAAATAAGAGCGCTGAAACCTGTACCTGGGTGGAAGCAGCATACAAAGGTGGCTGGCACAGAAGAAACTAAAACTAAATGATGGTGGGAATGCAAGAAACAGCACCAACCTTGCTGGCTAGTGGAGGAATGGTCAAATGTCAGCTTTGAGAATCGGCTACCAGAACATGGAAACTCACTATAATTGTCCTTCATAGTCCCCTTCATCTCTTTGCTTGTATTCTGGGTGGTGTTAATCGCCCCTTGCCAAAATGCATGGCAGTGCAAACCACGGTTGCCCTGACAGTAACTTTGCTGGATGATTGCTACAACGGAGCTAAGAAACAAAGGGCTTTGGTACCCTTCGCTGCCACCTCACCAGATCAGTCCATGCATGGTTGCACACGTGCTGCTCAGCAGGGGCTTTTTGGCCCATTCAAGCATCCTGCCTAGCATGGGTGAACTGCTCAGAGAAGGGAGGCGTGCGAAGTCATCCGAAATGGAAAGGGAGTTTTTTCTTCAAGCAAGTTGCTCTGCTTTGAGAGGAAAAAAATAATTTAACTCCTGGCTCCTTTTTGGTGTTACCATAGCAACTGAGGAGGCACTGGCCTCTGCTGCCTTGAGAGCATCACCCAGGTGCCATGCAGTGGGCGCAGGAGGGGCCACACGCAGGTACAGCCAGGGTAGCCAGCATCTCCCTTCACAGGCACCACAGGAAAGCGTCGCACCCAAGGAAAAACCGAAAAAAATACTTTTCTTCCTGTATTTTTACCTAGTTTCCAGCAGCAGTGCTGACAGTATAAAAAGGGCTGAGCAGACTTGAAGTTGGTGAGTTGCATCAATTGACCAGTCCTGCAGGTTTCCCCAGTGTGGCCTGTGATGCCTCAGTCCCAAAAGACTTTGGGAACCCCACAGGAGAGCTGGATCCCTGGGGGGGCCTGTCTGGGGAGCCTTGCTATACCACGTAGCTGTCACTGGGTCCCACAGGGGACAGTGGGCTGGTGGTGGCATGCCTGAAGGGCAGCTGGTAAGACAAGCAGCTCAGCAAGAGGTGGCTGTGACATCTCTTGCCAAGTAGCTCAGAAGGGTTCACAGCCACCGCTTCCAAGCTGGCTTAAGACACTCCTGCTTGAAAATGAAGTTCTTTTCCTATATACAGTTATCTTTAGCCCATAGGGCTTTCCAGGTGGGGCACAAGGGGGCTACCGCAGCTAGTTTTCCCAAAGACCATGTTTCCCCAGTGTGGCCAGGGTGCCTGGTAGCAGCAGCTGGCTGGGGCATCACCACACACAATGCTAGCAAGATAGAGGCTGGCACAGTGTGGGGTGACCCCTGGCACCTGCAACCCGTTTCTAGAGCATCAGCACTGTCCACAGCATGTGTGCAGCCTTGCTCCTTGGCGTCACCTCACGCATGCGGTGCTGCTACCCATGTCCTTCAGCAGGCATCAAACCTGCTTGTCACGAGCCTTGCAAGTGTTAATAATTCAGAAGGAAAGCAGCACAAGAATAGCCACGGCTGTGCAACACTAACATCCAAATTAGCTGAGCTTATGTATTTTCTTCAAGGAAAGCATGTGCAGTGGTTGTGTTTTGTTCCTGGTTATGAATGGCATATTAAGGCACAGTCACCATGCTCACCTTTCCCCCAGAACCAGCTGCCAGCATTGCACCTGCTGTCCGTGGCATTCACTCAGCAGTGGAATCAATTATTTTCCCTGAAAAGGGTCCAGGAAGGTACTGAAAAAAGAATAAAGAGGAAAACTTTATGGGTTCAGCAGCAACCTGGCTCTCGGCTAGGAGGTTCAGTCATCACCACAGCCCCAGGAGGGTTGTTTGCTTGCACCAGCTGGGTCTGGTGGGAGGAGGAAGGGTCTTTTCTCTCACTACCCCTTTGCTATTGCACCTTTGTGATAAGGAGAGTGGTGGTCCCATATGGCATCCCTGGGGGAACTGGAGATGGGCAGCCTGCTGCTCCTTGCTGGCTCCAGCACGTAGGGGCGCCCAGTGTCCCTGAGAGGATGATGCTCCCCAGCTCCATGCTGTGATGCTCAGCACATTGCCTTTCCCTCGGATGATCCAAAAATACTTTTAAAAAAAAGCTCACAAAGACATCTTGCCCCTGAAGGAACAGTCCAAATGGAAGATGATTCCCAGCTTCAGGCACAGGATTATCTATACTGGTCCTCTGTTTCTCCATAAGAGGAGATGGGCCAATATCCTAATTATATGAGTTAGCTGGCACTCTCTTTTGAGCCTGGGCACCTCAGCGTTTCTCCAAACCACCCCCTGATTTCTCTTACTGGATTCTTGCCCCACTGTATTCACACGTTTGCCTTCAGACCCAGGCCAAGGAGCGCCCCAGCCCTGCTCCACAGACCCCCACACTGGCTCCCACAGCCATAGTGCAGTGAGCATGGGCTGTCCCTGCAGCCACAGCGAAGATGCAGTAGAAAAGTTCTCAGAAGCAACATGAGGCCCTGCAGAGGTGAAAAGGAGCAAACCCTGGGGAGGCTGCCTGCCAGATGCCTCCTTTGGACTTTTTGACTCTGCTCAGCGCAGTACTGGCTACAACCCAAACCCCATGTGGGAGGAAGAGGGTGTTTCTTTTTGCATGTACCCATGTGGAGACACCAGCTAGACATGGTGGTTTGCATTTTCTTCCTGTGCAAACAAGTCAAGGAATGCATTGGAGGTGCTGTAGTACACAGAAGAAATACGTGGCTGTTCTTGCCAGTGAGGACAAGATGGAGCAGGACCATGCACGGCCACATGGCCGAGGCTTTAGACTCATAGAATCACACGATCATTTAGGTTGGAAAAGACCTTTAAGATCAAGTCCAACTGCAAACCCAGCACTGCCAAGTCCACCACTAAACCATCTCCCCAAGCACTGTACCTACCCATTTTTAAATACCTCCAGGGATGGTGACTCAACCACTTCCCTGGGCAGCCTGGTCTAATGCTTGACAACCCTTTCAAAGAAGAAATTTTTCCTAATATCCAACCTAAACCTCCCCTGGTGCAACTCGAGGCTGTTTCCCCTTGTCCTGTCACTTGTTACCTGGGAGAAGAGACCGACCCCCACCTGCCTACAGCCTTCTGTCAGGCAGATGTAGAGAGCGATAAGGTCCCCCCTGAGCCTCCTTTTCCCCAGACTTTGCTGGAGAAAGCCTGGATTCAACCCTGGCTGAATCTGTACCCACACTGGGCTTTCAGGACATTAGTTTTTTCACTTTGAAACTAAAGAGCGAAATGCAAATAGCGACTGGAAAGACACCTGTGTCCTGACCTGGGAAAGATGAAAGTTTTTGCTGTGGGTGACACTGACAGCATGCGACCCTTAGTGGGACCTGTCCCCACTCCTGCTCTCTTCTGCAGGGCAACCTCATCCCCACCGCCGGAGAGGAGCAGGCACGGCCAGCATAACCAGGGAGAAAGAGGCTCCCTCGCTTGCACCTCATTACCTGCAGCATGGCCTGGGTGACAGGAGCAGGAATGCAGGGACAAACTTCATCCAGGATGTAATTCGTCATATTTGCTATAATATATCTGCGACCAACTTGGACTTAAGAGTGTGATCTGCCTTCTGCACCATGTTCCATACTGCTCCATGTCAGATGCAGTTAAGGCAAAAGAAGCTGTCAAGGTCCTGGGCAAAAGTGCAGCAAAGGTAAAAAAGTGCTGGGGTGGGGACGCAGGAGCACAGATTCAAGCTGGTAGTGCCCAGAGGTTTAGTAATGCAGCTCCCAGTGCTAGGTAGAGAAGACACCGAAGATGTGCTCAGAGCAGCAGACCTACAGGCAGGGGGGGTTTGGAGGAGCTGAGGATGACCCAGCGTGCCAGCCCTGACCCACCCGAGCCCCAGCAGCACCAAACACCAAAGTGGGAGAATGTACGTGGAGAGGAGCAGGGTGGGGAATTTCCTTATCAATCACCTTCAGGTGACAGTTGATTTCCTCTAATGACAGCCCAATTAGTGAAGATTTTGGTTGGGATAAATCGCTCCTCTACCAGGAACAGCCAGCTTGCTGGCAGCCTGTTAAAATGACCCACCCAGCTGGTGGTCGTGGGCTTACCCCTGTGTCCCTGAAGACACCAGGCAGCTGCTGCAAGAGCTTCCTCACCTCCTTCTTCTGGCCAGTAGTTTCTGGGTGACATGGCCATCAGCCTGGGATTCACCTGACCCTCTGGTGATGCACTGGCTGCCTTTTAACCACAGTAACCACGACAGACTGTTCAGAAGCACGGCTGGGTCCAAACCCTCACACCTGATACAGGTGGGCAACAGGTAAGGTCTGCTTGCAGGCACGCTGCTCCCAGATGTGTGGGCACATCTCCACAGCTTCAACACAGAGAGTCACCCTGCTCTCCTTCTCGCCTTTTCCTTCTTTTCAATGAAGTATCTCTCCTCCTGAAAGAGGTCATGTTAATTATGTGGTTCATCAGCAATGTACCTGCCGTCGTGCCTGGGGATTTCAAAATGCCAATCTGCCTCCTGGACCATTAAAGTTGATAGCTGTTCCTAACCTTTAAATATGTATACAGGGTGCTCTACATAATGGATCAGGACTGTCCACGGAGACCTTCCTCCCGGTGCCTGCAGAGATGCTCACGTTGTTCTTTGCAGGTGTTCACCACCCAGAGGCTAACAACTAAAAATATGCTGTAAAGGGCTTTATTTAAAAGCAAAGGGCCAACACAAACCTGGTGACAGAGAAACTCGACACCAAATCTAAGCACTTCTGCCCCTGTCCTGGTTTCAGCTGGGACAGAGTTACTTTACTTCTTAGTAGTTGGTCCAGTGCTGTGTTTTGGATTTTATGTGAGAATGATGTTGATGGCACACTGATGGTTTTGGTCGTTGCTGGGTGATGTTTAAACCAAGTCAAGGACTTTTTAAGTTTCTTGGACCCCGCCAGCCAGAGGGCTGGAGGGGCACAAGAAATTGGGAGGGGGGACAGCCAGGACAGCTGACCTGAACTAGCCAAAGGGATGTTCCATACCATAGAGCATCACGGTGAGTATATAACAGGGGAGTTGGCCGGGAGGGGCCGATGGCTGCTCGGGGACTGGCTGGGCATCGGTCAGCGGGTGGTGAGCAGTTGTACCGTGCATCACTTGGTTTCTTTTCTAGCTTCCCTTTGGATTTTATTCCTCTCCCCTTCTCCCTCCTTTCCTTCTTGTTCTTCGCCATCATCATCATTATTACTATTCTTGTTATAATATTTTAATTATTAAATCATTCTTATCTCAACCCTCAAGTTTCACATTCCTTCCCAGTTCCCCTCCCCATCCCTCCAGGGGGGCAGGCAGCTGTGTGGTGCTTAGTTACCGGCTGGGGTTAAACCACGACAGCCATCCAGGCTGGAGTTAAGCTGCAACCAGACAGGCACTAACTTAATTTGAAAGGCAATGACATAATTCTGAATTAGCTTAGTAGGACCTGCAATTCATACAGAAAAGCCTGAACTTATGTAGTAATTAGCCAGACCTTTCGGAGTGCTAGGTATCTCCATGGTGAGAAAATAATTACATAGCTTATTAAAGCAAGGTGGAAACGGACCCGCTGATGGTGTTTTTTGTGCTAAACTCTGCTTTCGCTAAGTTAGATTCCATTTTTGATTAAACATGCAATTTGCCAAAACACTAGTCACTTAACAAGTTTTCTATTAATGATTTGGACATAAATTTGCAAGTGATTAACCCGCTACACACCAGTCCCTCCCCAAAAGGCAGCCCCAGAGCACAGTGAGCAGTGAAGCTCTGTGAGCTCTTCACCAGTCTCCCCAGCGTGTTTGAACATCGCCCAGATCAGCTCTAAAACAACACATCCTGGAGAACGAGCCTGGAAATTCTCCCCCCTCTTAGTCCTTGTTACCAGCCAGGGAAGAAGATGGGTCCTCGGAGGAGCTCTTCAAAGCACAGCCAAGATGTTTAAAGTTACTCAGTGACTGCAGATGCACAACTTCAGCCCCTGAAGCAGGTCTGATTTTCTGAAGAGAGCTGCTTGGCAGCAGCAGATAAAGCCCTTTACAGTACTTAGCTGGCCTGCAATCAAAAGGTTCCCTGTATCAGAAGCCACCTTTGAAAACCTCAGCCTGGCTGGGCTTCAGAGCATCTCCCTGGTTCTCCTGGGATGCTGTGCGTGATCACATTTCTTGGGCATCTTCCTCGCTTTCCAAAAGGCAAGCTGGGAGCACCTTGCTCGCATACCCTCGGCCAGCCCTGGTCTGAAATGGAGCTGACTCACTGTGCCCTGAAAAACTCCTTAAAAGCTGGGAAAACAGTGGGGGACAAAAAAAAAAAAAATCAAACCTGGGACTCAAAAGCTTAAAGATGCAAAGAGAAAAGCAGAAGAAATTGGGCTGGATGAAGCAGGACACAATCTGTGTCTGCACAGGGCTGCCCAGCTCACGGCGGAGAGCAAACTCCATCGTGGGTACCTCGGCACATTCCAGAGCAAAATTGTAATGTCAAAGAAATGGCAAATTTTTTACCACTAAAATTCAAACTCTTCCATTTGGTTTCTGCAAAAACAAGGTCAAAATGAACTCTTATAAGGAGTTTTTTGAGTGTTTTTTCTTTTTTTTTTTCCCAATGAGAAGAGTTTGGGCTTTGTTAAACAGCACTTAAATTTGCTGTTCGCTACAGATAGAAGTAGAAACCAGAAGAGGTGAGATGTCAGGAAAAGGTGGAAAGGGTGACAGAAGTCCCACTTGCAAGAGCAGATGAATGATGACAGAGGAACTGCTGCATTTACGAATGCTATAGCAAAATGGTTTTTACATCCTTGGTACTTAAGAAAAGGATATTGTGCAATGCTTGACTAAAAATATGCCGGACTCATTTTAAGATCACACAAACTAGATTCAAATGCTGCAGTCCCTTTCAGAGGCACCATCCTGTGGCAAGGTCAGAGATGATTTTCCACATTCTCCTGAGTGCAGAGAGATGATAAAGCTCACGGTGGCTGATTCGCATCTCAACCTTGTGCTTCTGAAGAACCGCTGCCCAGCCTGTGCAAGAAGAATCATTAGTCTAAGAACATCTGCAGCATCTTTAACACCACCACCTTTTCTGGCAGCCAGCCAGCCAGCATGGACACAAATAGGTGGAGACAGACTATAAGCAACCACAGAGTTATATATTTTTTTTCAATAGTTTGCATTTTTTGCTGGGCTCACCCAGGGAAAGCAGGCAGGCTTCTGATCAACCTTGCTTTCAGGGTTACGCTCATCAGCAGGGTGTTGTGGTTGAAAGAACTGTTGGTTTAATAGCTCAAATCTGAATTTCTAGGAAAGAAATGAACACGCTTTTCTGCTTGGCAGCACTGACATGAGCCTGTATTGTGGACCAAGTCTGACCTAACAATGCATTTCCATCTGGATACTGCAACCATCCCTTTTTTTTTTTTTAATATTAAAGTATTACCAGCTAACCACTACTAGCACATTCTACGCAGCAAAAATCCTTTAATTACATGCTTAACATTAACCTCAGGCCAAATCATTTGTTGATACTTTGTTCTGCAGAGAGGACAGGCTTAAGCAGCTACCTGCAGAACGTGGGGAAAACTGCTTTCCATGCTACCAATGTCAAACTTTAATTCCAACAGCACATACCTGGTACCTGACAGGAGCAAGGTACTTTTATTCTGTAAATCTGTGGTCACAACAGCCTGGCCAGTGGAGCTGGCAGCCTTCCTCCACCACCTTGAGCTGCTCCACATCCAGCAGAAACTGAGCTGTCAGCTTCCCGCAGTCGTCACCAAAGAATTGCCTTCACCCAGGATCCAGCTGGTACGGAGCAGGATCCCACAGGCGCCCGCCTCATCCTTCCCCCAAATACGCGATGCCAGGAACTTGTTGCATGACCAAGACAGGCAGTGACAAGAAAAGTAGTCTTTTATTTCAATTAATATTTCTTGGCATTAGGCAGATATTAAATAACACTGGAATGCACAAGACTATTAACATATCGACAGCAAAAGGGAGGAGGTGTAGCCAAGTCAAGAACAGCAGTGCGAGTCACATCACCTCGGGGCACTCAAAAGCCATTTAACGCAGCAACCACCAAAAGTAGGACTCCACTGAGAAATACAAAATGAGGATGAACTCCTTTCAGGTCTTTTGTTAATACAGTAATGTTGGAACAACTGACAGTAAAAATGAACAAATATTTGCATTCAGGAATTAAACAGAGTGAAATATCCACAAACTGCTAGTCATGCAATTCTTTTGGAACAGCAATTTGCTAATGCATAAATATCACAAAAAAAACAATCTCCAAGATCTGAATAAATCACAGACAACTAGAAGAAACGAAGCTCGAATACTACTTTATGCCTTAAATAGATGACCTAAATATTTAAAATTTTACTTCACCATATATATATAATTTATATATATATTAAAAGAAAGTAAAGACCATTAGATAAGTGCAAGCAATTTTCCTCAAAAAGAAAATTGGAACCATGCCCAGGAAAGCTGCTTTTTTTTTTTTTTTTCCTTTTTTTTTTTTTTTAAACTTCCTACTCCATTCAGTCTGCTTTGTGTTTTGTTTTTTTTTTTTTTTTTTACACAGTAACTTCTGAAGCAAAATAAATTATCTACCATCTGCTATGTCGGGTAAAAGTCCTACCTAGTATCTTCTTGGGATCTACTAGAACATCACCTTTCTTACCGACTAAGTGAAGTGGTATCTCACCAGAGATTTGAACTCTTTTGTAGCTGCATGTAAACATACCTTTCGATTAATGTTTAAAATGTGTAGAGTGAATCATAACATTTGTGGGGAAGCAGAAATGGAGCTGCCGAAGGAGAGCTGCACTGGTGTTAGCGAAGGGAGCGAGGGCTGGATCGCTCGGACACACGCGCACACAACCTGGCAATGGGATCTTATCTGCAAAGTGTGGAGGGATGGTTGAGAAGGCATCCGTTTGCGAGCAAAGCTTGAAGGACACAAGCCGAGATTCTCTGTGCACACTGTCCACTTTAATCAGAACTGACTCGCGCTACTGGGGTCGCACTGTAACAACCGCACAATGGAGGGATCGCTCTTGGCACCTTTGATGAACTCTTCCAGCGACAGTTTACCTGAAAGGGAAGAAGACCAAAAGGGATGTAATTTTTAAAATGTCAGCTGTTGCCACCACCATTGCTGTAGCTTGAAAAATCCTTCCCTCCCCGAAGCAACATACATATATTTAATCTATCACAAAGGCATTCAGGGGAATTTAGTGCAATGCACAGCAGCCAAATCCTACTCAAGCCCTTAAGCCCAGATGTATTTTTCTTCTGCAAAACAATCTAGCATAATAACTGTTATTTTTTTATTTAAAAAGACAGTACCAAATATAAACCCAACTGTTCTAATGTAATTTGGCAGTTTTTTGCCCAGAACCAGACTATACATATTACATGACACATGAACACGAGGTGTGGTACCTGAAGAGTACACACTTTGAAAATGACACTTTAAACCTAAATATCCCAAATTGCCCCACTCTGCTCCCTTGTTTGTTGTGACATGTAGGGCTGAGCAGTGATGGCTTCTCCTGCACCTACAAGGCCAGGCTGGACAAAGCTCTGAGCAACCCGGTCTAGTTGAAGACATGGCAGTGTCACGAAGACGTGTCATGGCAGGGGGGTGGACTAGATGACTTTTAAATGTCCCTTCCAACCCAAACCATTCTACGATTCTATGACTCTACAAGCCACTTGCTGTGCCCTGCTGGGTGTGCAGGAACAGCAGCAGTTTCACAGGACAGCAAGAAAAGCCAGCCTTGGGGAGCCACCTACGGCCACGCATTGCTCCTGAGCGTTTCTGCTTTACACAGCTTTGGTTCAAGCCAGGGGCACTGACTTGGATGGACCCTGTAACAGTCCGTGGGTCTGAAAAGGCAATCTCTGGAAAAGCAACGATGAGGAGCAACCGCCCTGGCTCCAACAGTCCCATGGCACAGCATGGCTCGGTATGGCAAGGAGGAAAGATCCCATCTGGTCTGTCAGACCTCATCCCGGGGCAACCAAGCTTCCTGGCAGGTTTTTCCCAAACTCGAGACCAGACCCCTGCACAAATGTCATTGGGAGCCTGTAAGCAACCTCTGCCTTGCCTGCTATCACCAATACTCTCCTGCTCCACTACTCTGAACCATGGCAGAAATAAGCCATAGAAATATTAATGAGAAATGAAACACTTTTCCCTACGAACCGGAGGAGACAAGCATCTGCTGCGTCCCTGACACTGTGTCTGCTGATGTCCCACTATCTCATGCTCCCAGCACAACCTACCCCTACCTGCACACAATGCCCCAGGGCCGTCCTTACCCAACCCACATGCTCCACTCGAGACAGGCAGGACCCATGCATGAATATCTTGCACTTGGCAGCTGCCTGCTGCCACTTTTGGCCACGTGCCCCCGAAGGCAGGGAGGCACAAGCTCATTGTGCTGGTTTTCACCAGCCCCAGGATGCTCCCAGCCTGCCACAAGGATGGGGAAAGGACTGAGCTCGGTGGCCAGCACCTGAATCAGGTCAAACAGGTCAAAATAAGCAAACCTTCCTCTTGTAGAAATCACAGAAGCTAAACAACCTGTGGCACACTTCTGTCTTAATTTCTGGGGTTTAAGCCAATGTTCCCAAACCAAGCGTTCTCTTAGGTTTTTATCAGCCTGAAAAAGAGTACTTATAACTATCAGAACATTGATCAGTTTTCTTCTTTCCTTACAATATTTAAAAGCAAAGTACAAATCAAAATCTATTTGCAATGTCCAACAGTCAGATAGGGAAGAAGAAATATTTCCAGCCACCAAGAGCACACGCGTTTCCCCGTGCACAGACTTTACTGCTTGGCACTGCACGGCTTACAGGGCTGGTATTTTACTGCAAAAAGGATGATGTTATTTCAGCAACAAAGTGCATCAGATGGAGGATGTATATAGCAGTTCTTTTGACCACTACTCTGTTGCACATCTGCATGCACTGCTACTTTCTCTGCATAAGAAAAAATACTTTAATCATGTTATTGTAGGGCCCTCCACATGTGAAGTCAGGGGATGAAGTGCTAATTTTGATGAAGTTAAAGGTAAAATATGCAAGGACTTCAGCAAGGCCAGGAATTTGCCCTGGGGGCTGCATCTGCAGATGCCAAAATACAGCCATAAAATTATTTTAAATAAAAACCTTTCTATACATAAGATCATGTTTTTTCATGTCTCCATATCTCAGTACTAGAAGGAAATCTTGGCTCCTGCTGAGTGCATCAGTAGGATACAGCTCCTGATTTTGATGTGGGGAGCTGCCACCTTAGCTGCTACCAGGATAATTCCCAGGAAAAGCTCCATCTCAAGTAGGATGAGAGGAAACATGTCAGCAGGCTGACGGGCAGAGGAAATTGTTTCATTTTGCCTGTGTTTTTCAAGCCTAAGGAAATGAGCTAGCTCAGGTGGACAGGCTGTGATGGGTGCACTGTCAGGTAATCTGTCAAGTGGCTCCATAATTAGCTCGGGAGCTGTTACATCCCCCTGCCGCACGCACTGCAACAGAGTAAACACTGCAGATTCAAATGTGACCATGCATATATGGACACATGCCATAGACATGCACAGAAAAGAAGTATTATGAACCCAGGGGAATTTTTGCTTTCCCAAATTGGGTACCCAACAGCATCCCCAACCCACATTACCGATGACAAGCACAGGAGTGCAACTCGATCAAGGGCAACAGGAGCAAAACCTCGGTGCGTAGTTTATGCTATGCCCAAAGAAAACAACCCAAAGACTCACAGGATTTTCAAAGGAGCCTCTGCAGAAGGGGATTCACTCATGAAATGCGGAGGAAGGACTGCTCCCCTTCCAGCCCCACAGCAGGAAAGGTCTCTCACCCACTGCCCCCTTATTCACCCTATTTGTTATGGACTGCAGATGCTCACCGAGGCCAGGCAGAGACCAGAGGCGCTGGTGGAGACATCCCTGCCCTCTACCCCTCCTCCTGAAATACCACCATCTGCTTCTACCAGCGCTGGGCTAGAAAACCTCTACTTCTAGAGCCTATGAGGGGGTGCTGGTGGGAGCCTACCATCGTTGTTTGTGTCCATCTGTCTGAAGATCTTGTCTGTTCGCTTCTCGGGAGTGGATTCATCTTCCGGCATCTTCATCACTGATGAAACCATTTTGTAGATTGCCTGAGTATTAAAAAAATAGAAAAACAAAGATATAGGAAAAACACGACCCAAACAATAAAGCATCAAGCCTGAGAAAAAGAATTTCAGCCTGTAGCAATAAAAACAATGCAGCTGACCCTGGCAGGCAGCTGCAGGACTTTATAAAGCAAAACAAATAGGAGTTTCTGACTGCAGCCCTTTTTATTTTTCTTTCCTGTATTCATTCAAGCTTCAAAAGAAGCTCCCGCACCGCTAGGTCAGTTTAACTGAAAGTCAGGGTCTAGATTAACGTACGAGCAGGACTGAGCTAAAATACAGGAGGCAATGGTGTGTAATTCTCTTTTCTGCAACTGGGCTAAGCCATCACCTCTTTGGCTGGCTCTCAACATACACTCAGTTAAGTGTGTGCGTGCGGGGTGTTGTATGGATTACAGGTGAATATGAATAATATATAGGAATAGGGATTGCTTTTCTTTGTGGATGGGTAAGGAAATGCATTTTCAGACTTAGATGAGACCTCTTCAGGACGTCTGCAGTCCTAGCCCTCCTCCTAATGGTCCCCGCTCAGCCATGAGGCCTGATGGCCAGGGCGCTGGCACCGGCTGAATGCATGAGGTGCTTCCCAGAGCCCCTTGCAGCGCACTGGAGACAGATCTCAGCCCCAGCGTGGGTGGCAAGCAGCCCTCTGCCGAGGCCGAGCCCCAGCCGGCGCGTGGGGCAGGGGCACCGGGAACTGCCTACACGCCCCCCTGCTACAGCCCATGGGCTACATGTTTCCAGCCTTCCGGAAACAAAGACATGCTACAGCCTTTCATCCAGAGCTCATGTTGACTCAGATTTGATGTTTCAAAGTATTCATTCTGAGATTAATCAGGTCAGTAACATTTGCATTGGGTCTATTTTGATCCCAACAACATGCCGCTAAGCGATCCCTGGGGAGAGCTGCAAGATTTTTGGCTGCAGGCCAGTTGCACAAGCGCCCTGTTTGTATCTCAGGGCCGTCTCTCATCTGCATCTCATAGGTCCCACCATGGACCCCAGTGTCCCTTTGGGAACTGTGGGCTCAGGAGCCTCCCTGGGGCAGCAGTGACCCAGCTCAGCACATCCCTCATCTCCAGTTCTACCTGTCTCAGGATGAAGAGGTTACAGCAGCACGAATAAAACATCAAATAGAGACGGCGCCTCACCTGCACTATTTCTAGCATTTCCCCACGGCTGATGTACCCGTTGCCATCCAGGTCATACATACTAAATGCCCACTTCAGCTTCTGTTCCAGCTTGCCCCGGGAGGTGACGCTCAGGGCGATGATGAATTCCCTAAAGTCAATCGTCCCGTCGCCATTGGTGTCGAAGGTGCGGAAGACGTGCTCTGCAAACTTCGACGCGTCGCCGTAGGGGAAAAAATTTGCGTATATTTTTTTGAACTCTTCTACAGTCAAATGGCCCGTTGGGCAATCTTTTAGGAAGCCCTTGTACCACTCCTGCAGCTCGTGGTCTGTGAACTCGGTGTTCTCGCGCAGGTCCTGGAGCACCTCAGGGCGCAGCTTGCTGTTCTGCTTCCCCATCCTCTTCTGGATCTGTGTTCAGTGGCTGTAAAATGAGACAGCATCCGCCTCAGCTCCAGCCCCACGCCGTGGAGAGGGGCTGGGACAGGCAGAGCCCTGTGGGAAATGCAGCCCAGGGCAAGGGGGAAAGAGGAAAAAAGGGATGCTGTAAGTCTAGGAAACTAGGCAATAGGAAAATTCATTTCATTTGGCCTTTTTTCCTCTCCTTTAGGCCCTCTCAGTTCTAGTACGCTGCAGAAGGACAAGGGAAGGTAGTTCAGGAGGGTCTGTTCAGGAAATACTAATCCTTATTATTAATCCTTATTATCTGCGAAATAATAATCCTCGTTATTTAAGTTCTCCTCTGTCCTGCTCCTCTTTCATATGGTTTGTGATGCCCAGGTCTGGATTCCAGCTCCTGACCCACCCCACCAGGCTGATCTGCTGTGACAATCGAGCAGGAGCAGCCAGGGACAGCAGCAACGATGAAAAGTAAAATCCATCTGTTCAAAAGTGAAAGTAAGCCGGGGTGAACAAGGAGCAGGAAGGGCAGGCGGCTCTGTGCCAGCAGTGTTTGCATCATGCAGATGATCTCTGAAACTCCTTGGCTTATGGAGCATCTCCTTCCTCCCTGCACCTCTCGCCCCACAGCAGCCCCCCAGCGCGGTGGGGCTGGGTCGGTGCTGCTTGCAGCACCATGGGGGTCGCAGAAGGCTGCAGCAAGGGTAAGCTCAGCACAGCCCATGCTCAACAGCATCACCCCAAAAGACTTCTCCCTCTTTTTCTCAACTGTGGGGGCAGCGCAAGCAGACGGGTCACTGCAACAGCAGCACCAACACAAGGTACTTCATCCTTTTGAGCAGATCACAATCCTCTGCCCTCCCGGACAAGCAGGGAAAAGGGCTTTTTACAGCAAAATGTTCGGCAAAGCAACTCCTTTCAGGTTTAGTGGGGTTTATACTTCTATTTAAGCTTATTCAGTAAGTTCAATATTCCCCAATGTGAGAAAAAAGGCATTTTAACCTCAGGATTTTATCAGGATGTCAGGAGGGGGCTGGGTTTGTCCCATCCACTGACAGTGCCCCATACGGTGCAGGTGACCATGCAGGTGCGACCACCCAGCAACAGGAAAGCTCCTTCAGGAAAATGAAAGGTGGTCTATTTGCACTTAGGAAACAACAGAAAACAAACAAAACCATAATATATTTTTGGCTTTTGTCCCTTTCAGCCTTCGATGGCATCCCAGCAATACCAACCCAAGCAGCCAAGCAAAAGGCTGAGCTGCGCCTCCTTCCCCGGATCCAAGAAGTTTATTCACAAGCTTTGCCCAAAGTCACATCCAAACCCCTCTGGTTTTGGTTTGCATAAAACTGGTCCAGCATCAATGACATTTCTCTGCACAGCCTGTTACGCCCTCGTTAGGCTTGCTCACAGCCGGTGCAGTAGGCAGGTTACACCACGTGGCCACTCAGTAAATGGCAAGAGCTAAGCAACAAAGAGTGCAGAGACCAGGCAAAATACAACACGGGCTAAGCACTTCCCAGACAGTAAGAATCCCAGGCACGCATAAGAACCTATTTAAAAAAACATGTTAAAGGTCAGCAAAAAGTAAGTTGCTCTACAGCAGAGAGATTTTCAACAGCTGAATTTAAGCTTGTTTTATTTGTACTCTACTTAGTCTCTGCATAGCCTCAGCAATGTAAAAATCCACATCCTGCTCTGTGGCTTAATGCTCAGAGACAAAAACCAGCCAGCTGCTCATTAGTTCAATGTATCGGGCTTAACAGAAATCTGGGTTGTCATTAGCACTTCTGTTTTCTAGAAAAGCTTTGGAGCTGAACTATTGGCAACTTTATTTTTGCCCATTATATTGCAGAGTTTTCTCCGGGCCCATGACATACCTCTGCTTGCTTCCAACATGCAGGGATGCTACCACTCCCTGTCCCTGCCAGCATCATCTCTAGGAGAGCACTGGGCTGCCCTCCAGTTAAACCACTAACTCCCAGATGCTCCCGCTGCATATCCATCTCTGAATCTCCCCTGCTCCAGATACTCATCCTTGCAGTGCCAAGGGCAGAAAACACAATATTCTACTTAGCTGCAGTCGATTTCCAGAAAACAGCGGCTTGGAGCAAAAAAATGTGTGGACAGTGATCCTTTTTTTTTTTCAGAGCAGAAATTGTGACACTATGTTTCTGTCCTTGGGCAAGGAGGTACCTCCAGGTTCCATCTTTCAATGAACCCCTTCACTTCATGATGCCTGAGCGCTTTGTAAGAACTACCGTCCCCATCCAAAAGCGGTCCCTGCTGCACCTGCCACTGTCTCGGACTTCCCTGGGAGAAAGGCAGGAGGATTGGCAGAGCCCGTTCAATGCAGGAGCTGGACTTTAAGCAGAAGTAACCTCAGCTTTAACCACGCACAGGGTTAAGGGACCATAAAACTTCCAACTGCTAGTCAAAAGAGGTTTGAAAAGGTTCAATGCCATTTTCCCCTGCTCCTGTAATATCTTTATTGTTCTTGTTCCCTTTAAAATAGAGGGCCCCGGACAACAAAGAGGTAAGGTGTTCATTTCATTTATTAGATTTCACTACTTCTACTAGTGGTAAGATATATCCTGTTACTTGGATGGATGCTCATTTAACATCCGCTTCAAAAGCTTTATATTCAACTAGTCTTTGCATTCAACAAATCACAGGTTATTTCAACCTTTCTTCTTCTTTTACATTGTTTTATACCAGAAAAGTAATGTGCCATGCTCTGAATACCAACCTTTTTTGCACATCAGCTTTCTGAAAGGCTTCATAATGTGTTCAACCCAAATGCAACCCTGCAGTTGCTGTAACTAATTTGTTAGAAATAATTAAATATCCAACATTAACATTAATTTATTAAAGCCGATCTAAAAACACCCAGCTTCGATGTGAATTGTGTTGCAGGTAGCTCCTCCAAAGTGAAACGCCTAAATACCTCATTAATCATGACAGCAACCCCTGCTGCTGGCATCCAACTGACATTTCATTCGATTGCTATAAAATGCTTTCATCAAATCACTTTCCAGAGGCTCACCGGCTGATTTAGCCACAAGACCACTCAGAGGATGGCTGCTAATGGAAATCACAGGGAGTGAGTCTGGGATGCTCAGGTCAGTCCTGTGATTAGGGCTGTGGGACATTTCTTAATGAGCCTGTACCAGCCAAATCTCCTGCTGCAGTGGGTGTAGAAGGCAAGGAAGGAGAGACATCCTTGCACCCAACACTGCCCTGGGCAGTCGACGGAGTCCTAACTCCAATTACAGCCTGCCTGTCCCTCATTTCCCATCACGCCAGGGTGAAATCCAGGGAAGTGATGCTGCATACATTGCAGCAAGGTCTATCCTGGCTTAGCATGATGAGCAAAAGCCCTCAGAACATCCGGCACTATCATGGCAGTAACAAAAATCATCACAGGAATGCCCTTGAGGTGATCAGACAAGGAAAAGCTCGGAAGTATAACCGCAGACCAGTAGACTTCACAAGTGTATCACTGCTCATGAAAGCAATGCTCAGTCATGTAAGGCTCAAACAGGGGGAAATGCAGATGCATTTTTGTTCCAGTTTCACACCAAAATTTTTGTTAAAATTATGTGGTGCTGCTGCCTGCCTGCAATAAGCCTACATTCAGCCAGGCTAGAAACCAAGATGCCAGAGAACTCCTACTTGAATATATCCTCTGTCCTTCTAGGCTCAACAAAAGTAAGCAATAATCTCGTAGCAAAAGCCTAGCAATGAGAAAAAAAGGTCTCTTACTGAGGCCGAGGTACACACCAGTTAAACAGCTGAAGTAGCAATTCTGTGTTTTTACCAATAGATGGAAGGGTTGTCAGCATCCACGCCCTGAAGTATTTGAAATACTTGTAGCAAAGCTCAGTGCATCCTACTTCTACATGAACACTTTGTCAACCACCAGTTACTGCAGGTAGAAGCATTCTCGGAGCACACAGCCTGAAGAGCTGGAGGCCAACCCAGCTTTTTCACTGCAAACCTTCTGAAGGCAAAAATCCCTTGAACTGAACTCCTGATGGGACACTCTTAGTGCATCAGCTAGGGCTGCAAAAGGAGGAATGACTCCTTAGAGGTGCACTTCCCTGTGCAAACCCCGTTGAATACTGATTTAGTGTTAGTAAAAAAAGGAAAATTGATGAAATGCCTGTCTACAGGACAGAAGTGCTCTCCAGCAGAGAAAGTGCACAGAGAAATAGAATAAACACCTTTTATATTATCTGAGCTATCTGCTTTGCAGGGGGAAATCTGGCACCGTTTTTCTTGCAGTGATCACTTATAAAACTAAACAAGCATGTCTGAGATCTGTTACGGTTCTGAAGCTGAGGCACAGTGCCTCTGGGGCTGAGGAGCCCCAAGCAAATGAACAGCATAAGCCAGACATCAAATACTGCTCGAAGTTGGTCTGAAATGCAAGAACCATTCCCACAGGTGTGGAAGATCATTTTACTAAAACACCTCAAGTGTCAGATCCATCACTGGTGCCTTCTGCCTTGGGCTGCAGAAGAACAGACAAAAGGATTTAGCCCACAGGGACCTTGTGAGCATCATGTTAAGAAAGGCTTTGCTTGGAAACACTGCTTTATAGTGATGGTGGTCAAACACCGGCATAGGTTGCCCAGAGAAACTGTGAAGCCTCCATCCTTGGAGATACTGAAAATCCAGCTGGACACGGTCCTGAGCAATCTGCTCTACCTGAGCCTGCTTGAGCAGGGAGCGTGGACTGGACGATTTCTAAAGGTCCCTACCAACCTCAGCCATTCTGTGAAATAGCCTCAATATCCTTTTTTCTATGGTCAGGTGAAGACAAGAGCCATGAGGAGGTCCTGCTCCTCTGGGGCAATTCAGCAACTGTGGTGCCTTGTTCTGAGGCTGTATTTTTTAAAGTTTGATACTTGTATTAAAAAAACAAACAAAACCCACAGGTAGTCCAAATAAAAGCCTCAGTCACTAAAGATCTGTGCTGCCACACTTCAGAAACGCACCCTCGAGGAGAAATGTTCTGAGGTCTGGTAGCACCATTGCTCACCAACTCAGTCAATGCACAGATGTATTTAAGAAGACTCCAGTTCCTGCGGACGAAGCTACAAGAGGGAGCTGGGTTCTCGGGCACCCCAACTAGCAACAAATGTCTAGCGGTAAGAAAAGATCATGTAGCAAACAAGCTGCAAAATGGGATTATAATGACATCTTCCACACCGTGCTTTGCCCAGGGCTGGTCAACAGGTCTGATCTGAACTGGGAGGGGAAATGTGCAATTACATGGGCCTGGGATGGATAATGAACCCTGGACTAAAGGGCAGATTTTGTTACATGTTTTAATGCCAGTATCCTAAGCAACCAGTGTTGCAAGAGAGAAAGCACAGGATATACAAATATGTTGCTATAGATATCTGGTCCTGCCTGGTAAACTCATGCGAATTTCTTTCCTGCCCTGTGGCAAAAGCAGCCCCGATGCTCGTGTACCAGCTAACCGCAGCACCTGCTCCGTCTTCCCAAGCCATAAACTCAGGGCCACAAGCAGCAGCTTCTGATAAAGTCTGAAATGCAACAAGGAATATCTTCACCTCCTGAAAAGCTAATAAAGTAAGTAGCGAGCCAAAAGAGAAATCTCAATGGATAATGCAGCAAAAAACTGAAACCCGGCAGAAACGCTGTGGGGTTTGAGATGCGAAAGGCTGGAGCCAAAAGGAGCTGAAGCTCCTTCTCCTGCTGCCTTTGGGGAAACAGAAAGAGAAATGAAACCTGACAAGCGAAGAACCCACCACACTAAATAAATAAATGGGCTTTTAAAAGTTTTCACTTCCAATGACTAATCACGCTTTTCTTTGAATAAGTAACATTGCTTACTTCCAACTTATTTTCAAGTTGAATGCTTTTCAGAAACTTATTAAAAAAAAGTAGGTGAAGGGGAAGGACCACCCCCTGTATCACCCACATGTTCAGCTCCAGAAAACTCAGTAACAATTCAGGTACATATAGTGAACATCCTTCCGAAATGCGCAGTGAGTCGGTAACGGACCTTGAGCCACCTTACTTTGGAATTTTACCCATGAACACGTACCCAGGAACTCTGTGGTCTCGAAAACCCAACTCCACGTCTGGGATGAAAACCCATTATAGGTAACCTTTCCCCCCTCCCAGCTCACCAAAGCAAGTTGTAATTAAAAAGACTCCAATCCTGCAAACAGCTATGTGAGAGGAATATTTCCAGGCTGGCACATTAATTTCATGGAGTCAGGTGCAAGGGCTGAAACCTGAGAAATTCACTTACAGGTCTCTGGATTGCTCTTGCCTATTGAAGTCCCTTTACTCAGAATTATATTCCCGATTTAGAGGGAAAAATCAATTAGTCTCTGACACTGAGCATCAATGCATTAACCCAAGAACCGTTTTTCATTCATCTCATTGGTATGTGGTGCAGAGGCATTTGCAGATGACAGCGCAGCAGCTCCCCAGCCGCGGTAAGCACTGCGACAAGCCAGGGCACGCTGGTACCCGCTGCGCCCACCAGCACTGGCCCCCATCACCAGGAGATGAGAGTTTGCCATCGAGGGCATGGTTACAAATTCATTGCAAAGAAACCAAAGAACCACAAAACACCCCCAAACACTCACAAATTGCTGCTAACGAGGAAAAAAAATCAGACCTGTGGTGGGACCAGAAAAGTGGCAGTTTCTTGGGAAGCTCTCCGTAATATTCCCCTGCTCAGGGAGGAGAGCTTATTACTGTAAAGGGCAAATATTCCCAATGCAAATAAGAAAAGCACAGAAATACTTTGAGTAAATTAGGAAATTGAATTAATTTGGGTGGGAGCAGATCAGGCAGCAACACAGCTTGCGATTGCAGACAGGAAAAGAAAATCATGAGTGGATTTTCCTTGTCGCCTCCCTTTGCCTCTTCCTTTTTTTTTTTTTCCCCCCCTAAAATGAAACCAAGGGAGGAGCAGCCAGCCCTATTTTGTCTTCAGATGCTGTGCAATGTTGGCAAGGCTTAAAAAAAAAAAAAAAAATGGTTTGTTTACACAATATTACAGAGCAAGGAAAACATGTCAGCACAATGTCTTAGCACACAAGGTCTTTTTCTGAGAAGGTTGGGTTGCATGAGGAAAAGCCCAAATCATGTTCACCGAATACACTGTTGTGATACATAATTTTAAATAAAGCTCTGTGAGTGCAGGCCTGCAGGATAGGGGAAAATGCCTGATGGGAATGAGGAAATCAGAGAGTACATCACACCTTTTAGAAAAAAGGGAAGTGACAAAAATCAGCACCGGGCATTATATTTTTAAAGTAATTAAACCCCCAGAGTTAGCATGGTTGGGCTCTTTTGTCATTGGGTTTCGAAAGTTTCATACCATCCATTGATTAAATTGATGAAGGCAAATCACATAATAGTTTTCTAAAGAATAATCACAGCCTTGGGAGAAAGGAAGCTGGATTAAATTCAGAACAATTAGCCAAAATACAGCAGCATCAAGAACCAGCCAGTGGCACCTGAGCAAACCTGGCAGCATCAGAGCCATTTACGTGAAGAAGATGGGGAGTTTGGGGATAATGACACTTCCTAAAAAGTCAGTGGCAGATGATAATCAGCCCTCTGCAAGACCATCCTCACTGCTAACGATGCCCCTAAATGAAAAAAAAAATAATCAGAGATCTGACGCCCTTCATTTCCAGATGCAGGTACGGTGTTGGGATACAGGGGCTGGAGGAATCAAGGGGATTTCAGGGTAGCTAATTTGAAGGGAAGAGAATCGAGCTGGGTTTGCTTCCAAAGAGTGGGAAGAAATTTTTTTTTTTTTTTTTAAGCATTATTTAGCAGAGGTATGCTTAGTAAAAAGATGCTGAAAAATGTGGGTTTGAAGATCTGTCAACTAGCTACCTTTAAGAAGAATTCACCCAACATTTATTTAGATGTTTAATTAAAAATACTGAAACACTGGAGGGGGGGGGGAGGATCAACCAAAAGAGAAAGACTGTTAGTAACATTTTCATCCACTACATACACAGCTATTGCTAACAATTTCTATTACTACCTACTTTTGTGTTCCAAAAATCTCAAATCTAATATAAATTAATCTGTTTATTTTATTAATCTAGCTTTCTAAATAAGTTTGTTTGTGGTATTTTGTTATTTTTACACCCATCATAATTTTAAAATAGCACAAAAGCCACTGGTTAACTTTCTTGTAAAAATATACTCCACTAAACCAAAATTCTTCTCAAGACACTTATTTTTCCGCTTCAGTGACAACCACCAATGATAGTAACAAATTGTTTCACACCTTTATTCTCTTGTCTGTCGAATGAAAAACCCACATTAAAAAAAATGGAAAGCAAACCTATAGTTCAACTTTTTTTTTCCTTGCAGAGGTATAAAACCCCTGTGAAATAAAAACTCTGTGAAATACCTACACAAGAACAGCATCTCACCCTTGAGGAAGGAACCTGGTTCTGCTGGATGCAGCAATTCAGGCAGCAGAAGACCAAACCTTCTGCTGGTAGGAATCAGCCCAAGCTCTATGCTAGCGGAGGATATTACTCAAGTCTTGGTGCAGGTGACTGTACCAGCCTCACAGGGCTTTTTATAAATATTTGTTTTTAAAATCAAGGAGCCAAAAGTACAGAGACTACTATCATGTGCAGGACAGCCATGTCCCCAGCACAAACCTTGGACAAGAGCATCACACGAGGACCATGATGCGAGATCAGGGCCACCACAAGCCTTCGTGCCTTGAGAACACACCACCAAACACCTTGTATTGAATTATAACAAAGCCTGTACTGGGATGTGGACACTCATCTGGGGCAACATCTTGCTGTCCTGCCCGGATAGCAAGGTCTGCACACGCCAAGGCCCGCCGGAGCCACTGGCTGTCCGTGGGCAACGTGTGCGAGGGCACAGGCGGGTGTCTGCCCAAGGCAGTGCCTTGGTGGTGTGAACTCCAGACCTGACGGTTGCAGGGGTGAGCAGGGCACTGGCGTTCCTGTTAGGTGGATTCTGAACACAAAGTGCCATTTTCTATACCCGTTGAAGAGATAAGAAGGGCATCCTTGCTTCATCAGTGGTGATATGACAGACCATCTCTCTGGCCATGCGTGATGCTCAGTGATACAAGTCATACGCCCTTTCACCTCTTACTTCAGTTCCCGTTATTAAAAATGGGAGATCTCCAGAAAACAGGAGACATGGTATTACTTTGCGACTAGTCCCTACCAAATCAGTAAAAAACATGGGCAACACCCCTTCGCTGAGCTGTCAGGGACCGTGCTTGCTGCACCCTCCCCGCAGCTGAGTCCAAGGCAAGCAGAGGCTGATGCAGCAGCACAGCAGGACACTGCCAGTCCCAGACCAGGTGCTAAGTAGCTGCAACTTTTATTAATCCTCAACACTCAACAGTACGGTTTGCTTTTAAGTGCGTTCGCTATAATTACGCAGAACAGCAATATGACTGTCTGTCTCAGAGAAAGGGAGCGCTCCATATCACAGGAGACAGCTGAAGACCCCCTGACCCAGAGGCACAACATTTTTAGGGGCACTGAGAACAACCCTATGAAAATCCTTTCCTCTGGCGTTTCTGCACAGCATTCAACACTCAAATGCAAATCATCTTGGAAACAAACCGTGCAATCCACACGCAGGCCATCACTTTTTTCATTAACCTCCACCACAGGGCTCCATCCCCAGCAACATCCACACCACATGCGCTTTTCTGAGCGCTGCGGGTGAGGGCTGCCTGGGGCCAAGCCTCTGTCAGCAGGCTGGGTAAGACAGCAAACGAAAAATCAAATCGTGCTGAATTTTTTATTTATATCTAAGCGAAGCCAGTAGTGGCCAAATGGGTGTATTTTCCTCCCGAACTGGGTATGGTAACAGGAAGGAGATGTGGTGCTTTGAAGCAGGAAGCCCCCCGACAGGCGTGGGATGAGAGCTGACCTCCACCTGAGACCACATACGGGGCACACCCCGTCCTGCAGCCCTGGTGCTGCACCAGCAAAGGGCTTGACTGGAAAAACAGGAAATTAGTGTCTTCTCTCAACAGCGATGTTGAAGGTGGACGTTCATGGGGAGAGAGGGGGACAAGGGAGAAAACCTACTCCTGATACCACCTTACGGTCTCTCTTTCATATGGCATTACCTTCATGAACTTTGTTTTAGCAAAGGCAAAAAAACCCCCACCTAATCAGTAAGGTTTTAACATATCAGGCCATGAACAAATAAGCTCTTTTGGGTCCAGCCATGCCAGGATACTGACCTCAGCCACTTTTTGATCTTTTTATTTATTACTCTGGTCTCTGAAGAGACCCTAAGCTATACCTGGTATCAACCACTAGGCAGCTCCACTTCTAATAGGGCTACAGAAACTCCTACGAAACCCAACACTTTCAACTTCTGCATCTTTCACAAACCAAGATCAACGCTAGCCAACAGGCTGTCAGTTTGTTTCAATCTCCCTTCCCCAAGGACAGCATATCTATTTTCCTGGAAATTTTCAGCAACTTTTCTGCACAAGAAGGTATCCATGTCAACAAGACCTTTCTGTAAGTGCAACATTTGTGTAACATCAACACAATAATTTATCATTTATTTTTTCCTCTTGAGAGGAACAGGAAAAAAGTGTTTAAAGGACACAGCAGCGGTTAAAAGGAGGGCTATGCTGCTGCAGGGTGGTGCACTAATTGAAAGTTTCTGAAGTGGTGCCTTCACCTGGGGTGTGCAGACATCATCTTTCAGCACACAACCACAAGACTGCTTCCCTTCGCCTTGAAGCCTGCTAACAGCTTTTTGTGGCAGTACGTATGCCGAAAAGGAAGGGCCAGCAAATGTACCACCTTCAGGGTCAGAGGAGTCAGCTCCAAAACTGATGTAGATGTACGGAGTCACATTGGCACCAGGGAAGAAGTTCCTGCCAGAGGAAGGCGAAGCTTTATCTGCTGAAGGCAGTCTGGACCACGGAGGCACCAAGGCAGATCCTCCAGGCGATGCTCTGCCCTGGCTGAGCCTCCTGTTACAGTCTCTTCTTCTCCCGTATGCAAACACAGACACGACCTGCTGCTGGACTTCCCTGAGATACACCCAGCACAACAGAAATAGTTCGACATTTCCCCCCCATCCTCTGAAGAGAGCAGGCAGTACCTTGAAAGCATTTCAGGCCCTTACATTCTTGTGGTTAACATTACTTTCTTTCGTTTCTTGACCCTTTATTGCAGAGATCATGACTTGTCAGACCGACTTTGAGATCTCCCTTAAGTTTCACAACTAAAATGCAGCAGCAAGCATCAATCGGACTCCCAAAGGAAGGTCAGCCCCCATATTTCCTCTCGGCAACACCAGCATTCCTAACTGCAGGAGGGGTGGTGAGGCAGTGTGAACAGGCATTTCTATATCCCATTGCCCAGCCCAGGATGGCACTCTTTGACGTTTTGGTGCCGAAACCTTCTGCTTTGGAAAAGGAGGGGCTGCAGCTGAGGATGATCCCGCTGAACCAGGGCGCATGGCCCCAGCGTGCTGGGTTTTGGAGCAACTCCAAGCAGGGTGGGACTGTAAGGAAGCGGACAAAAGCTTTGGATAGAGATCTACGGGGAGGAAGCGCTTCCTACTTCCTATACTCCACAGAAAGGACAAGGGCTTTAAATAACCCTCCTCCCAAGGCCTGCTGAAGACCAAAAGGGTTGCCGCTGGAAGAAAGTCTGGTCTGGCTGGGACCCTGCTGAAGGCTGCCGGGGCTCTCCCACGGGATGTGGCCACCCCGCTGCAGTTCCCACCACGCTGGTGGGAAGGGGAAGGCTGGGCTGCCCACAGTCCCATTGTGACCAGCACCATCCAGATAACAAAGCCTGTGGAAAGCCCAGGAGAGGGCTCCCAGCTCCCCCACCAAAGGTGCTGAGCCAGACTGGCCCCCTGAGAACATCTTTCGCTGAAAAAGGAAAATCAAGATGCTACATTTACACTGTGCAATGCTATCTTGACATCATGCTGTTTCTCAGCCCCATTTACTTTTTAACCCTTTCACGTATGGTCTACAGGGCTGCAGCAGCCCCTTTATTCTGACAGACAGATACACCCAACTTGCTCCATCCATCCCTCCCAGCTCATTCCCTCCCTCCCCACCTCTGCAGCCACACTGGACCTTCCTCGCCTTGCAACAGTACTGATAAGTAAATAATTGGCATTGACAAAAAAAAAAACAACCCAGTCCTAATGAATACTGATGGAATACTGACTTCACTTGGATGTAACAGAACCAGATCCTAAATACAGTAATACATATTTGCAGACCACCCAGATCTTTCCTTGGTACAGTACTACACCAGTTACGTGTTCATTTCAATGAACATACTCAGTCTTCACACCTCTCACCTGCCCTGTTCTCCGCCCTGGGCACTGGCCCATGGGAGGAGACCTGTTTGTCATTTTTCAACCCATCCTCAGTGTGCTGGAGCACCCATTGCCTATTAATCCAACAGAAGATGACTTGTGCCATGCCCAAGTTGCTTAAGTCTACATCTCTGATATTTATAATGGGCTGGAAGATTTAATAATGGAAAATAAGGGAGAGAAGGAAGGAACCCACAGGTCTGGAAAACATCAGACTAGACAGATTAAAAAGCAATGTGGAAAAAATATACTCCAAATTATACTCTCAAAACAAAAACAAAGATATAGGCAGGTCAGAAAGAACAGGGTTGTGCATACATTTCTGCTACCGTCTCTGGTAAGAAATGGCATTGCTTTGAAATGGGATTGAATAAACAAACATAGCCTTCCTGGAGGAAAAAATTAGTTCATGAATGGCTTTGCAAAAGGCAGTCACCCACGGGTTTGGAACAAACGTCTGTGGTTTTGACCTGCTGAAATAGTCAACAAAACTGCACTGGGTCCAAAACTGGGAGAGACAAGGTTATCAACTCCTCCCCTGTTTTACAAGGGAGTGGAAGAGTCAAAACTATTTCTCATAGCAATTATCTGCCGGGTTCTGCATTCGCTGGACAACAAAAAGTGTTCAATAAATGTACTGCTGTTAAAAAACTCCTGGGTTTTCTCTACTACTTCATATTATGGCAATAAAGTGAGCACTCAGTTGAGAAGGTGGCATTGTTGGGCTGAAATTAGACAAAGTGCAGTAAGAAACAGCCCGTGGCAACCCTGAATTTGCAGCCAGGGGTGAGAGGGGCAGACCTGGCTGGGTGTCAGCCCTGGAGAGGTGGCGTACCCACCATGGGCATGCACTGAAACAAAGACACTGAGTGCCACCATTCCTGAAAATTCAATTTGGCTATTATAGGTTATTTCTCTTTTTCTTGTTGCTTCCAAGCTGTCTTGGTGTCCTATAAGCCCCCGTTACTCAGCTTTGTCCTAATGGCTTCCATACAGAGCTATGCCAGCATAGATATATCCAATATACTTGCACTTTATTGCAGTCAATTAGTCATTATTCCAATATTCCTAAAGATGAGCTGCTCCTCTTGGAAATGCCACGTGTGGGCCCCAATACAGCAGACGTAGCATCACTCATTGACTTTCTTCCTGAGCTTCATCCCAAAAGCCAGCCAAGCTTTGCTCCCACCACTCCGGTCATGGGTCTCATTCCTCTACCTGCTCAAAATCATCTTCTAACTTCCAGCCCAAATGTATTTGGTGCTGCTCACTACATTTGCTCTGGTTCCAACACCGTTTTCTCTAGAACTTCCCCTCTGCTACACACCTGGAAAGAGAGCCATCACTCCCACATCAGCTTTGGCTTTCCTGGCTTAACTGACCAGGCTCTTTTTGCCCTGTCTCAGACACACATTTTCCTCTCCCTGTGTCATGGAAATCCTCCTCTGCACTTAGCGCAGCGACAGCCTCCTGACGCCTGGCCACTGGGACTGCACACACCATCCTGGATGAGGTCTCACCTCGGCACCGAGTTTCCTTATCTGCACTGGGAACTCATCCAAGAAGAGGATTTGTCTTTTCACCTTTGTGGTTTGGGTCAATCTGCTCTGCCCAGCCTCTCCTCTGCGTTTCTAGATGAGAGTTTCTCCCCCACTCAGACAGACCCCTCCACGTTTCATGCCTTTTCTGTGACTACCATCCCCAGGGTTACCCCATTCTCTCAGAACCATGCCCTGATCTTCTCACATATTAATGACAAATGGCAGTGTCATGGCATCAGGCATCTGATCTGTGCGCTCCCAAATGTGGAGCTCCAAAACTTATCTGCTGAGCAGGTTTAATCAAAGAGGTGTAAAACTCAGTGGAAAAACAATGTTAAAAAATAAGCAATCCAACGTGTTTCTGGAACATCTGCACATGTAAAACCTAGTGGCACAAGTCACACAAGGATTTTCCAGTTCCTTCTCCAGCTGTAAGTGTTGGGCAACCAAGAAGGACCACTTCTACTGCTCATCCAGTACAGGAATAGGGAATAACAGCTTATTTGTTTTATAAACAAAACAGCAGGCTTGTACAAAACCAACCAACCAAGCAAATTAACCACAGCCATAACTAGGGGAGACCACAACCACTCTCTATTTGCTGTTCAATAGGAGCTGTGTACTAGAAAACATCTTCAGCAAGTGCAGCTTCTCACAAACATGTATTTCTATTTTATCCAAAATAAAGTTCTTTTTCCTCCTGAAGGGGGAGGTTCAGATCTGGCACATCAGAGGAACAGCTGTAACAAACAGGCCATTAGGCAGTTTGCTTTGATAATAAAATACGAAAATCCCCGTTTACTAGACCAGTGGAAAAAGGTGACTGAAAATACCATTGAATGCTACAAGCTGGTTGCAGCCCCCTTGGAGCATGGGAGCCTCAGGATCTGACGCAGGGGCAGGGGAAGCAGTTCAGCAAACACGTGTTCATGCACGCTTACAGACACATGGCGCTTGCAGTCAGTGAGAGATTTGGCACTGAGAAAATCACTTTTTGTGACATCAAGGGAAGCATGCCCTTTGCTGCTTTACCCCACAGGTGTGACCATGGTAATCTGGCACAACTCCTCCCCTAGCTCCAAGCAGCGCTTACACCAGACCAACATAGCACGACCCTCTGCAAAACAGAGAGGTGCCTTGGATTGGGTCACTGTGCAAGCAAACAGATGGGGAGAAACCATGCAAAAATGCCACAAGTTTGCCAAAACTTTGAGATATGCCATAAAAACAGATGGATATACGTTGGGGCACGCAGGTAGCTTTGGCCAGGCATAAGCCTGCTCAGCCGGACACTTGCTCTGATGGCCCATCGCTGCTGACAGGCGAGTTGTGGAAAAGCTTCAAACCCCTACATGCCTTGGCACGCCACTGAATAAAATTTGTGTGTGCATGAATCCCCCAGATTGACTTTTCCTATGAAAAGCCACTGTTTCTCAACTGAAACTGCTCTTTCCAGCAGGGAGGGGAGCTGCAGCAGCACGTCTCTCCAGGCTGCACCATGCAGCCGCAGGGGCTGCCAGGAGCACTGCAGGCACGGCTTACAGAGCTCCTCTACAACAGAGCACCACTCTCTACCCACAAATAACCCCACTAAAACACATCCAATTTCTTAATGCTGCTGTTGCAGCCAGCATTTCCAAGCCTGCACTTTCCTGGAGTGCACCACAGCATGCACACACTCCAGCCTGTGCGTGCTACGTTTAACATGAGCAGCCTGGTTTCATGCATCCATACAAGCAGTGGGAGCTACCATTTCTTTATCAGAGCACATCTTAGGCTGGTACATGTTAAAGTTAACCAGCGGTGAAGCCTGCTGCTCCAGCTCTGTGAGGGGAATTGCATCTGCCGGCAGCTGCCCCAGCCCAAAAGCAGGATGCTGGAGGGCTCCTGCTGCGATGCGAAGTGGCAGCTGAGATCTGGCCTCTGCTGTGCCAGGCACCATGCACGGGGCTAAAAAGAGCTTCTTGTTGTGCCAAAAAGCGGATAATTTAAGAAGAAAGGCAGCTGACAGGATTTCCCTGCTTTGCCAAGCAGCTGGCTGGAGAAACACGTCTTGCAGCAGCCACACCGCCCTGCATCGACGAGGTGGAGGGTCCTTTCAAATCACTCTTGGGCAGGTCAAGGAGAGGGGCTGGGGATAAAGCTGCCTGATAAACAGCAACATTTAGCAAGCCTAAAAAAAAAATAATCTGCTTCCTCTCCTTCAAAAAGGTTGCAGACCTCCTACTGTTGCCTCCCAGCCCATAAAATATCATTAAATTTACCGTGACTGAAAATATTAGATGCCTCACGCCTTAAATTTGAAGAACATTTTTTCCATTCAGACACAGGAATTTTGCTTACCTTCATCAAGCAGCAGTGCCAACAGTTGTTCAAGTACAGTATGACGATCATTCTTTGCCAGTAAACAAATGCAGATTTTGGTACCAGATCTCACAGGAACAATCACAGAATCACAGAATGGTTTGGGTTGGAAGGGACCTTTAAAGACCATCTAGTTCCAACCCCTCTGCCATGGACAGGGACACCTTCCACCAGACCATGTTGCTCAGAGCCCCATCCAGCCTGGCCTTGGACACTTCCAGGGATGGGGCATCCACAGCTTCTCCGGGCAACCTGTGCCGGTGCCTCACCACCCTCACAGTGAAGAATTTCTTCCTTATGTCCAACCTAAACCTGCCCTCTTTCAGTCTAAAACCTTTGCCCCTTGTCCTGTCACTACAGGCCCTGGTAAAATCTCTCTCCTCCTTTTTTGTAACCCCCTTTATATATTGAAAGGCCACAAGATCTCCCTGGAGCCTTTTCTCCAGGCCGAACAGTCCCAACTCCCTCAGCCTGTGCTCACAGGAGAGCTGCTCCAGCCCCCTGACCATGTCTGTGGCCTCCTCCGGACCCGCTCCGACAGGTCCATGTCTCCCCTGTGCCGAGGGCCCCAGAGCTGGACCCGGCGCTGCAGGGGGGTCTCGCCGGAGCGGAGTGGAGGGGCGGAATGCCCTCCCTCGCCCTGCTGCCCACGCTGCTTCTTGTGCAGCCCACAACAACTGGCTTCCTGGGCTGTGAGTGCACACTGCCAGGTCACGTCCAGCTTCTCATCCACCAGTACCCCCAAGTCCTTCTCAATCCCTTTATTCCCAGCTTTATTGATACTGGGGATTGCCCTGATCCAGGTGGACTTGGCCTTGTTGAAACTCATGAGGTCTGCATGGGCCCACTCCTCCAGCCTGTCAAGGTCCCTCTGGATGGCATCCCATCCCTCAAATGCATCAACTGCACCACTCAGCTCAGTGTCATCTGCAAACTGGCTAAGGGAGCACTCAGTCCCACTGTCTATGGCATAAGTACGTTAAATACATGACAACATCTCACAAGGAAAAGCCCAGCTGAGGAATGCCAGCACGGACCGAGCAATTCCACATGTGGGACTGAAGAATGTATGCACAGTTAAGCTGGACCACGATTTCTAGAAACTGTATTTATGTGCTTTATTGATTTGTATTTAATGAACTAAAACCCTAAGTGCCAAACTGAAGGCTCAGTGACAATTCATACTAAACAAATTAGCTACTCAGATCATTAAAACACTTGAGAGCTGCTTTACTTCCTTCTGTTTATGCTCCACTAATCTCTCCACTCTCTCAGTCTGATAAAGTAATTAAAAAAAAATCCATTCCACTTTCAGTTTCTGACCAGAGAAAGCATCATGAGTTTACAAGCTACTGGGATTTTTTAAAATGAGAAATATTATTTCCCATATACTTTCAGTAAATAATCCCAGTGAGTTTAGGGGTATCAAAGAGATCTGCAAAATTAAATAGGCAAGAATGTAAACCTAGTGTCTCTGCTTCGGAATACTCCCAGCCTCACCTAAGGAGTGACTTGGCTGGAAAGTTATTTATCGAAACAAAGAGGCCAAGTGACGCACGAGTGCCAAAGACACGGCAAGGACAGCAGGGAGGGTAATGCCTAAGTCAGTTATGCAAGTGGGGAAGCACAGGGTGAAAGGACGGCAGGACTCTGCGGGACACACGGCAGCCAGGCTCGGAAAGCTCATAAAGAGCTTTGGCAGGAACTGGCCGCGCCGCCGGCGATGGTGAAGCCAGGCTCCAGCAGCACGGGCAGCGGGACCCCTCGCCTGGCACGCCGTGCAGCAGGGCAAAGCGCCCAGCCGTTGGCTGCCGAGCTTTGTGCTCACCAGGCACACGCACCGAGCCCACGGGATGCTGAGGAAAACAACAAAAGAGCTTTGATGCTTTCTCTGCCATCTATTCTGATTTTTAATGCTGGGTTGGTTGTTTTTTTCTGGGTTTGCTGCTGAAGTGCCCACGGACAATGAGACTATTGAGCATTTACTACAGCTTGAGATTAGTTTGGGTTTCAGTTTCTGCTGAGCCAGCTCATTTCCTTCCACATTCTTACAGGAACAGATGCTAAAATATAAACAGGCAGTCATCACCATAAAAGCAGAAAAAGGAAGATTCTTCATATAACAGCAGTTAAAATTATTCTTTTTTACAGCTTTAGTCAGAACCATTCAATAGCTTGTTCCTGTCTAATTACGTTACATTAAAGAGCAAAGGAGCTATTATTTTGTCTTTTCTTTAATAACAAAAAAATCCCACATCAACACCTCAAAATATCAAAACCCAAACCAACCAACAACAAAACTGGCCAAACTGGCCAGATTAAAAGGAGTCAAAGAGGAGATAAATAGAAAAATTACTTTTGTCTCCTCCCATCACACATGACTGCAGTGCTGCCTTCAGACACCAAATTCAATTCTTGCAACAATTAGTCGCAAAATTCAAAGTGAGTTGAAACCGCCAGATACACCAAAAAGTATCCCTGCACTATAACCGGTTCCTCCCCCCCGGGGGAAAATGAAGCAGATGAATAACCCACAGTTAATAACAAGCAGCTAGCCATCCCTGGGCTGTGACGTCAGCAAGGACGAGGCGATGGCAGCCCTTGTTTAAACACCAGGCCCTCGTGCCACGACTCAGGTCAATGCAGGAGCATCTCTTCCCCAGGTGCTTTGGTAGCCAGCAGCAGCAGCCCAGCATCCCCAGTGCTGTGTCCAGTGCTGGGCTCCCCCCGTACAAGAGGGACAGGGAACTACTGGAGAGGGCCCAGCGGAGGGCAACGAGGATGCTGAGGGGAGTGGAGCATCTCCCTTGTGAGGGAAGGCTGAGAGAGCTGGGCCTGTTCAGCCTGGAGAAGGGAAGACTGAGAGGGGACCTTACCAATGCCTGCAGATGTCTGAAGGGCGAGTGCCAAGAGGATGGGGCCGGGCTCTTGTCAGTGGTGCCCAGCGACAGGACAAGGGGCAACGGGCACAAACTGCAACACAGGCAGTTCCACCTGAATATGAGGAAGAACTTCTGTACTGGGAGGGTGCCAGAGCCCTGGCACAGGCTGCCCAGAGAGGCTGTGGGGTCTCCTTCTCTGGAGACCTTCAAAACCCACCTGGATGTGCCTCTGTGCAATCTGCTTTAGGGGAACCTGCTTTAGCAGGGGATTGGACTAGATGATCTCCAGAGGTGCCTTCCAACCCTGACCATTCTGTGATTCTGTGATCAGAGCCCTGCTCCACCACACCAGCCACCTTTGTCTTTCCAACCACAATTACTCCCTTCGTGATTACTCATGCAAAACTGCCTACAGTCTTCTGGAAACTAAACTGCACCCACCAACTTTATCCCTCTCAGAAAATCCCCACATACGGCAAGGTGCTCCCCCCTGCAGCTCTGCTGTTCAGATGTTTTGCCAGCTAGATGGGCAATCTGCAACTCCTCCAGGCACTTTTTAAAGTACCTTTTACATACAGATATAATATCCATCATCCACTAATGCTTTTAAAATGTTGGATGCTTCTCATCGGCTGCCCCAGATAGGCAACTCACCACTTGGCAAGCCTGTACCTCCTCAGTGCCACTTTGCCAGCCCACTGCTGAACCTGCAAATGCCATCTCCTCTGGTTGGGGGAAAAATACATTCATACAGGTCAGAAAACAGAAATCATGAAAGACTGAAACCACTGATTCCCCCATCAGGCTGCTTCATTGCTCAGCACAAATTTTTCCAGGTTGCTAAAACTCTGAGAACTAACAAGCTATGAAGTATAAACATGCAATGTAAATATACAGGCAATATGTATCTCAGTAGGACTAATGACAAGAAATCACTGATAAAACTTAGGAAGACTTTCAGAGGAATCCTTCCAAATCATCAGCTTCTGGATTTGAGACAAGTGAAGTAGGTTCATGGAGGTAAAAACAAGGTTCATGGAGGTTCACAGAGTAAAACAGATTTAGCTCACATGGAGAAGAAAGTAAAGGTCCCTGCTGGCAGCTCAGGTCAGAACCAGGCTCTGCAGTATCTTACTGACCACAAGCTAGTGGAGTTTCAATCCTGCCTGTAAAGAGCAGAGAAAACGATGCAACTTCCTATTGCCTTGGTCAGTTTATTCATAAACACTTTAGTATTACGTACATTTTGACCACCTGTGCATCCCCTGCACAATATCATTAAGGTGTTGTTTGTTTGTTTGTTTGTTTGTTTTTTAAAAAAAGGCCCAACATATTGGGAAACGTAGCATCCTAAATGAAAAAATAAGCTCCCAGGGCAGCTCTTGACAAACACAGGATTTAGGATTTAAAGCCAACCACCCTCCCCATCACCAAAACGCTCAGCACCGATGGAGGACCTACGTGTTCGCACCACAACATATATTTACGGGCACAGAGGGACTTCACGCAGCCACCCCACGCAGCCAGACACCCACAGGGTGCCTACAGACTGACTGACGGCAGCGTGACTCCCTGCACCCAGCCAGGTGCTGCTGCATGCCACCAGCAACCTCCCCCCCGGCCACCCACTGCATGCCCCCTCACCTTGCCCCTCTGGCCCCCACCGGCTCAGCAGGGGGGTTCCCTGGGCCAGCCCCGCTGCCCCATCCCTCCAGCTGCTCCATTACAGCCCCACGTGAACCAGGAAGTGGATGCAAGCCAGCAGTTTATTTTTAGATGACTTTTTTTTCTTAAATACGAAATGAAAACACATGCACAAACCATGTGTTCACCCTCACTCTATCCAGTGACGAGTTTTACATTTTACATCCTTCCAACACTTAGAAATTCCTGGGTGGTGATGGAGAACAGATGTCACCGTATCACCCCATACGTTTTCATTATCCCCCCTCAGCATCCTCATTCCTATGCAGGCAAAACAGAAGTCTCACAAACACTGAATTAAGTCTCTCCACAAAGCAGGCAAAGCCTGAAGAGAGAGCTTGGAGGGGGAACGCACCCTTAGCACTGCTACAGCATAAAAGCAGGCAGGTGGCTTCACTCTCAGCTCATCTCCCTCTTTCCCTCCTCCCCAAAAGACATCCAGGCTCAGAACATCCATCCAGGAGAACCAGCAGAAGATGCAGGTCACATCTCCAAAGCTTTGCTGCATATGTTTCAGAGAAGGAAGAGTTAGCGTGGGATTATTTGTCCCTTCCTGTGAGTTCAAACACTGTTTAGAATCTCTACTAGCCAGGAGTTGGCTGTTGTCTCTTCTGCAGCTCCTCAGACACCATTACTTACAGTATCTTTAGTACATAGTTATATTAGTATAGTTAAATAAGATATGGGGGTCTTATGAGACACCCCAAACTTTAGTTTCAGACGCGCAGGCAGGTAGAAAGGGTTGAAGGGTTTCCAAGCAGCTGATGGTTTTGCAGTCAACAGCTCCCCAGGTCAAATTTTTGGAGCTAGGAGACTACCGTGCTGGTCACCCATCTACCGTGGGAATTTCTGGTACAGCACTTAGTTTTCCTCAAAGGTAAAATAAAGATAAAAAGTTGAAAGATCCCCCTAGTTTTCCAAAATGTGTCTATTGGAAATTCACAGATCTTTCTTCAAAAAAAAAGGGGGCACTAGGTCAGCACACACATATGCACACCTGTAGGAGCAAGACTTCTGCATCAAAGAGAAGAAAACCTTCAAGGAGCAAATACATTTACGCAAGACCCAATTTGTGCCCACAGCCTGACGTAGCTACATATTCAGGCTCTAATGTAAAAATTATCTGCTTCAACCTCTGTTCAAAGAGAAGCCCTATGACAGTGGAGGGCCACTTAGATGTGAACATTATTAATACAGAAATTTCTGTTTCAGAGCTTTGAAAACCCTAATTAATCACAGCATGGGGTTTATGAGTGATCGTTTGCAAATGCCACACCACCTCCGTGCCACTCTGACATCACCGGCGATGCCTCATCCCAGGCAGAAAAACGCCCTCACTGCTTGCTGGACACCATGATGCTTAGACAACAAGTGTAAGCTCTCATTTTGATGGAATCAAACTTGAAAGATAAAGTGAAGCCACTTGAAATCATAAGAAGGTATCTGCCTCAGTTTTAGCATATCACTACTGATTTTTACCTCCAAGACAAGCAAAATTTGGTGGGTATACCACACAGCAGCTCAGGGATGGACTGGACAGCTTCAAGCAGTACGAGACTTGGAAGACAAAAGCTTTGCTCCACAACTCCAACAATAATAAGATGTTTATGAACATAAAAAGGTGGAGGCTAAGACAGCTGGGTCACTCCAAGCACTCAGTGGTCCTCTGCACTAGGATGAAAAGTTAATTCAATGCAGCCTTGCAGAAGCCTTAATTTATTCAAAAATCTTTTGGAAAGGCTGGCAAATACTTTTCTGTGTTTTAAGAAACAGAGCTGACATGGAACATCTTTTCCCAGTCCAACCCAATGAACACATGGTAAGAGACAGGCTGGCTTTAGGACAGCAGATTACGTTAGCCAACAACCATCCCTTGCTTCACTCTCACTCAGCCCTCCTGGCCCGCCTCAACCAGCCAGACTGGGTTTTCAAAGCAGGTCAGCGCACTGGGGTGCCCAGAAGGGACCAAAGCCAGCTGCACGCTGACATGCGGATCAGGCATGCTGCAGCCCAGAACCACCTTGGCCAAGCAACTAACTCATCCTGTCCTCGATGGAGGCTTGACCTCTTTTGGGGATGCCAAATGGGGATGCAAGCAGCACTGCTCTGCTGCCCCAAACCACCTCACCTCATGTGCTGCTGGTAGTGGCATCCTGAACGCATCACCACAGAGGGCAAAGCTTTCCACGCCTCTGCTTGCCTTATTGCCAGAAAATTTTCCTACACTGTTCACAAAAAACTAAATATTTTGTGGCAATTAAAAAAAAACAGAAAAGCATACTGGTGAGAAGAGCCCTAAGCTTTTGCTACACTGGAGGCATTTTACAAAAATATCACTGTAAGGCAGCAGGTGTCATTAGCCACCTTGTCCATGTTTTATCCAACTGCGTACAGCACCCATTCAACACTCCCCGGCAACACACCAAGGTGTCTGGTGCCACATTTAAGTAACCCCCTGCTTAAAAAATGATTTTATGCAGAATGACAGGGAGGTGCATTTGCTGGGCAAAAAGGGAAGCCTTATGCTGTACCCGTGAAGGAGACTTGACTTTAAAGCTACTTAACTAATGAACAACACTGCAAGGAGCAGCATGCTTACTTCTAGGAAGCATCACAGAAGCACCACAGTCAGCTATGATCTATTTCCTTGCTCTGCAGAAGCAGCACCTTCCCCTTCCTGCTGCCCAGGGCTTTGCCACACCACTTTGCTGATGGGCTGGATTTGAAACTACAGTGAAATCAGCCTCCTGCTCCCTTCCCACACGAGACCACCCATAGCAAGGCAGCTCCTTCTCGGCTCTCCACCAGGGTGGGCACAGAGACCCACTGATACCCACACCCCAGACTTCCAGCAGCTGTGAGCAGCACCAGTGGGCTCCAACAGGCTGCCAGCCCCGTCCAAGGAATGCTGGCGCAGAACCCCCACGCCAAACACGGGCAAGTTGCCAAGGGAAAGGCATTTAAGAGTCACGATCCCACCTTTCCAACCTCCAAAGAAGCCTACACAGTTCTCCAGCAGCCTATTGGACTGTGCTTACTGCTGCATCCTTCACTTTACAGGTCCAACATATACCAGAGAGCTAGCAGTTCTCAGCTAATCAGATTTCCGTGCAGACTGACAAATGGCTCCTAATAAGAATGTAAAAACTCCATAAAATAAACAGCCCCTGTAATCAACTTGCTCGATGTAATGCAGTAAGCATGCAGAAAGCTCGCAGGCTTCATTAACTCATTTGATTGCACTTTGCGGCAGCATCCTGGGGGGCTGGCGGTGGCACCCCAGCCCAGGCTGGCTGCAGGAAGGCGCATGTTCTCGCTGGTCTTTGCTCTTTGTGCTCCACTAACACTGTGTTACTTTAAAACTGAATTCGTGGCAATTCCTAGACGTACCACTAGCGTGCTCACCAAATGCCACACAGCTTAACACCAGACGGTGAACACACGCTCACAAAGGACGCCCTCGCCCCACCACCGGACCACCCCAAACTGGAAACTTCTTACAGGCATGTCCTTCCTACCTCCCCAGCCAGACCCAAAACGCATGAACTGACATCATGGACAGGGTGCATCAATCATCCTTCCCATGAAGACCAAGCACATCTCCTTGCTACCTTGCCCCTGCAGCTGTCACATTCGGTCCCTCCAAACTCCAGATCCTATGCACTTTACCTCAAAACATTTCAGAAAGCTCACTCATCACTGAGAAGAGCTTCAGAAGCCTAATGATATCACTGACATAGATACAGTGTCCCTCCTCCTTCCCACCACAGCGCTCGCAGTGACAGCAGGGCACTGCACACCCCCAGAGCCAAACTGCTGAAGCCAGTGAGCCAGGAGAGGAGCAGATGCTGTACAGAGAGGCAGGCGGAAAGTCATGACCTCCTCCTCCATGATGGTCTTCAGATGGCCTTAGAAGATGACCAGGATTTCTAGCTAAAACACTGGTACTTTTGGAGGTCTGCCACCCCAGCTGCTGAGCAGGTAAAGGGGTCGGCGAATCTGCCATGGTCCCCACTTAGGTGTAAGAGAAAAGCCCTGTGCACACAATACTCTTACTGCAGCTATAAATAGCTGTCTCTGAACCAAAGTTGTACACATTGTACTGACACTCCTTACTTAATAGGATTTGCCAGGGAGCCCAAACTAGCTCTGGCTGCTGCAGGGCAGCCTTGCAATTTTCGCAACACATGCATACCGTATGGTGCTATGACCTGGGGGGGGTGGCGGGCACAGGAATAATCCCCATGTTTTCAGTGCCCTGGTCACGCTAAGGCAGCAGGAGACTCTGAGAAATTCCTGAAGGGTTGCAATGCGTTTCCATGCACAGCACAATGGGGAGAAAACTTCCAGGCTGATGTTTGGATGTAACAAGCTTATCCCACAGCTGTATTTCAGAAGCTTGTTTCTCCTACAAATGGTGTTTCTTTCTCCTTTGTATTAATCATTTTTTATAGTGGTAGAATAAGACAAAAACTGATGCTCTAATAAAACACAGTACCATTTATAGAGTGTCAAATAATGTAAAATACCAGATTCTTTTCCTACTCAAGTTTATCATGTTATCTCACCTCCTGTAAATAAACTAATTCAGTTCTCCCACTGTCAGTATTGTATTCAAACAAATGTGTAAGATAAGAATTTTAATATCACTTATCTTTTTTCCTCCTAAAGAAATCCCACCCTGTTTAGGTTACCACCTTTTAACCCTAGATGCTGACCTGAGCACTGTTAACCAAATAAACAGTTACCGTATCAATCCCACCCCACCACCTTTGCCTTTGTGTTGTTTCACAGCCTGCCGGTGCTGCTGGGAATCGGGTCCAGCTTGTGCCTTGACCCTGTGAACATGCACAAGATGTACCCCCTGCCCTGGGTCCCGAGGCTGGGCTCTGCTGCCCAGGCACCTCTGCGGGATCGCTTCACCCAGCCCTGCCCCGTGTTCCATCATCTGCCTTCCAGAAGCGAACACCCATTGCTTCCATCACCTGACAGAATACTCAAAAACCTTGTCCACTCATCTGCTGTGGGGAAAACTAATACTGACACTTCCATCCCCAAAAGGACAAAGCGCCAAGGTTATTTGTAAGTCAGAAGTAAGCAGCCAGTCTCCTGACTGCGCAGCCACCTACCCAACCTTGCCCTTGAGCATCACCCTGGCACCCTGAGGCTTGAGCCACAGAGCAGGAGACAGCAAGACTTTATGTTGTACAGATGCAGAATGAAAAGGTGCCTTCTGGTACCTTATCACATCATCCCCATCATCACTGCCTCACAGGCAACAATCCTAAGAAAGGAATGAAGCAGGAGTTTCATACTGCGTATTCCCTACCAGCCTCAGCTTCCTTCAACTCCTGCATGACCACAAGCAGCACAGAAATCATGCAGGACAATTGCAAACACTCATCATCCATGTGCTAAGTATTGCAGGTCACTGACCTGACTTGCCCAGGACGAGCTCTCCAGTGGGCTTGTCGCTCCAGGCACACTGTGTCTCCAAGGCTTAGGGATGCAGTCTCTCTGTGCAGCACTTCTGTGTTTTTTCTGGGATGAGGGTTGGCTATTGGGAACACTGGGAATTTGTAACCCAAGAATAATAAAGTTGACCTCAAGCTGGTTCAATACACTATTCTGGAACTAAAGTAGCTAAAACATGATGCATAATTTTTTCCTACCACAGTTTTAACTGTTATGGAAAATGCAGTAACGAAGGAAGGGGCTGGCTCATGAGCTAACCTTACCTGTCTGCACCTCATCTGCTTCTTCAGTATGTACTGTATGCCACGGCAGTGATATACATAGTGTTTGCATGGCTAAGAACCCCAGGCAGAAGTGCTTGTAAAGAGACATGTAGTTTAAAATTTCATTAAAATGGCTATAATACAATCACAAGTCACTCAATGCACTGGAGGCTGAATGTTGCTAAGGAAAATTATGAGCCTCCCCCTGCAAATTTCTTTATCTACTCGCAACAGAGAAAGAGCTGGTAGTTTAACAACATCTTTATTCAGCACATGTACTAGACCAGAATAAGGTGATCATTAAATAGTTTAAAACAAAGAAGCTCACAAAATTTAATAAGCCTCAACAAACCAAGTGGAACAGGGCTAAGAGGCTCTAGAGCTACGCCTTGCACTTAGTCCCCCCTTAGGAAACCTTCTAGAGGAGTTGCAAGGACAACCTTCCAATCAAGAGGATTGGAATCCAATCCAAGGACTATCAAGAGTTTCCACACAGCATGGATGATGGACAGGTGGTTCCTTCTGCAAAACCCGTTTTCTTTATTCTGCACAAGTGGATAGTTCAGCTCAAGGGGAAGGAAAAAAAAAAAGGCAGAAAGGGAGGTAAGGAAAATGCTTGAATATTAGAATAGGCAAACTACTGAGCTAGAAAATCTAGATTAAATTAAGCATTCCTACAAATTTTAATAGAGAAAGGAATGGCTCCCATCTGGAAGCTAGCAAATTAACTTGGATCCTGGTTAAGAAGACAGCACCAGTGCCTGCTTCCACAAATGTAAATATCCAGCGTGCACTTGCAATCCAATCACAGGCTAAAAATACAAGACAACTCAGAGTGAAAATCTGATTTTGTCTACCATCTTAATGGGAAATAAAACAATTGCTCTCTGTAGACACAGCAATCTGGACTCATTCTTCCTGCTTGGAGAGATGCTACAAGATGTCTTTGTACCATGAAAGTCTTTCAGCTGTTTCTGATTGCAAGGTGACAGCTCACGTCTGGGGCCTGACTTTTCCCCATCATACTTTGCTTCTCCATCTCCTTTTCCATCCTGTGTCCCTGGCTGCTCCACTGTACTGTCCTCAGCTCTCCGTTTACTTAAAACATTTCATTTGGTCCTTATTATTAAGAGTATTGTGGTTCCTTGTTGCCCGAGAGGTTATTCTTTGGCCTTCCCATAACAGCTGAGGTGCTCCTGCTCTCAGTGTGCAGATGGAGAACTCAACCACAGGCAAGAACAAGGCTCAGGACTAAATTTAGCCCAGGAGAGGACAGTTTCTCTGCCAGCGGGACAAGCAGACTAGGAAGGCAATTTGGAGCAAGAGCCTGTTTTAGATGCTCCCTGGTGGTGCTTACCTCCCTCTAGGCTACAGAGAGAGCCTGGGGAGACCAGGCTTCACCTCTGAGCATCATCCCCCGGGGCTTTCTTTCAACACTAAAAAAGGAAGGAAAAGCCATTACAAGTTAATGTCATCCATATGGTTCAAGAACTGACACCACAAAGGAAGTTTTAGGGTGTTCCACCACCAGAAGGCATTCATGGAAAAAGGATGTTTCTTCATGGATGAGAGATGGCCTTCTGTGATCACAGCAGGCACAGCTGAGAGTTTTAAACTAGAGAAACAAAAAACAACCTCTAGAGACAGGAAAATCAGCAAAATCAGTTAATTCTCACATTGGGTTTTAATAAACAGACAGGGGGGCTGGCAAATGTGGACAAACCCCCACATAATATCATCCAAACTTTGGAGAATAAAGAACATATTAACATCAACAACAGCAGTCAGATAGGATGGTAGGTAATCAGCCAGAAATCCACAGATGATGAGCAAAAACAGAGATGAAGGATTAACATACTGATACTGGGAGCCAGGGCAACACAACAGAAAAGTCAGGAAGCAGAAGGAGAAGAAATTCAGGAGGACAGCAGTCATGGCTGGCCAATGGTGCTAAGGGGTCAACACTGCTTGGGAGAAGGGGGAGCAATGGCACGGGTTGTCCTACGCTCTATAGAATTTACACAGGAGTGCAGTGTAGATTGCAAGGTCCACAGCAAGGTGAAAGTGCTAACAGGACTTATCTTACTATGGGACTGTAATTTCCCAAAATATTCAACTGGAAAAGCTACTATTAACATTAAGAGCTGACCACAGATATTCCTGGAAGAAGCAGACAGCCGTTGTAATCCTCCAGCTGCTGAGCTAAAAAAAGGGCAATACTAAATTAGACACTGTCAGTAGCTCTAAGTACTCAAATGAAAGTAACTCTGGAGGCGATCATAATCATGTAGAGGTGGTTTAGGTAGAAGAACACTCTGAAGTGAAACAAGAAATTCATCTTTTCAATTTCCCGTTAAGTTTTGAGGAACCAAAGGAACTCGGCACAGAAGTCAACCGGACAAAGTGCTCAAGGACACACTTCTAAGAAGTGTTAATTAAAACACATCTATGGCAAAGATTTTAAAAAAATAATAATTGGTACTTACAACCCCAAGCAAAGTGGGGGAGATGTCTAGGGAATGAATCCCAATCTAACTGGAGAAACCATCACCAAAAAAGGGATTTTAGGACTAAGCAGACTGCCAGTGAGGAATGGAAAGGAAGGGTTGCTGGGCAGACAGCTGTGTCACGAAGGTCAGGAAGCAAAGAGGTAAAAAGAAATTGCCAAAGTCAAGCAGAATTAGATCATGCAAATAAAAATAAAGAGCAAAGATCAAAATGTTCTTCAGTGATAAAATTAAAAACCCCCAAAAGAGTAAGGAAAGTGGCAAACTAGCAGCACTTGGCTGATGCATCTTAAAATGAAAGCAAGGGAAGGCAGAGGAGCTTTTGCTGTAACCACATCAGGATGGTGAACTGCAGATGGAAAAAAATAAAACCACTGCACTGACAAAAAAAAACCCCAAACTATTCAACAGCCTGTGAGTAAGTTAAAACTGAAAGTGGAGCAGTTTCTAGTCAGGGAGGGAGGTGAACAGCCTCTCAGCAGGGCAAGCACCCAAGAGGGGACCTGCTTGTTCGGGTTGGAAGTCTACTCCCTGCTGACTGCAACAGCACGAGATGGGGCTTTGCAATCCACATGGCTTCATGAACTGCTGTTTTGAAACATGCTGACCACCAACAGCTCACAGAGAAACTAGACAACAGGATGATGAGAGAGTTTCACAATGCGTGGAGAAAACTATCTTAAAAATAAGATTAAATGGGATTAATTGCCACCTGTAGCCTTATCTTGCAGCACCCACAGGCAAGACTGCTCTTGGTGCCCTCCTTCAGCATCTCCACATCCCTTTCCAGCCCCAGCATACCGTCAGCCCTGTCTGACCTGCTTTGGCAGGAGCTGGAGCACAGGCTCCCACACCCAGAGGTTTAGAGGAGGGGAGGGTGCTTATTTTTAAGCACAGGTCATCTGAGTCCTTTTGGAACAGGCACTAAAGCTACACGACCAAAACAGCCATATCTGTTGCCACGCAGAAGCAGTCTGTGTCATGTTTACCTACTAAAATTTGGTAGCAAATAAGCTAAGACTCAAACCAAGCTTTGCTCTGAATAACCTTAACATAGCACAGATGTCTGCCTTCGCTCCCGAGCTCCAGCACACTGAGCAAAAGCCAACTGCATCATTTATAAGCACTGTCATGACTGTTTCTTCCACTGCATGGAATTAAGAAAAGGTGATTAATTTACCTGATAAAGCTGGGATTAAAAAAAGCACGCGGTATGAGCCAGCGTTTAAGCCTTCAAGTTCTCCAACAAAAGTGTTGCTATCAGAGCACAGGGTTGCCTATTAGAGATGAGAAAATATTTCCAAGTGCAGAGAAAACACTCTGTAGCTCCATCAAGCCAGTATTCAGCCATACGTGCAGTAACTGGCTTTGTGCCTGCATGAACTCTCTTTGTTGAGAGTTAAAACTCAAAACCTCTGCAACAACAGAGCTGCCATCACACAAGTCAGGGAAGCAAACCTGTTGCCCATTATTATTATATTATATGATTAACCAGAACAACTTAAGGAAAGGGTAAGAAGCTATATGAATAACTCCATGACTTATGCCCACCTCCACTGCTGCTCACCAGCTCCAAGCCGGCTCAACTGGGCGTATAACCAAATGTATCATTGCTATTCAAAGTAATGAGAAACAGCTTAACCTCTAACCTGAGGTCAGATTCGAGGACATCTCCTCAAACAGCAAGACAATTAAAACCAGCACTAGCACATTGGGAAGTCCACAGCGTCAACAGACACTAGAGGCTTTTTCTGAGTCAGTCGTCTCCATGCAAAGCGGTACGTAATGTTGACTTGTAGCTGTAAAAATGTTAAAAATGTACAAGTTTACAGAATGTATGAGGAACCAAATCAGACTCTCTTCTGCAGTCTTGCCTTTTCTCTCACAAATCACTGCATTTTAAAGCGTTCAGTCATCTCCCTAAATTCAGCTGCAAATTCAGCTCCTTAACTAAGTGCTGGGAAGTTCTCCCTCCATACCATGCAGCCAAAAGGAGAGCTTTGGAGAAGAGAACCAGGATGTAAGCAGGTATTCCCATTACAAGGGCTACTCCAGACAGTAAAACCATCAACAAGTATTTTCACAGGCTCTGCACATGATGCCACCAACTCAAAAAGAACAGCACTTGTGACCTGCCACCAACAAAGCTCTCAAGCATCGTTATTCACAGATTAAGCATGCATCTAGGCGCGCAAATAAATCCAGTCAATCCCATGATAATTTAAGCATGTGCCTCAAATGAAATACAAGACTGAATGTTCTTCTGGCTCAGGGCAGACTTTCACTACACACCTTTCAGTATGAGAAGAAAGCACAACGCTGAAGCAAAGAAGTGGACTGAAAAGAACAGGGCTACAAATCAGAATTTATTTTATTATCAGCATCTTATCTTTAAACCAGTCTTGCAGGGAAAGAATGGCAGGGAAGAGGCTCAAAAATTGTTTCAAAGATACTACTGCACTGGCTGGCTGCTAGTAGATTAATCATTTAGTGTCCACTTGGCAATAACTGTAATTGTTTTGGAAGACATTCATATTGCAAAATTGTAAGAGCACATAGTAAGAGTTAGTCAAGTCGAATCTAACAATTCTTCAATTTACATTTCCTTTAGATGTGTTATCTCAGTACAGAAAGAACCAACTTCAAGGAAAAAAAACAAACATCATGTGAATAAAGTTTATTGATTACCCAGACAACAAATCCAGCCCAGCAACTTGAGATCTCTCCAAGGGGAAAGAAAGAGATGGTATTTACAGAAACTGCTCCTAACGAGAAAACCTTAAGGCAAGGAAGGCAATCCTGAGAGCAATGAGTATCAGTTTTTATAAACAACTGTTTGCTGTTTTGCTTTTATAATTGCATTTCCCTTTCTAACTAAAGTCCCTATGTGCAACCCTCCTCCAGAAACACCCATGGCTAGGCTAGGGTGGCCAGAGCCAGGTTAAATCGCAGTAACTATGAGCAAAGCATGTTAAGCTCTGCTTAAGCTCACTTTGCCAGGAACAGCCTTAATTTTCTCAGTTTAAGAAAAATCCTGCAACAATCAGTGTCACCGAGGGACTGTCCTTTTCCCCTCTGTGATTTGAACAGCACAGTTTTGCACAGAGCACCATGATGGAGTATTCTATTTCTAAACTGAAACCCAGTGTCCTAAGTAGGTAAGTTTATCACTGGGCACTGAGCCCAAGGAAATAACTTTTCTTTAAAACAAACAAACAAAAAAGCAAAAGCTACTTCTCCCAAGTCTCCCCTCCTGACACACTAGTTTTGCTGAAAGCAATCATGGAGAAGTCTCCTTTGGTGGACCTGAGCCAGCAGGACTTGGGGAACCAACACGGGCCAATGCCCCTTTGTGGGGTTTCATATGGTTTTCTGCAGACTGAAGAAACTCCGTCCTGCATAGCTAATCCTCATTACGCTCTTTGTGTTACAGCTGCAGGATGCGGAGTGTTGAAGCTACAATACTTGGGGTAAGCAAGGAAACTTGACCACGTGGCTGTCGCAGTTTCTACAAGCACTTGGCTCTGCAGGTACTGGATTTGCTTTCGTCAGACATGAAGTACCTGCAGTTCCTCCGCTGTGAGAGAAAAGGAGCTAAAAAAAGAAAACAAGAGCAGCAAGCAACTATGGTTTAAAGAACGCTCTGAACTGGACTACAGCTAAGCTTGCATGCAAACAGATTTGGGTTTCCTGGACAAGCAGCCATGACAGGAGAGGAATTAAGTAAAAAGCCATTTGCCAAATACGACTTTCTAAAACAGTTTGTCAGAAAATGGCAGCTTTGGTGAAGTGAAGCAATAGGATGGAACAGACATTCTCACAGCATCACGTTTTTATTTAGAGAAGACAAATACGAAAAATATATATATATATATCTTGCAGATGGCCTGTCTCCGAGTGGCCCTGATAAAAGCCTCTGCGCCCTGACTCCAGGCCAGCCACATTCCAGCTCCAACTGCACAGCCTGCAGAAACATCAGCGGTAATTAAGAGAAGCCAATGGTAGTGATAAGTCAGACCTCTGTAAAAGAAATTCAGGCTGTGCTGATACAGGTCTTTTTTTTTTTTTTTTCTTTCACTTTTTGGTGGACTAACACGGTAGGCTCCTTATAAAGACAATTTCCAAGCACTTCACAGTTGCTCCTCCACTCTTGACTCACTGAATCCCAGATGGGACTCATGGCATCACTCATCCCAGCAGGTCTCCAGGAGAGTGCTAAGGACTTCATATGTGGCCACCATGCAGATATTGCTCTTCCAAATTGCCACACAAGCGTCTGAAAGGCAGCTCCTGAAAATATGCTCCTATCTCACAAAAAGCATTGAGAACCACTGATTTAGTCCAACACCTCTTGATCCAAAGAATTTCTCCAAAAATTTCTGCATCCAGCCACCACCCATTTGGCCTACGCCACATGTTTTCAGAAGATATGCAATCCTGACCTAAAAGCCCTCAGAGGATGGAGAGCCTACCATAGCCTGAAACAATTTGCTCTGAACAGTGATGTTCCTCCACCGTTAAGCAGGTGTACAGCACACAGCTCTTTGGGGAGAGGAAGGACAGGGGAATTTGATCATTTCGTACCATCTCCCTCTCGGTACCATACACAGCTCAGCGCTCACTTGTGCGGCTCACTGGAAGATTAGTTGGCTCGTTCAGACAGGCAAGGGTAGACCCTTAAGACGGTTAAGTGATTTGGGGCAGGATGATCATCTGTCTCTGCCCTGCCCACAATTAACTGTTCCATGGCCCTCATCGGTGCTAGGGCTAAGCGCTGCTGGGGGAGCAAGGGAAGCAGATGAGATGAGCCTCTTCCAGCATGATCAGGAGCACCCATCCTCCCTCAGCTTCCAGGGGTTTAAAGAAAGTTGGCACAAAGGGGGCCGATCCCATCAGTACTCCAGAATCCTGCGCATCCCACCCAAAGCTCAGTGTTTCAAACAGAAATTAAGCAACAAAGCTTTGTGGCAAGCTAATAAATCATGTTGTGTATCTACGTTCAGACGGTCATAAAGAGCATGACAAACTTAAAACAGCCTGCAAATTTCCAAAATTAAATGGTTCTTGGTGTTACAGAGGTCAGCCATCTGTTCAAGTGTTCATGTTACAATTAATTTAACCTTTCTTCTTCCGCTCTCCTCTCCTGACTCAAGCATACTCCCCAGGAAGAAGAAAACACAGCTGAAGTCACCGCACTTAAGAGAGCTCTCTTCTTCCACAAAGAACCACCCACAGAAAACACATTTATGGTTAGGACAGACTGTGGAAGCAAAGGAGAAAAGAAAAGTGGTGGAAAGAAGCAGTATGTTATCCAGGTCTCACAGGACAGCCAAAGCCTGCAGAGAGCCAAGACTGCAGGTGATGTTCAGAAGAGAACTCATCAGGCTCTAAAAGCTGCACTCAGCGTCCCTGCCATGGCAGGAGATGTCAGCACCTCCAGCCCATCTTTCTCAACCTCTGCTTGGGCTTGCAGGGCTCCTAGAAAAACTAGAGAGCGTTGCAACATCCAACTTTACACTGTCATCTCATGAAATGGAGGCCTTCACACTGAAACATGACTGCTCGTAATGGATTTCACATGTATTTCTAATGTAACTATTTGTTTTAAAAAAATAAACATTTTAAAAAAAAATTAAAAGCAGTCTGGAGTTACTCAGCAAACAAGGCCAGCCCCAGGCTGAAACTAAGCTTACAGTGAGAGAAGTGGGCTCCGAGCTGTGTATGGTATGAAGAGAGATGACACAAACCATCCAAATTCTGCTGTTCAGCATCCTTTCACAGCCTGGCTTATTCCAACCTTTCCTCTATTCCTTGTAATAAAAGGGGGGGAGGGGAGAAGATGATGATCAAGCTGAAGAATGAGGGAGACAAGGAGACAGAGCCAAAACAAGCTATTTTCAGGAAGAAACCAAGCCTGGGCAAGGGAAAAGTTAAAAGTTAAAAAGAAATGAAAGTGGGTGGATGAGAATGAGTTGGTCTTCTGCAACTGCCAAACCCTCCTGAAATGCCTCTTCAAGGAAACTGGCCAATATACTTCAGATCACGGGTAGCCCTTGTCCATCAGGACCTCTCTGGCACAAAGGAAAAGGCAATACACGCACCTCTACACCTCCAGCTTTAAGCTGGGATTGATGGCTTCACAGGAGACAAGGCAACACGCTACTTTATTGTGCATCATTTTAAACCAGGAGTTGGAACAGGTTTTGATGGAGGTATTTCGATAAAATTCTGTATAACAGAGACATGGTGCAGAACTACCTACTGAGTTAAACACAGCCGAGTTTAGATGGAGAAAAGTGCCACCATACTCACTTGGAAGCCCATCTAGGAACAGGTGTGAATCCTTGGTATTGCAGGTGGCTTCATTCAGAGGAATAACAGTGAATGAACTATCTGGAAAAATTGCCATTCATTATTTCCTAACACCTCCAGCTTAAAACCTAGCAAACACTTAGCAGCCTGACCTTTGGGATGAATGTAAAGCAGTGCTACAGCACCAAAACAAAATATTTTCCTGTTTTTTTTAAGGTCAATAGAACCCATATTACTTGAAGAATGGTGGCCTAAGGGGAATCTGTTTCACTGCAAAACTGTTTAGGCAGCTGCCATTAGTTTAAAAGCCCATTTTCGTTTAATGACTGCAGTTTCACATTCTCCCAGTGTCATGCATCATAACTGTCATCCCTAAACCTTAGATTTATGAAAGCATCCAGCAGCACCATTGTACTCAGAGGTCTTCTGATATTCCCATTATTAAACCACTTCTTGCAAGTTTTGACTTGCACTTAGGTATAGCAAACCATGGATTCTGCGTGGGTGCTGTCATGGAGCTGGATGCTCTTCTGATCTCCCGGGGTGTCTGGGAGTCCAGGCAGAGCCATCGTCACCCTCAACCAGGGCATCTCACAGAGCACGGGAGGCTGAAGGGAGAAGGATCCCTGAGATACAATGAGAAACAAAATCAAACTGTTAGATTTGTTTAGACAGAAATAGAACAACTCCCTTGCCATCGTGGGAAGGATTCAGGAGGGATGGAGAGCAGGGTAAGGCCCACTCTCCTGCTAAGACACACGTTATCCAGGGTGCAGAGAAAGCATGTAGCTGGAAGGGAATGCAACCACAGAGCTGGCAGACATCTGGAAACAACTGAAGAACCAGACAGTCTGCAAAACCAAACCCTCTTCCTCAGGGACTCAGCCTACAATCTTTAAAAGCACACTGACTCAAGAGGACAACCTGAAGTAATTTCCCAGGTACTCTACAACATTCAATATTTAGTACCTTCCTGCTTTGAAATATCTCTTGCACTTCCTATCTTCCATCAATCCTCCATTCAGCTGCCACTTTGCAGGTAAGTCCATCTCCCACTATCTTTACAGTGGTGAACAGGGACCATTCCATCCTATTACCTGATTCTAAGTGAGGAACAGAGCTTGTCAGATACCTTTGGGTCAAATTTAGAACAAAAAACCCAACCAAAACAAAAGGAAAAAGTGTTTTTCCTCAGATACAAAACACTTAGAAAGTATATGCAAACTCAGGGAAGATACTCCTAGTATATTCTGAAACCAGTCTGCTGAGAGCTTTTAACCCCTAAGTTTCTATTTTATACTCCTTCATTAACATATCTATTCTATGCTCCTTGTAACAGCGTTGAAATATTTATTTTGCCAGACAAGGTATTTTAACCTATAAGAAGACTTAAAACCAAACTGTCTTAGTGATTCCAGTATAAGTGATCAGAACTAGGTAATTAACTGCTCTGACATATAGGTAGTAAGGGCACATAACAATGAAACATGATATACATCGTTAAGGATACATGCCTTAACACGACATGCCACAAAACAACTTTTTGATGGTAAATCCCTAAAAGGAGACTTCCTCCACAAATTACAGAAATTAACATTCTTCCTAAATTATTTTTTTCCTGGCATTTCATTGAAGAAAATCTCAAATTATATTCTCCTTGAAATTCAGTGAAGACTGAAGATTATATTTTGTGGACTGAAAAATTCTGCAGTTGAACCCACCTTTACTGCAGTAGATTCACCACATTTTATGACCACGTTCCATTTGCTGATAAAATCAAAATTGAGACAATTCATTCTCAGGCTTTAAGGTGTAAGACAGACAGACAGCACCTAGCAAAGAAAATCTCTCGCACCCCTCCTGCACCAAAGCAGGAACAGAGATACCAGCTGGGATCTGCAGCTGTCCTCTTCCAGCTCTCCCGTCCTGCCTGCACTTGAGCGGAGTAGTTCAGTTGGAAGGGACCTACAATGATCATCCAGTCCAACTGCAGATCCTGATGCTTCATCCCAGACAAGAAGATTTAGACAAGGGGCTGATGGCCACATCTGCTTCCCCCAGCGATACAGGGCAGCTCTCTGGAAGGGAGCAACTTGGATTTTTGCCTGCTAAGAGACAAGATCTTCTAGTAACCCAAGGGCAGTATTTTATAAATACCAAATGCCTACAGAGAAGGAAATAAAACTGTCTGGCTTAGCTCAGACCCTCTTTGCTCACACAAAAAGCACCCCACTGATGCTCTGCTGGAACATCACCAGAATGCCATGCAGGAGGAAGGCAGTCTGGACAACGACCAGCAGATGCAACACTTGGTGGTGTCAGGGGGGAAAAAAAAAAAAAAAAAAATCAACCCCTCAGCCTCCCACAAGCCCTAAACCAAGCCCCCCCCCCCCCCCCCCCCCCAACCATTACACCAAAGCAATGGAGCCCAAGCCCCTGGCCGCAGCAGGAATGCAGCAACGAAGCTGCAGCTAAATGCTCAGGCCGGTAAGTCTGCGAGTGGTTAGCTAGTGAAATGGTTAACTTTGCCACCAAAACACTTAAATACAGCTAAAATACACGTTAACCATAAAAACGTGTACAATAAATGAGGGGTGTTGTTCTTTTTTAAAAACCCAAACACATTAGATAGATAAAACCCCTCAAAATAGGATGGGGTTTTCAGCCTTAACATTTCAAAGTTGTTTCCTGCCTTCAAGCCTGGCTATTCTCAAAACCACCATGCATCCCACGTCAAAATTATTCACATATTTTATTAAGGCAAAATTGACAACTTATGTGCATACGGAGATCAGACTTCACCAGCTGATTTCCATATCTAACCCAACAGCTCGTGGTCAGCAGGGAACAGGACTGAAAGACTTGGCAAGAAGCTAGCTGCGATGCTGCGCTGGCAAACCTCCAGCATCTTCTCATCCCTTCAGTGGACACTGTGCTGCCCACAGCCAATGGTGAGGCACCCAGCTGCTACCACTGGCTTTTTTTTTCTGTGCAAGGTAGAAGTCAAGTAATTACTGAAATTTATTCTGCATTCCTGGTAATTAAGGAGAAAGCTGTAAAAATCCCCATCGCTAATGTCTGCTTCATTCAAATGAAGGCTTGGAGGGGATGGAAATGCTTATCTGTGTCTACATGTGTTCATACTCACACAACTGGAGACCACCCTTGAGACAGCCGTGGCTGCTCATGGTAGCGTTCCCACCAGGATCCTGGTGCCTTTGGGTGCCACGAGCCACTCAGAGCAATTAAGCTGCTCACCAGCCAGGCCACCCTGGGATGCAGAGCCCAGGAGGACACCCACACTGAGCTGCTCCATCACAATTCCTCTTCTCCTGTCAATCATCGCCTCTCCTTCCAAATGCCAGAAAGACTCCCAGCAACTCCCCCAGCAAGACAGTGCTGCTCTGCATCCCCTGCCCTGCAGCAGCCCCCCATCCCAGCAAACCCTGGATGTGAGAAGGTACGGGGTGGGCCACGTCCTTCCTTCCTACCGCGCTCCCCAGAGAGGGGACTGCACCCAGTCTGCTTACGGGAAATGATCCCTGGCACATCATAACTCTTCTAGGCAATTCCTGAAGCACCAAAGCCACGCTGTGAAGCCATCTTTGCCCGCACAGCTGAACCAAACCATGCTGACTTTTAGTGGCAACTCCTCTGAGACCTATTGCAAAGGAAACTACTTTTGAGCAACTCCGTATTTGTCCCAGTTGAGGGAAATCATGCCTTACTTCTCACTGCATTCCCTTTCCAAGAAAGGCCATGCTGTTTTTTCCCTCCCCTCCTGGAAATGCAATACCTGGCAGTCTGTCTGACCCACAGGGATCCAGCCAGACATGTCATCCATAGATGTTTCTGCCTGCACCCCTCAGTCCAACTCAACCCTAGGGTATACATTTATTTTTGCTTTATCAGGGCACCAGGCTGCTGCAGGGTGATAAGGAAGAGAGGAACAAGAAAAGGATCCACACCAAATTACTGCATTTTTTTTTAATTAAGAGGGGTGGAGCCTGACATAAAACCAGCAAGGTGGAGGAACACGAGTGCTGGTACGATGTCCACAGGAGGTCTCATTTGCTTAAATTAGATGATCCTGCAAGGTGGATGAAATCCACTGCGTTCCCTCGGTGGCTGCCCAGGTAACTTCACCGAGCATCCCCAAACCCACTATCCTCTTACACCAAAGCCCCTCGCTTACACCAAAGCTTCTCCCAGCAAAGTACCAAGTCCCTAACCATAAGCCAAGAAGACCATTTTATTTCATTCCAAGCCTGGCCAACATGACGGAGGTCACATGAAAATTAAAGATGTAACAACTCACTGTAGACAAAAGGGGTGAGGTGGGGAAAAGCGTTGAGCTCATGACTAATCTTTGCAGTTCTTGCTATGGACAGGATTTGTCCAGCTATGTTGATTTTTTATAAAAATAGTAAATCGTATTACCCCCATGCTGCAAGACCAAAGATTCACAATGATACCTTAATACAGCTTAAACAAAAATAGCACTACCTGAGTCAATCTGAGCATGATAATGCTTTGTAATCCCACACTATTAGAGGATGAACAGTTGTATAGCAGTGAATCAACATGAAATACTTGCATTAAGAGACACTCTTTTCATGCTATATAGCAGCATCTATACAAAATGTAGAAGGCAGGTGGTGTTTGTAGGAGGCACAGAACATGATGGGGAAAACAGCGTATTACAAAATAATCCAAACCTGGCTCCCCACCATCTTCCCGCTTGGAAATCCTGGCTAATAACTTACATTTTTAAAAGCAAAGCCTGCTTTTAATTTTCCCCCACCACCACCACAGTAAAGAACTAATGAGAGAAGTTTGAATTTTAGAAGCTTTTGAAAACTGGGCAGCCCTGAAGTCTGTTTGCACCCAGGCAGAAGATTCATTCATAAAAACAAACATGGATGAACAGTAGTGTTGCACATTTATTCTGCTTTTTCTTCCTTAATATCCTTGAATGAGCTAACAGTATATATGGGAAAGTAAATGTGCCATACAACATAGAAAGCCTCAACAGCGAAAATGCTAATAAAACCTATTTATAACAAAAATGTAGAAGACAAAGACTCAAATAGAAATCTTAAAGGTGGTAAGAAGGCAAAATTCAAGCTTTGATTAGTAACACATTAAACCATAATAAATTCTTCTTAATTACTTTGTTACATAAGCCACTCGCACAAGGTACTTCATTTGCTATTGTGCTCCCCATTTGTTCTTTTTTAAGACACATTTTCCAATTCATTGCACTTTTGCTGTGTTCCCCCCCCCCGTGGTACAGTTGTATGTACAGCAGCGGACATCTGGCCCTCGCAGCTTCCCCCAGAGAGTTTCAGTAGACTGCAGGGAAGATAACAGCAATAGGTAACGACACCGAAGGGTCTCCCTTTCCCCAACAGGATTTGAATCCTCAAACCAGGGAATTTGCCGAGGTTGTGATGCAGAGAATACCCAGGAAAAGGGAAAAACAGCCACAGATAGCCCCTTGTCTTGCCCGTTCCCTCCTCCTCCACCCCGGTGCTCAGCCTGGCTCTGTTGCTGGTTTTTCCTCCCTGCAAAGCTCGGATGCTCACAGGGAGGGTGACCCCTGGGACCCTGGATATGGGGACATGGGTGGACTGTGGGGAAGGCAGTGAGATGCTGGCAGGGATAGTAGAGGAGAAGCTGTGCCAGCAGGCACCAGGACTCAGGGACAAGGACATCCTGGTGAGGGGGGATGTCCTAGTGATGGAGAAAGTCCCAGAGCCAGGCCATGAGAAGGTGCCCATGGCCCTGCTCTACGTACAGGAGCATTTCCAAAAACACCCCAGCACCAATGGCAAGAGTATTGCCCGATTTCCATGCTAAAACACAGGTGGTCCTGAGGTATCTCCAGGAGCCCACCCTCCAGTACTGCATGTGACTTCCCATTCAAGGGCAGCCTCCTTCCCTTGAAAACAAAGGCTGCACAGGTTTCACCTCAGCTTTCAGTTTAAAAATAAAACATTTCTCAAAGCCAGTTTGGAAGGACAGATCTGTCAGTCTTTGGCGGCAAAATGTTTCCCTTCAAAATTCAAGGCCTGGATGTTGCATCGATGCATGCCAACTCTGGACCGGAGAAGCAAGGAGCCCTGTTTCAGCCACAAAGCCCCGTGTCCACGCAAGAAACAGGCAGTTTCTGCTGTTGTTCATGCCATTTCACATCCCACCACCCTCTACCTTTCCTGGCTTTGGGTCACAACCACTCACGTGCTCCTCCAAAGCAGCACAGAGGCTACAGTGATGCCACTGCTGCGCCCCTCCTGCATCGCACCTGGGACCAGGACAGCCCTCATGCCTACACGACATCTCCAGCCTCCCAGCACAACCACCCCAGCAGCATCCCGCAAACTCCTGAGGCACAAGACCACCACCACCAGCATGGGTGCCCATTTGGCCATCGGGCCCAGGGTGGCCCTGACATGGGTCCGTCCCCCATCGCATCTGGCTCCCCGGTCTCCGCTGCTCCGAGCTGCTTATGCGCTTACAGGCAGAAACACAGGTAAGCAGCTTGCTCTGTCAGAGCCTGCCGTACCCTGTCAGGAGAGCACCCAAGTGCCTGTTCCTTCCCCAGCCAGCACCCTCACCTCCAGATGTGCTCAGCTGGGGTAAAATTCAAGCTACTTTCAGGCACTTTCACATATATATTTTGTTTTCATGACGCTATACTTTGCTCTGAAGCTACCCATGTGCCACCATCCACACATTACATTTTGGAAAACGCCCAGCTGGCTCAGCACCGAGCTGCCTTCAAGTCTGTCTCTTACGGCATGCTAAATACGGATGGACACAGCCAAACCCCCAGAAACTGTTACACTCTGGAGATGTGCCATCATACAGCATGGATCCTGAATTCCCAAACTGCAATAAAAGATGCACCTGAATTTGAAAAGACAAAGGGGAATACAGACCATTAAAGCAGAAAAAAAATGTGGTGTGTGAACACCTGACACCTCTATACTCTGTTAGCAAAAGTGCTTCGGGAGCCCAGGTTTCCCTGAAAGACCACAGGACCTTCACACTTTTGAAAGCACCACCTCAAGGGACTATCCAGGAGAAAGAACCATTAACTGTGGCAAGGGCAGTCTGGAGCATTAACAAGTATTTTTTACTTATAACATATTCAGGTGTTACCTAAAACGAAAAGAAAATCTAATTGTAAGTGCAATTTAAACTGACAGTTTAAAATTGCCTGGCCTTTACACACTTGGTGTTACAGCCACCCACCCCATACTCCCCTCTGCCCTCAGGAAAAGAGCTTGATTCATCTTTCAAAATCTCAGAAAGATCAACTGATGAATCAGGTCCCAATATAGCAATTACCAGTGTAAACAGCACGCAGGTTTGTAACACCGATCCAACCACAGCTGTGAGGCTGGGGGAGAGGAGGGGTTCGTAAGCTACTCACAAGAGCGTTTTAGCAAAAGGCACAATGGGATTAATGATTTAGCCTTGTAAGACTCATGTTTTAGGGACATTAAGTCTTAGTCAGAAGAACTGTCTGGGGTGAAATTAGGTTCCCTTATACAGAAAACATGGATAAATGCAGTTTATTAAGTAGATGTTTTCGTTGATGAAAGACATTTCATCGATAACATTTGTTATCGATAACAAATACATCGAAGGGGCATTGAATAATCCCCTTACAAATGCTGAATAAGCATTTTCTGGACAAAATGAACATGTATTTAGGGTGAACACCAGCACAGTACAACACACCAAACCCCAGAATCCTCCCCTGCTCCAACAACAAGCACGTGCAGATGGCTGGATTTCAACTGTACAGACACTTCACATCAACCTGGGATCACACATATCAAAAGGCACCTTATCTATGGAAAATACATTGATCTGGAAGATGCAGAAGTCCATTAGAGGTTTGGGACATTCAACTGCAAGTTCATTAGCCAGCCTGAATACACAAGAGCTCTAATAGCTTGTATCCTGTGCACTAGGGAAATGCAACTAAAGAATAAACTTCCTGAGCAATTAATGGGTAATGATATAATTTGGTTAATCTCATTGGAAAGAAATCTAGAATTGAAAGAGGAAACAGAGTATGTATTTCTCTAGAAACAATAAAAAAGTCACCAAAGGGTGTCACAGAGCAGAGTCCCAGCTGCCCTTGCTGGAAATCGGCTCCACCACAGGAAAAGAAGCTGCGGTGATTTACACCAGTGGGAGAGGTGGCTCTCCAGCTGCAACCAACACATCGGCATTTTTTAGCAATCTCATTCTCCTGCAGCTCTTAACTGATTTAATGTTTTGTTTACTTACAAATAAGGACCTAATGAAGTGCATACAAATGAAACACATGAAAGTCTTGGGTGCAGGCAGGACAAAATCAGTCACGCATGGCAGAGATTAGCACAAATTATGCAGCTCATTTAACCCTCTGGAAGTTGCATTCCTTTAGATTAACACAGTCGGACAAAACAGAAAGGAAAAAAAAAAACCCTAAGGGTACTCTGACACAGAAAACACTTTGCCCCACTGCACAAAAACAGGCTTTTAGTAAAAGATACAGCGTAAATTGTTCAGATTTTCCCTCAAGTCAAATATTTTTAAATATACAGCATCTTTTTCACTAATCAAGTCTCAGGAAATTCATTCGATGCAAAGGTAAAGCTTAACACTTTGATGCCAAACCCCTACTCAAAGATTGGCCCTGCCGGCTTTAAAATTAAAGCATGCCACAAGCTCAGCAAGTGCAAACCTCTGCACCCAATGCAGAACAAAAACCCAGCACTTGTATTTTCCATTACTAATTTAATTTTTCTATTACTAATTTAAAGAGTGCCTTGAAAGGAACAGGTTCTGGAAAGTACTCACCACCTATCTTGGAACCTCTTCAGAGAAAGTCCACAGGGCTTGATTGCCTGAAGGAGAAGACGCAAACCAAACACGCTTTACATTACAGCTTTCTTCCAAGTGACAACCTTCCCACCTTTTGGCCTCCCCTGTAAAAACCAATTTTCCCAGCTGAAAAAGAAATCAGAAGTAGTCTAAACATGCAAAACCCCTGCTCCAGATTTTACCTTACACTGAGAACAACCTTTTTGCCTTTATTTGCATTTTATTACTTGTCCTGAAATAGAAAACAGTTCCCATGTTGAAAAATGTACAGATTTGTCTTGAACACAGACAGCAAATTCTTCTGGTGTTCAAAAATCTGCTGAAACTACCTACCTACTTCAAATCTTTTTTGTAAAACACGTCTTTCAAAATAAGCAAGTATCAAGTTCAGATTCAGAAAGTTTGCTTGGCTTGTACCTCTATGTATTACTATGAGGTATTATGTATTATATAATACAGAAGTATTACTATGCCAAGATCTAAAAACAGGAGAAAAAGAAATAAACTATGAGAGCACCCGTTTCAAGTTTTCTGGAGCCATTAAGCATTGCTCTGAAAGGTTAGAAATCACTTCTCTTTCCATTTAGCACACTCCTCGAGAAAGCAGAGTATCATAATTTGCATCCCTTCAGCATCTGCCAGCTGTGAACCCTGAGGGTTGATCAGCGCTTAAGGAGTAACAGACCAGAGCACCAGGAGCAAGTTCAGCTGCTCCTGCGATTCCTAATCTCTTAAAATCTGTGGATTACAAAATCGAAAACAAGTGAATTTCTCTGGTTCCCACCCTCCTGCAGAGCTGACCGTGACTTCCACCACCACAGAGGCCAGGCACATCTGGGAAGCATTCATCTCCTCCAGCCCAACCACACCAACTTCTTTCCTGCCAGACCCTTGTCTGACCCAGTAACCCCGTAACTTCTGCAAACAAAATCCCATCGGGCTTGGGACCCTACCCCCAGGTACCTCCAAGCCCACCCCTAACACACACATTTGGTATGTCCAATGCAAAACCCCTGCCACAGAGACCCCAGACATTACCAAAGCCTCCCAACAGCCTCCTTCAACACTTCACCATCCCTACAAGTAGAAGTTTCTTCTTTTCGTGATGCCACTCAAACTCATTAACACTTGCCCAAACCCAAAGAGATACGGGGCAGGGTTCGCATATTTCTCCCCTTGCATCAGTCTTCCAGCCACTGCAAACCCGTTGTGCCAATCCTTTGCCTTCTCTCCAGACCAAACACACCACTCCTTTCCATCTTTCCTCTTGGTTCCTGTTCTTCAGATCCCCACTGGCCCCTCTCATTTTCTCCACGTGTCCCCCCAGATGCAGTGCCTCACGCTGGCTCCAGTACTGCAGTGATGCCAAAGCACCAGGAGACACAACGCAGGATGCAGCAAGTCCGTCCTGATTACGGAAGTCCACCTGCTGCTGTCGGGGCAGGATGATGCTGGTGAAGCGGCGTGTGACTGTTTGTGTGGCGCAGTTTTGGTAGCGGGGGCTGCTATGAGGAAAATTAACTCCATCTCAGCCAGACCCAATACAGTGACCCACCACGACCCCAAGGTGTTTTTCAGTGGAGCCCCTCCAACCACCCCTGGGTAGTCTGTACAGCCAACTCATTCACCGGGGACGATGGACCCTCCAAGTTAATTTTCTGGCTTTGTCCAAAGCTATTTGAAAATCTAACGCCACCTCTCAAGTGTTTGTAACCTCCCCTAGTTTGGAGCTACCTATCGAGTCTGAACCAGCATTTTGTCAGACGCATCAATCACAATGACCCAAGCCACAGGGTCCACCTCTGGAAATCCCCACCCAATTCTGAGTTTGATGACATATGGAGCTAAGCCTGCAGCACAGTTAGCACACCTACACCGCACCATCCAGAAGTCAACAGTTTCACCAAAATTTCTTTTCCCTAGCTTCCTTCTGAGAATATCAAAACAATGCCAAAATCCTAACTAGGACTGATATCATCTGCTTCTATCCTCAAGACCTGTTACCCTCCTGTAGAAGGAAATTAGGATGTCTGACATGATTTGTTCCAGACTAATCCATGCTGACTGTTACTCATAAGCACCCAGAAGATGCTTAGGTGGGAAATAACTTATTAACTTCCAGGAAAATACTGTAATAAAATTCAGAGTGACTGTACTGCAAGTCCATCTCCTCCTCTTTAAAAAAATTAGCACTATAGTTTTTGCTTTCTCATTGTTATGGAAACCTCACAAATTCACCACAGGTTTTCACAAATGACCACCCAGAAGAAACAGAAAAGAACCAAAGTCAAGCAGCCAGCTGAAATCCAGCTCCTACAAATCATGAGAATGAGACAAGTGTCATCGAGGTGAAGTCAGGGCACCCTGATCACTGGTGGTACTGGTTAACCAGCTTTTACAGAAGACCAACCCTGCCACATGTGTCCTCCAAGCATCTGGGGGGTTGTTTAAAACAAACCCTTCCCCGAGGACCAGAGAAGCTCAAAGAAAAAATAAAGAAAAAAGAGAAAAACCCTTAAGTGAGTGCTCCCTAAATGATTCTTTTCCTATTTTTCCCATATCTTCCCTTGTCAGTGCAGATGTTCTTCAGTCTTCTGCTCACAGGAAGGAAGATCCAAGACTCCATGAAATTTTTGATTACTCTTGAGATCCTGAGCAGCCACTTACAAATGTTGCAACCTGGCAGCAATACAAGCATTTAAACAAGTCATTTTAGCTTCAACATCTTTTTAGGAAGAAAACCTAGTATCCTCATTTTACGCAGGGATGGATGTTACCTCTCTAAGCTGCCAACCAAATGAAACCCAAGGGAAAGGCAAGGTAAGGACTGAACCTGGTCAATGGGAAAATAGGAAACACAACTCGGAAGCTCTTCTGATTTCTCTTCTGTGTTGCTGGTACAAAATTGTTGTGCCTTCCCGGTTCAACAGACCTTGCTGAGTAGTGCAAGATTATTTGGCCATATTTATATGGTCAAAATAAATGGCATTTCCCAGTCCTTGGCTAGATTCTGGCATCCTAAAAGATTTTTTGGAAAAAACCCCAGCAACTTAAATTATTATAATCATACAAAACCTTTGCTCTAACACAATGGGGTAAACCAGACAGCACACATTAATTTCTATGTTAACAGCACATAAAGTATTTAAATCCATTCCAAATTAAAACTTATAATTGAATTTGCAGAAGCAACTTATGGCAGAAATTCAATTACAAAGCAGAATTAAAGAAAGAGGTGTCAGTAACTTTTGGAGGCTGGGCAGGAACAGGCAAGTGCATCAATCTGCTATTTTCAGAGCTGCTAGCAAAAAGCTTAAGGAGAAGACTGCTCCAAAGAATCATTTGTAAAGATCCTCTTTATAAAAAGAGCTTTACAGACAGACTGGAGAAACCAAGGTGACAAATGGTCTTTTTCAGACTATGCTTTGACCTAGCTGGCAGGGGCAGAACTCCTTCGCAACAGTCACCCCTGCCGCCCCTGTGGGCACTGCAGCTCTGCCACATCCTGCAGCATCCTTGGACCTGCCTTAGCTTGCACCAAAACCGTTGCAGGCACCTTTATTTTTCTTTTGTCTTGTTTTCCAAAGTGATTTTAACCCCATTCTTTTGCTTTGAGTCATAGACATTCCGTATTAAGTAGCTTTCTTTCGATGTGATGGAGAAGCCTCAAGTGTTGTGAGCACTTTTTTCCTTTTAATGGCCACAATTTTACCCTGCCCTGTTCTAGCCTCCATTTGTTCTCCTTTGGCTGATACTATCCTTGATCAATCTCAGTGCTGATTATCGGTAAGTCCCTCCCACACCTCCAAGGTTCAGCTTTCATAACTGCATTAAGACAAATCAATGCTGTTATTAATGTTCCTGCATTTATGGATGGTATGACCTGCCTGCAAACACCATGTGCAGCCATGGATATAATCCCCAGCACTACATGAAGTCTCTGCTCTGCCTTACTTGCAATTTCTTCTTCAATTAAACTCTGCTATTTTATAAGAATATGCTGGGTTTTCTTTTTTTTTCTTCCAAATGCAAACTTGTGAGGGCTCATAGCGTATACAATTTTGCAGTTCCCTTTACATGTGGGTAGCAATAGTCCAGGGGCAGCACAGAAACTAACCATTTGCTCTGAAGTTGGGCTATGTGATCACTGTAGGTCCCTTCCAACTGTCCTCTTCTGTTCTAAATTCTATTCTGTTCTAAATTTTTCTCTAGTCCCTGCAGCTGGCCAGCTCATCACCCACCACTGCACCTCACCTTTGGCTGTTGCACTTCTACACGTGCTTGCAGACGCATCCAGACTGCACGTGTAGCTGTGGCAGCTGACAAACTATTCCGCAGTGTGTCCATGACTCCTTCCTCCGTAGCACAGTCTCTTCCTACTCACCTCTTACCCCCTTTCTCCTCCTCACCTTTCACACCAGACCTGTCACCCACCATGCCTGGAGCCCACCCAGCAGCTCTGAGAAGTCCCACCTCAACGTACAATTAAACCCACAGTACAAGGATACTCTCAGAGGACTCTATCCCCCAGGTTTGTTTTCTTTAAGGCCCCTACATCCCAGAAGAGGCATCAGGCAATTCACCCTGTCCCTTAAAGGACTGTCACTACCTAAGCTTGCTGTCAACCTGCGTAAGTCCCAGGTATCACTTACACCACTGGGCACGGCTCAGAGACCCCAGGTGGGACCTCAGCCCAGCGCAGGCACATTTCCCTCAGCTCCCGGGCAGGTTTTCCAGCCCATACTGAGCTCCAGGGTGCTACACCTATAGAGATTTAGACGCTGGCTAATGTAAAAGCTAATTCAAGTGTTCTCCTCAATAGGGTGCTATGGCTGCAGTACAGATCCATTTCAGGCTGCGCATCCCCTGAGGGGCTGGTATTGCTGAGAGGGATTTCTCTTGTGTCAACAGAATCAACTGCTGCCCCTCTTTTCTCTGCCTTCAATACCACTAGCTACACCTCTCCCATTACCATTTCACCTAAGCAATGTGCTTGCAACACCCCCAGAAATATTATATATAAATATTTTTTATATATATATTTATAAAAATACTATAATCCAACCACTGCAATGGGAAACTGATGTACAGAGACCCTGAGGCCTCCCCAGGAACATCTTGGGAGGTGTTTAGTTAAGCCAGAGACTGAATGTCCCTCCCTTGAGCCCTGGACCATCAGCCAAGCCACAAGTGCATCAGCTTCAGTAGCAGTCAGGAGAAGCGCCCTACACCTGCTTCCAGCTGTCATCACGATCATAACAACAGTGAATCTCAACTTGAACACATCAGACTGGACACATGCAGGAAGATGGTCAAACAGCCCAAAAGTTCTCAATGAAAGTTACCAGCAGTCATCAGAGTGAAGCATCACTTCTCGCAGGGAAGACTGCAACCAGGTGGCTGCCAAAGCATGAAGGAAACACCAAGCACTGACAGTACCAACAGTATCAGGAAACAAAGAGCGAGGAGTTTAAAACATTCATTGGAGGCCACGTTTGCTTATTTGGAGACCCTCCTGCACCTATTGATTGAAAAGGCTCCCAGGCTACTTTTGATGTCTCATGCTGTATAGCAGCCTGCACTTTCAGAAGGTGTCCAACTCGTACCAGCTCTCTGCCTTCAGGCTTTCTCCCTCTGCAATTTATTTGGACAAAGTTCCAACAAAAATTTTTGCAACCTGAAGCCTGTTGCAACATCACTGGTACCTACAACTGCTCTTGAAGCCACCTTGACACAGACTGATGAATTTAACCTGTAACAGTGGGATGAAATGCAAAGCCACACCCACTTCTCAGCAGAGAAGACAGAATAAAGAATGGTGGATATTGTACCACTTAAAAAAACCCAACCCAAGTCAGGGAGAGCGGGGCTGCTGGCTGTTGTGGGGATGGCAGTGTAATCTCTGCCCCAGCAGAAGGTCGTCCTCCTTCAGTTTCCCTTGGCACTCAGGTCTATCAGGTAAGTCAACAAGAGCATGGCCTCTGCTTGAATGTGGACTCTCCAAGTAAGAGACCTACGCCTCTGTCTGGAAGGCTGTGACTTGTGCTCCTACCCAAGCAGGAACATCATGCCTTAGCTGTGAGATGGCCAAGCTGGGCTCACAGAAGTCACAGGAATCTTATGAACGCATCTATCCCCTTGATTCTTACTGTGGGATTTTATGAAACACTCCGTGCTGCCCTGCACTTCTGCCGTACTGGATCTCTCTTTACAGCACAGAAACACTTGGACTACAATCCAAAAGGTTTGGACCTAAATGAGTAAAAGATTAGGTCTCCAGTGAGTAACTGCTGTTGCACACCTCCAAAACCCCCCACTCTGAGCAACCCTGAAGGTTTATTTATTGAACACATCTGCAATGTAATGGTTAAACCATTGACTGAAGAACAGCCTGAAGTGTGCAGTCCAAGAATCTTGTCTCTGGCTGATGCTATCATAACACAAACAGTTATCCCTGCCAGATTCAGGGGAAGAACAGGGAAACCTATGGAAACCAGAAGAGGCCTGTGCAAAGGAGAAACGTGCACTCCAACAAGGCCTATCATGAAATACATCATGCGCTACCGCACCACAGATTCATCTCGTTGGAGGCCGATCCAATTCCCCTGGCTTCGGAGGAGTTTTGCTCACTTCAACCCAAAGCTGCAGATTCCATTTCTGCATTACACGTCAGTTTTGGCTCCAGTCCCTCCTGCTAAAAGACCCTCTCACAAGCTGGCCGATAACTTTTGGCCACTGAGGATGACCGTTCAGTGATGCCCCGCTTCAGAGGGGTGAGCAAGCTGTACAAACATCTCCTCTGCCCAATTCAATGAGTAATTAATATCTGCATATCAATATCTTTAGTACAGTTTTACACAAAGCTATTTGGCTTATTAAGCACATCCCCAAACCTGGGTTCCACAAAAGCAACTAAAAGGAAACCACAACAGGGTAAGGAAGCTTTGCAAATTCAAGGGTAGGCAAGGGCTTTTTCAGGACAGCATTAGGGCTAAGACTAGAAGCCAAGCTGGGTAAGTTGATGTTATCATAGAACTGATTGCTAAAGCAAGCTGTATAAGCTTACACACTGCACTAAATTCCCCTAGAAGTTGCATGTGCATGAAAGCAGGAAAGGAAGGTATGGAAATTTGAAGACTGCCGACTAAATGCATTACATTTTATTTAATCTAATTTAAAGTGTCAGAGCAAGATGAATTATTTTCATTTAAGTATTTTTCCCTTACTGAGTTGCAGGGTTGCTTTGGTGTTTTGTTTTTTTTCAACAAGACTACTGACAAATGCCACGTACTGCCTGGTCTGACCTGCACACAAGCAATCAGCCTACAGTTAAAAAGGATACAGGCAGTTGGGGGCAGAACAGTGCCAGTTATTTAGTCTATTTCCTCTTCTAAAGTTTTTTTCAATACAATTAACTAAGTTCTGTCATTACGGATTCATTGTCCAGGAAGTTTTTCTCTTCCCCTTTTAAGCCTCCTTTCCAGCTGCATTTCCCTGCTTCACAGGATGCTCTAAACTGAACATTACATGCAAGTCACACAATAAAGATTTGGGAGGGATGGAGGGAATTAGGAAGGTCATGGTAAGGGAGGTATCTGCTAAAACCAGATTCGCTAAGCAGCTACCCAGGACATAGTGTCAACTGTCTTTTATTAAAGCAGACTGCAAATTTGTATCGGCTAATATACCAGGTGGAGGGACGTAACAGAGGAGCAGCTGAAAGCATTCAAAAACTTTCCAAGGACTGAATTGAAGCCTGAATTTATTCAAAAAACAAATTACAGTGATTAATGCTGCTATGGCACAGCCAAGGTGCCTCATATAACCTTAACACACTCTGCATATTGAGGCTCTTCTATGCTACATAAAACCACACTCCTGCTACGGAATATGGAGCTGTATTTAAATTGAGTTTATCACAAACTAGTGCTCCTGGGCAGATCACTGATGCGTTTAAAAAAATTTACACATTCTCATCTTTACAAGAGGCAAAACACCTTGAAAGCAAAGCAAAAACCAGATGCGCTGGTGTCTTGTTAACCTCCAGAGAGCTAGAAAAGCAACCTTAAGAGCAAAACCTCCTGTAAACATCAATCACAGCTTCAGAGGCTGTAAAATATCAACCTCAGGTGATAAAGGTTTTTCTAGGCTGATGGGTCTTCCCTGCTCTGCCAGGCCAGGCTGCCCCTTGCCCGCATGCAGCCCTCCCACAGCCTGCAGCTTACCTCAGCATGGGCTGTCCCAGCACAACTGGGGGACGTGGAGATGGGGCTCTACCAGCAGCAGGGCTGTCTGAAACACAGCCAGGTGAACCCCTCCTTGGGAGCCACAGGGACATATGGGTGACAGCACTGGGAGTCCCTTCCTCTTTGTACTTGGTGGGAGCCACAACCTGTGTGAAACCAGGCATCTGGAGAAGACTGATGGGTGACCACCTTGAAGACTACACTTTCGGACCTGTCACCATTGCTACTCCAGTTGGGGATTTTTCCACTGTCCTTGCAGTGCTGACTGACATTAAGAAATGGGCTTAAATGGAGACCGATAATGGGAAGCAGGAGCCTGGCATCTCTGTGGCTTGACCTAAGCATCTTCCTCTGGTCTGATCTGCCCATACACCGGGCATGAGACAGCATGAGCGCTCGCATGGAAAGCAGGAGGCACAACACCATACCCTTTGCGGTATTTAAAAGCTACTGACAGTTTGTCTTTCTGCCTAACGACTGCTATACCAGGAGGCACGCTCATTACAAGCTCCTGAGCAGGCATTAACATTCAACAGCCAGTCCAGCCTTTTGCAGGCGTACAGCTCAAGAATACTGAAACTTCCCCCAAAATGTTTTCATGAAAACTGAGCAAGCAATGCAGAGCATTTCCATTAGAAACATGCCTCCTCACCAAGCGTAAAAAGCCAGCAAGCCCATTAACGAGGAATAAAAGACCCCAGCACTAGCCATGGACACGAAGCACCTGAAAACAAAGCTTGGCACCAAGAGGCAGCTAATGGCCCAACACAAATGGCACCGGCCAACGCCTGCCTGTCAAGCTCCCAGTCCCCAGAAGGCAGCTAAGACAGCTGCTGAGGAAGAAAATCATTGAACATATCCTGCAACAAGCCAGAGCTCTGGAAGCAGCCAGCAAGGGTACTTTCACTTCCAAACCATGCCTTCCGAATTACACCCACAATAACGAGCACTCAGCAAATGCACTTTCCACTTGTTTCTGGTGCTATCAGTCCATAACAGCTTGCCTCTCTTAAGGGACAGGGCTTCTGGAAAGCTGCAGCACACACCTTGCAAACAGCCTGCCAACAGTCCCTGTCGGGGGTGACGAAAGACATGGGCAAACATCAGATTTGAGAAGAGGAGAAATTGCAGTCGACGCGTCTGAGCAGCTCAGATCTGGCAAAACCCACGTGCAGTAAGACATTTTGTCAGAAGAGAGACCCCTCCTGTGACAGGCACAGCGCTTGCTTCAGCTCTCTGCTCTGGGTGACCCAGCAGTCAGCAGCTGTCAGCAATGGGATCTTCTCCTGCAAAGACTCCTCTCCTCCTCCTAGCTAGCAGGGAGACGTTACTGGAGTCCCAGATTCCTCCTCCTGCAACCACAAACTGCTTTGGAGGGCTGTTTGCAATCTGAATGGGATGAGAGGGACTCTTTGCTCCTTTGCAAAGCGCCACCAAGGGCAGGAGGTTTCCCACGGGGACAGCCTGGCTGGGCAAGTCAGCCTTGCAGGCTCAGGGCATCCTTGAGGAAACTGGACAGGAGGGCTAGACGATGAATTAAAAATCAAGGGTGGTCTTCCCTCACACCGCATATCTCCTGAGAAAAACACAGCTCTTAGTAACAGAGCTCTAGGACCAGATGTAGGAATTAATGCCATTTTAAGAAGCATGACACGAGCAGAACAAAGTTGTGGCTGCAGTCTACAGAGCTCACTCTCATTTGCTTTCACACTATTACCTCAGCTCCAATTACTCTCAGCTGGAATGAAATCCAATTTCCATTTTTAAAAAATTCCGATACATCTTCTGGCAGGCTCACACTGTCTCCCAAGGGGGACAGGCACACGTGCAGTGACCAAACTCCCGTCCCAGCAACCTCAGAAAGGGCCACAGCCACCACTGAGGACACAGCACCCAGTGAAGCCCCCAGCCCATCAGTTACCAACAGCAAGGGAGCCCACTGAAATGAAAAGGTCTCCGACAACTGGCTTCAGTGGGTTTGCTCCATGTCAAACCTAAGCCAAGGGGAACCATTTGCCATGGGATTTGGGGGAATCAGGCTCCTTACACCAGGGACAGGCTTGGCCTGCCACCCTGCCACCACCCACTGGACGCAGCCATCCCGGCATCACTGCACAGAGCCAGGAGAGCAGCTGGAGACAGCACATGCTCGTTCCCACTTAAACGGTTCTGGCTTTCAGAAACTGGTCACAAAAAGGTGACTGTCAAATAGCTGTATTTCCAACCTCTGTTTTATGTTGCAGAAGTGCCTCCTTTAATAAACTCTTCGCACACAGGAGCATCCATTTTCCGCAAAGCGCCCCAGAATCTCTCTGAAGCAAAGCTGACATACATGAGCTCAAGAGCAATAAAACTCAGCCCAGAAAAAATCAAAGCAGTGTCTAATCTCTGAGGGCCTTTTACGCTCAGCCCGCTTTCCTCTCCCCTCTCCTCCGTACAGCAACTCCAGCTCTCTCAGCACAAGAGCTTTAGGAGGTCAGACACCAGTGACACAGGACACAGGGGTACTGATCACTCAAGAAGCAACTCGAAGCGGAAACTGGAAGGAACAGCAGAAGGCCCAGCTTGTTCCAGGCTGGTGCTTTGACCACTCTGCAGAGGACTACGAACGCGGCTGCCTGTGATACCCACCGGCCAGGCACCTCCTGCCAGGCCTGTGCTCCCCACACCTAAGCCTCAAGCCGCTGCCTTCCTTTCAGCTCTGGTGAAGGGGATACAGGGTTTTCAAGCATCTTCTAACGTATTTAACAGCTGTTGCTTCTAGGTCCTTTCCCAAGCACCGCAAACTACACTTGCTTTCTTCTGAACACACAGTTCATAATTAAAGTTGGTGCTAATGGTTACGCATCCACAGCACCCTCCCTTGTAACTCCTGCTCCCCTCCCACGTACGAGCAGCTCTCATCAACCAGCCCCAAACTGTCCTCCAAAGGGAAGTCTGCATCTCCCCAGGTACGTTTTAAGAAAGGCAAAGCAATGCCTTTGGAGAAACACCATTTACCTGCTTTCACTAAAGAGAAAAAGGAAAGGATGTCTTGCAAATGTTAACTGGCTTTGACGGTAGCTATCTGCAGCATGACCAAAAGCAGAAAGCTTTCTCCCCTCGCACCACGGGTAAGCTGCCAAGAACAGAGTATCCTGCGCACAATGCCCTTTAGAAAGAGGGGAAAAAAATGAAAAATAATCCTGCTACCTCCAAGCAAGGAAAAGCATCCTTTCTGCACAGACATGCTAGCCTGCGTGGAGCAGAAGTGAGTGAGAAGCATGGTGAGGAAGGCGTGAGGAAGGCTTGCAGCACACCCACGTGCTGCCTCCCAGCCCCCTGAAGGTATTTCTTTTCCTCCCTCCTCCCACCGCTGCCACCCCTGCCTATTCTAAAATGACTTTGCATGAGCCGTGTGCCAACTTTCAAGCATCAGCAAGATGTATTTCCTTATCCCATGTCCAAGCTATACCATCCATCACACACTTGTGTTTTCAAGAACTCACAAGAATTTGGGGCTTGCGCACCAGAAGACACACGTGCATGCTGCCTCTTCCTGGGGCACTCGGCACGAAACACTTCTTCTCCGCCAGTGGGAAGTACATTCCTGGTGCTTGCACACTGCATGGTTGGGGAATCAAAAACAAACCCCTCTGCCACTCTGACTAGTCCACCGGTTAATTCATTCTGATAAAGCCACTGTCCAAAACAAAAACATAATTTAATTGCTAAACCAGCTGCCCAAGTTTAGCTGTTGCTCTTGGCAAGTGTGTCAGGATCTCGGTACGCCTCGTTTTCAGCAAGCATCTCTGGAAGCAATGCCTTCCACCTCTGAAGTCTCCAGGTGTCCCCATCACCCAAATCCAGTGTTTTCCAACCCAAGTGGATATTTAAAGGGAAACACCAGCTCTGAGTACTTCTCTGAATACATTAAGATTGCAGCACCTGAAATACTAGCAAGCATGCTTTTTTTTTCCCCACAGCTTTTAAACACACATTTATCTAGCTGCATCCTTTCCTATTTAGGCAGCCTGATCTCACTTGGAAAGAGAGGGCAGAGAAAATAAAATAAAGCTAAAATGTATTTGTAGAAGTCACCAAAAAAACTGGCAGAAGGTCTCAAAGGCACAAGCATGAGCTGGATGTAAGTACAGCTATGTCTAAGTTTTGTTGTTGGTCTGGGGTTTTTTTCCCCCAGGTAGACTTCAAGTAGATTGTGTGGCTTCACAGAGGGAGTTCAATCATCTGGAAACATGTGGCATGTGAGAGAAGACAAAAACTGACCAAGCTGTAGCTCGCACCTTTTGCACAGAAAGCTGCTGGAGTGGGTTTCCACAGTATCTTGACTAACATAGATGACCAGGCAGAATTCCTTAAACTACTTGCTGCTTTCTTTGACTTCAAAAAGATACACACCCAGAGGACAAGAAACACTGAAATACTCAAAGTACCATTGCCATCTCTTCCAACCTGGTTATTCACAGGTATCTACAAATGTACTGTGCAAATTATATGCAGCATTTCTTAATAATCATAAGGGCATATTTCATGCAGTACAATCCAGAAGAACGGCGATATTTCATAGATTCTGGGATAGATCCAGCCCCTCCAGCTCCTGCCTTATAATTCCAGGGTAATCAGTGCAGGAGGACGCATAATTCATCCCGCAGTCGACCTTATGGGTCTCTCAGTCATTAGGCGACATAACACTGAACTTCCAGAAAGGTCACATTTCCAGGAGGTTCTGCTGAAGAACGTTCTCTCCATTGCAAGACTCAGGGAGGGAAGGTGAGGAGCCCCTCCATGGAGTATTTGCCCCCATCACTTAAGGATTCACAATTACTTCATTATCAGAGCACAACAATAGGCAGAAGATACTTACCTGGGGAAGTCAAGAAATGCAGAAACCAATGAGTTAATTAGCAAGTTAGCAAAACACAACCAATTTGTGAAAGCTTTTACACAGCAAAAGGCTGATGAAGTGAAGATAATTGTTTGCATTTGTTATATTCTCAGGATGGTAGAGGATGATTGGAAAAGACAGACATTTCAGGCATTGATTGAAAACATTTTCTGCTCATTAAAGCTAAAACCCAACAATTTTGCAAGATCAAATCCTTCCACAAGCCATGGGCCAGACCCCACACAATACAGTAATACAGTCAACATGAGCTAAGATAAACCACCTCTTGCCAAAAGAAATTTGACTTCAGTCTGAGTTAAGCTCTATGAAGATGCCAAAGTTGGAGACAAACCATTTTCTAATACAGACAATGAGCAAAGAAACTGATCCCACATACAGACATTATGGGAAGCATCCTAGGAACGTGACACTTTTTTTTTTTTAATTTTTTAATTAAAATAAACCCAAAACATTTTTAAACGTCATTTTGTTTAAAAAAACAAAACAAAGCACGTCTGTTTTTCTTCCGTTCAGTGGAAAACATACTGCATTTGTTACTGAATATGACCTGAAAGACATACTGAAGGAAAGACCAGCAGTTCTCTGGAAAAGTGAGCCATCCTCTTCCCATGAGTATGCGTCTTGCACACGCAGACAGCACAACCTCATCCCTTACAGTCTCACATCACTAAAAGCAAGAAAAAACCTCCAGACAACATAGTTTCAATTCACACTGCCCCCTTGGTCTACCAGCATTCTTGTCTCACTCACATCAAAGTAATCAAGAGAATATTGTCTTGCTTGGGGAAAAATAAAAAATGTTGCACCAGTATTTTTAATTGCAGCCATTTCTAATCACAGTTCACATGCTTGCTTTTTTTTTTTGCCCCTCCCCCCCCTTTTTTTTTCAGAGTCATAATCCAAGTTTAACATTGCTTAGGCTAGTAATAAAAATAATCTCTATCATCAGCTCCCAACAACTGGCCCATGTTATTGCCATGCCTGTGAGCTCGGGTGGCAGAACAAGGTACCACGGCGCCAGCTGCGATATACAGCGAGCAAAGCATCGCCTGTGCCTCCAGAGCCACAGCTTCACTGGAGAACTCAAAAGGTTTGTCTACACTTGTCACACAAGTTCCTGCTGGTGCAAGCATCCAGCTGCAGGAGCAAACCCCACTCCTGCAGCTGGCAGAACTCTTCTCACCGTTGCAATTCCCTGAATGGACTAAGCTATGCCAACAAAAGCATTTTTTTGCCAGCATAGCTGACTCCTCAGCAGAGCTGCTGCCAGCGTTGCGACAGCCGCTCTATAGCAGCACACGCGGGTTTCCCCCCCCCCCCCCCCTCAGTTTCCTACATTTCCACCACCTCTACACACAGAAACCCTAATTTAAGGCAGGAAAAAAAGAAAAGCAGAAAACAGGTGTCAGGAAGAGGTGATGCATGCTGTGCTGGCTGGCTGGCATCTCCCCACCTAACCCGAGGGAAGATGCGGGGGGATTAGGTGTTTCCCCAAGCCTCACCACACTAGATGAAATCAAACATATGCAGTTGTAAAATCCTTTCACCCAAGTCCAAGGGCTCCCAATCCAAGCACCTGAGAGGAATCGAGGCACCAGGAGCGAGGTGGATATTGGGCCCCACACAGGCTCCTCTCTGACTCTGCTCCCCGGCCGCCGCGGGAAGCACCCGATGGTGCTGGCGGGACCCCATGCAGGGCAGCGTTCTCATCCCAGGGGGCTGCTGAAATAGCCCCTTGGTCTTTGCTCTAGTTTCATCTCAGGCAAGAAGAGCTTCTGAATCCAAACCCACGACAAATAGCTCGTATTGGGAAAACTGCAGAATATTTCGGGGAGGGAGTAGCTGATGCTTCCCTTCTTTCCCCCAGACAGAAAATGTGATCTCCCTACCAGATTTTCACTTGTGAATGGCATTACGGGGTAATACTCGGTTCCAGTGCTTGCCTGTAAGCATTCCTGTGAAAAAATTCAGGATTTTGTCATAAAGGTATAAACGACCCAGCTGTGAGCAGGAGACACAGACCTACCGAACGCCCAGCTGTTTTTCTCAGCAAACTTTTCATTCCAGATGATGCATTACACGACCTTTTCCCAAACTTATTCACATGGAAACTTAGTCGTAAACACAACCCGCCTTCTTGATTCCCTATTCCTGGTGATTCCCGGTACTACCGGCAGCTATCGCACGCTGGAGCCCCGCGCCCCAGCGGGTCGCCCGGGCTGGCAGACGCCCTCGCTGCCGCGACCTCCCGGGCGCAGGGTGTCCCCCCCTGGCCCTGGGTTCAGGGGACCGGGGTAACCATGGCCACAGCCGTCCAGCCTCCGGCGCGGCCCCAGACATCTCCCAGGGGAGGAGACAGCCAAAAAAGCCTACTCACCAGAGGCGAACGCCAGCGTTTTTAGAGGCCGTTTGGGAAGGTGGCAAATAGCAAGGTGGGGATCCGAAGGAGTTGGCTCAAAGCGCCCCGCAACATCCATGCGGCGGGAACTTCGCCGGGTAAACCATTAACCACGGCAAAGCCGCGCCGCGTAACCCCCCCACGGCCGGGCGAGACCCACGCACGCCCCACGGACAGACACATAGCAGCGGCGGACGGACGGACACCGACACACAGAGACACACGCAGGGAGGCACATACGTGTTTTTTCCGAGGGCAGAGGAAAAGGCTGGCGCTCCCCGCCGCTCGGGGCGAGGCGGGCGCTGCCATCGCAGCCCCGCGGAGGCGGCGGCGGGGCCGGGGGGATCCGCTTCGCAGCCCCCGACGGCGGAGGGGACGCCCGCCCGCGGCCGCAATCCAGCCGGCACCCTTACAGGCCCCGCTCCCCAAAAATGTCCCCCCAAAAGACGGAAAGCCCCCCCCGCCGCAACCCAACTCCACTCTTCCACAGCCCCCGCCGCAGGAGAGGGCAGCGCGGCTCTCCCGCAGCCCGGCCGAAGTTCCCGCGGCGCTGCGCGGGCGGCGGGGCAGCCGCAGCCCCTTACCCGGCTGGCGGAGCGGGTCCGGTGGCGGCGGCGGCGGCGGCTTCCTGGGAGCTACAACTCCGCGGCGGCGCCCGGGCGAGCCGCGCGCCTGCGGAGCGGCGGCGAGCGGGGAGGAAAAGAGGAAATGAGCGGGAGGCGCATTGGAGGGAGGGGGAGGAAGGAGCCGTCGCCGAGGGACCGCGGAGAGCGAGGGACGGAGCTCAACTTCCCCGGCGGGGCAGCGGGAGCGACGGGGGGGGGCGGAGCGCACCGCGCCGCCGCTCCGCGGCCGCCCCGCGGCGTGCGCAGCGCCGAGCCCCGCGCAGGGGCGGCCCGCCCGTCGCCGCCGCCGGCGCTCCCGCCGAGCAGGGCCACTTGGTATCGCCCGGGCCGCCTCCCCGGGCCGCCGCCGCCGCCGCCGGGCAGGAAGTGCGGGGCCGGCGGGGCAGCGCGGAGAGGAGGTTCCGCGGGGCTGCGCGCCTGCGGGAGGGGGGGGGCGCCGCCCCACCGGCCTCACCGGCAGCGCGGGCGCGGGGAGAGGGCTAGGAAAAAGTTTGGATTTTCCGGCGTTTGAGGGTTTTTTCCTCCCCGCCCCCCTCACCCCCTTCCTTTTTTTTTTAGCCCCAAAGCAAATAAGGAAGCGGCGGAGCGGGGCGGCCGCGGCACCGGCCCGTGCCAGGCCCTGCGCGCATCCCCGGCGCGGTCGCAAGGGGCGAGTCCCGGGTGCGCGGCGGCAGCTGGCGGCGGTGGCAGCTCGGGAGCGGCCGCCGGAGGCGAGCGCAGCAGCCGCGCAGCGCACCCCGCGCTTGCCCGCGGAGCAGGGCGATGAGGACAGCCCCCCAGCCCCCCCATGCCCCCTGCCACCCCAGCGGTCCCCCCCCCCCCCCAAGGCTGGCAGCGGGACAGGTGAATTTGGCGCAGGTAAATTCGGCACCGTCAGCCGGGTCCGCGGGTGGGCGCAGTCCCCGCCGGCTGGCGACGGGCGCCCGCGGTTCCGTGCGAGGCATGAATTTGCGCAGCCCGCCCGCGTACCCCATCACAAAATGGAGGGGATTTAGGGATTGATGCTCATCTGTCTCCCGAGGGAGGTAACTGGAAGCGTTGCTCAGAAATACGACCTGCAGCACGGACAAAGGAGGGAAGCTTTCCCCCTAGCCCCTACCCAGCACATTTTCGAGTCAAAAATATCTGGGAGATTACCATAGCTGCCAACGCGCCTTACCGGTAGCTTTCCCTCTGCTCCCTCCCTCATAGGAGACCAAGTGAGCACATGCGGTGCAGTCACAAGGTAAGAACTGAACAGAGTTGAAATCAAGGCCACACCAAGAAAAAGATCCTTAAAAGATGTTAGCCACAAACCGAGGGGGAGGAACAAACACAACCCCCACCACCAAAGCAGCAATTTTTCAAAGTTTATCTCTGCTAAATCCAACAGATTTTTATAAGGAGAGCAAAAAGGGGCGGGCGGGGGGGGGGGGGGGGGGGAAGCCAAACCCAAACAAACCCTAAACCTTTCAGGTGTATTCCAACGCTTGAATACATTGAAACTGAATACATCCATGCGAAGAGGTGAAAATGTTACTCAACAGTAACTGTTTTCTCCAAGGCCTTTTAGAAACAGTTCAACCATTTTTCCAGCTTAAGAAAAATAATAAAAATGTCTTCCCAAGGCAAAGAACAAGCTTGGAGACTGAAGAATCTGAACAGTAAAAACTAGAAGTGACTAGACTGGGAGTATATAATGGAAAACTATGCAACCGCCATCACTGCCAACTTCACATACTTGAAGCTGGGTTCTCCTTGCAGGAGGTGATTACAAGTGAGCGATCTCCTTGATTTCCCCACAAATGCTCCCCTGCCCGAGCACCGCCCATGTAAGCAGGGCTGGCCGCAGGGAAGGGGCTGCGGCTCCCACCGTGCCTCTCTGGCTGCTCTACCAGTGGGGTGAGTGAGGACACCACTCTCCACCCAGGAAGGTGGCAACAGAGCAAGTATCTTAACTTGAGGCCACCTCCAAGTTTTACAGCCCTTGGGGCTGACTTCTGGCGAGAAGTGGCAGTTTATGGCACTCCATCCCACTTTCACTTTTACCGTGGTTGTCACTCGGTAGCCCTGAGAGCAGCAGGTTTTCCTCTGCACAGCGCTGCCCCGTGACCTGCAGTGGATGGGTTATGAGACAAGACCTGCAGCCACAGCTACTGGCTGCAGCGGTTCCTTGCAGGGATGCCCTGGTTCGATGGGGCTTGGCAGCAGCGAGCACCTGCCTTTGGTTTGGGGTGATCCGTGGGTGGGTGTCCTGGTGCTACACTGCGCTGGAACGTTTCTGTCAGGAGCTGCCTGTGCTTGGAGACTTGGGGACATTACTTCCTTGAGAAGCACCCATGGCTGCCTCTCTTTGAGACTTCTAGTATTCTGTATATTATCTCATGAATAATTGCATAAATATTGAAAATAATTATGGTTTCAGTGATTATTGGGGGACACACAACAAGGACCAAACAAGGTGTTACTATTGTTTATACCCAGCTTTCTTCTAGAATTGCACCCTCCCGGCTACGCCCAGATACAACACAGTACAATCCAGATAGCCAACCAAAGAAACACCACCAAAATTTCAGATGATTTTGAATCCTAATGCTTGAGATTACAGAAATCCTGAGTTACAGAAATCCCCTGGGAAACAAGGAAGGATGACCTTAGAAAGTTGTCAACGGCTCACAAACAATCTGAGATGTAAAGCTGCAAATTCATTCCTACAGTGACTTTGTGAGGGCTGCTGCTCCCGCTCTGCAGCCTCCCAGTGCTGCTCTCCCCTTCAGAGAATGTGCCATGTGAAAACAGTCCAGCCCTGCATTTGCAAGTTAAGATCCGTAATAGGCAGTTACTTTCTCATATTATGCACTTAAGGATAAGTATGCTTGGGCATACTACTATGAGAACTTAATGTCTTGTGAAATACTGTGTTCAGTTTTGGGCCCCTCACTACAAGAAAGACATTGAGGTGCTGGAGCATGTCCAGAGCAAAGCAAGGAAGCTGGTGAAAAGACCAGTGAACAAGTCCAATGAGGAGCAGCTGAGGGAACTGGAGTTGTTTATTCTGGAGAGGAGGAGGCTCAGGGGGGACCTTATCGCTCTCTACAGCTGCCTGAAAGGAGGCTGTGGGCGGGGGGGGTCGGTCTCTTCTCCCAGGTAACAAGCAACAGGACAAGAGGAAACAGCCTCAAGTTGCGCCCGGGACTTTTAGATTGGATATTAGGAAAGATTTCTTCACTGAAAGGCTTGTCAAGCATTGGAACAGGCTGCCCATGGAGATGGTTGAGTCACTATCCCTGGAGGTATTTAAAAGATGTGAGGATGTGGTGCTTAGGGACATGGTTTAGCGGTGGACTTGGCAGTGTTAGGTTTGTGGTTGGACTCTGTGATCTTAAAGGTATTTTCCAGTTTAAATGATTCTGTGATTCTATGAAAGCATTTGCAAAATCGGGCCCATGGGGTGTATCTGGCTTGTTTGAAGTTCCTCTTTTGATGGCGTATGTTCATTAAGCCTATCTGAAATGCTCTCATGATGACCTAGCCGTGGACCTTTGCAAACTTAAATCCATAGCTGCTCTGGCATATCACCTTTTGTTTGATTTTTGTTTCTGCTTTTCATTCTATTTGCACAGTCAGGAGCAAGAAACAAAGAGGGATTAAATTAGACTCATCTGCATCATTCCAACTATGCTGAATTTGAAGATGCAATGTGAAATTCCTTCTGCTGTCTGGGGTTTAATCACCAAGGGATTAGATAGAAACTAAAGTATTTGAGGTGTGTGGCATGCTCCTATTCTTTAAATATCTGCCATAACAATGTGAGCTTCATAAGGCTATTGCTAATCTTGAATTATTACCTGCCTTCCTGTGGTTTGGCATGATTAACTCGAGGAAGAGATTAAAGTGATATTTACTTTTTTTGAGCAGTTCATTAGCTTAACCTGGACAGCCCAGCATCAAAAAACAAAGGAAGAAAATGCTGGAAGGATTAAGGATTCAGCCTGTTCTTTCCCCATTGGTCTCCTGATACCTGTCATGGTTGGTGGGATGGAAAGCGCTGGTGGTGTCCTTGAAGGAGGCCAATTGCTCCAACCGCTTTTAGGCCAGATGTCTGGTGGAAAGCTTTTGTGGGTCAGACAGGCTTTCATCTGCCTCTTCCAGAAGAGCCGGACTTGCCTCCACTGCAGACAGTGACAGCAAAAGCATGCCTTCTGGCTTCGAGCAGGGGACATGGTCATCCTAGTCATCCCCACACTGTCCTTTTGGAGGTGGATGGCACTTAATGGGGAGCTGCTGCTTGGCAGTTCTGTCTGGGAAGGAGCTCCTGCCCAGCTGAGGCATTTGCAGGACAGCCTCACAGGAGCGGGCAGAGATGCATCCCCTCCATCACTGAGCTTCCTCACAACTTACATTTGATGGAAGAAAGCAACATTTTGAAAGACACTAATTTTTTTCTTTTTCATCCTGTTTTAACCTTTCTTTTGGAAATCCCTCACTGAGGAATCACTTTAGAGAAATTCAAATGAAAACAGAAACAGAGAAGTGCAGGCAGTGTTGTTTCACTGTGATAAAGCCAGGCTGGATGGCAGGTGCTTGGGGAAATATGAGGGGAAATTGTTTATCATCAGAACAATTTTCTTTGGTAAGTTTTGTCTTCCAGTAATAAAAATCTGGGTGCTCATCTATAAAGCCTCTCATTCTTTGGTACCAGACGATGGGGCTTGAATCTTTGCCTGCATCGGTTTTAGCCCTTTTTGTTCTCCTTTGCATTTCCAAGTTGGACTTAACAGGCAAACAAACATATCTTGGGAAATGCCAGCTGCATGCATTGCTCTCACACACAGTATGGGCGAGCAGCATCGCCTGAACAGGCAGACCCAGTGTTTTAACGTACTACCAAAACAAATATGCCAAGGGGTTTTGCCAGTCATCTGGATCACAGAAACTGGAGGTGGAAAAGGTAGGTTTTTACAGTGCATTTTCCTGCCAAAGCAGGATCGTTCCCTGCAGCATCTTCTCAGTGTACTTCCGTGGCCTGTTTTAAATGACCTTGGAGGATGGGGAGAGGTGGGAGGGGGGAATCTGCTAGTACCCTCCAGAGTCTCTTTGTCTAGTTTGAATAATGCAATGTGGAGCAAGGGCAAATGGGTGTTCAGAGAGTTTAGCTACAACACAATATTTAATGTATTTTTTGCACGCTTTTTCATCTCCAGCCTACTTGCTATGCCTGCTGCTATGCCAGTAATATTAGATAGATTTTTTCTTTAAAAAAAATGGTAACAAAAATAGGGGCAGTACTCCACCTTTGCATGATATCTCTTCTTTCTCTTAGCAGGAGATTGTCTTAGGGGCTTTCTTTCCCTGTGAGGAAAAATGAATAGTAAGAGCTGCGATGATTGGCAGTAAGCCTGAAAACAGCAGATGTGAGACTGCACAGCTGGACAAAGAAAAAAATGCACTTTGCTACCTACATTTCTATTAAGGTTGCCCCAGGGATACCCCAATGCCAACGGGGGACTTAACCTACACGCAGCCAAAGCCATCGGGCACATTTACATATATAAGAACTCTTGGTGTCCTTTCCAAAGACAGAGAGACGCGATTAAAGGAACATAAAGGAAATCTGGCTGCATGTTTTTTCTCTCCAACAATAGAATGACTGAGGGTAGAAATATTAAAGAAGAATTAGGCCTGGCGGAGGTGAAGAATTTATGAATTATACAGGCACATTTTAATTTCATTTACTGTTGTCTACTAGTTTATTACTTGGAAATCTAAAAGGGACGTGATTTTGCCTCCCAGGCTGCAGTTACTGTGCCAGAGACTAAAGTTAGGTGTTTTAGATAAGATTTTAATATTGAAACATCGTACACAAGAAGAGAAAAATCTTGCAAAATCGGGAAAATTTAAAAGCCTCATTTTTCTCCGTGGCGCTTTACTGTAGTTTTGCACTCTGGGATTTTCCACAACATGTTCTGGGATTTATCATCAAACAAAGTTGTGGCCAGGGGCATTTTAACTTTATCTGTTAACAAAAAATTGGAATTTCCTATGCTCCATAACCTGCACAGGCTTATGTCAAGTTGCATCTACCAACAGCCCCATTCTCCCACGGGGTCTACACACAGGGAGACCCACTATCATTGCAGAGCAGCAGAGCCTTGGGTGCCGACCTTTGATCCCGTGGCATTCCACCTGGGCTTGGCATTCCCACCTGGGTTATTTCCTCAGACTGGCAGCAGAAGCAATTTCAAAACACAAAATGACATGTCTGATTCGTCTGAGCAGAAAACAACAGGGAGTCTTCCAAATGATTGAGGTCCTGTAGAGTGAAGTAGCCATCGAAAGGCTGTTGTGCCTGTGAGATGCAACGGAGTGAACTCTGGTTTTGTGGTCCAACACGGCAGATTGATGCTGAGAGAGGTGGGATAGAGTAAGAAGACTCAAGAGTTTCTGTGCAGCAGAAAATATCAGTGCTGTTACTGGTTTCTATTCTGAACCACAACAGGAAAATGCAAAAGCCAGAAATTAAGTGTGAAAAATACTGGTGTGTCTAAATGAAAATCAATGTTTTAGCCTGGCATTACAAAAGCTTTAAAAAGGAAAACAAAACAAAGTATTTTTGTTCAATCAGGCTGATAAAAAATAATATAGTAAACCTGGTATTTCCCCACAGCGACTTTCAGTTTTGCTAAGACTGCTTTTTTTTTCTTATGTTTGAACAAAGAGGAAAAGAAAGAAACGTGACAGTGCTTTCTGGGGTGTTGGAGCCAACAAGATGCTAATTTAGCGCTGTGCCAGCCAGTGTGCTCTGGGATGCCTTCCAGAGCCCTGTGAGAGCTGGGGGACCCCCCAACACTGGCATCAGGTTGCTGCTGCCCCAGCGCTCTGGGGTTAAGGGGCTTTGCATCATGTTTGCACTCCTCATCTGGGGCTCAAACCTTCCTGCTGGAACACCCGTGTCCTCACACTGCTCCCGTCTGCATAAATCCACCCTGAAACACTTAGTATTGAAAATCCTTTCAATACTTAGAGGGGGCTTATAAGAAAGATGGGGATAGGCTTTTCAATTGGGCCTGTTGCAATAGGACAAGGGTAATGGTTTTAAACTAAAAGAGGTTAGATTCAGACTAGATATAAGGAAGACTTTTTTTTTTTTTTATGATGAGGATGCTGAAGCACTGGAACAGGTTGCCCAGAAAGGTGGTAGGTGCCCCATCACTGGAAACATTCAAGGTCAGGTTGACGGGGCTCTGAGCAACCTGAAGATATCCCTGCTCACTGCAGGGGGGTCGGAGCAGATGACATTTAAAGGTCCCTTCCCACCCAAACCGTTCCATGGTTCTTTGAAAGTAGAGGGCTGCATAAAGCAGCATTTCCCATGGGGTCAAGGTCTCCCACTCAGTACCTGAAGGCAAAGCCATGTGGGTTGTTCAGTGCAATTTGGAGGAATTCAGACTAATTTTGGCACAGGCAATGGAGCACTCTCGTATTGCTCCTGTTGGTAATTAAGAGAAAGCAAATCACAGGGGAGGACAATAAAAGTATTAATTAACAACACTTTGAATAAGAAAAAAGTTAGTAATTTAGAAAGGTTGGCTTGTGCCTGGAGAAAAAAGTTTAAATATGGTAATGACATTGTTGGGCATTTGACTGACGTACACTAATAATTAAATGGTGGTATTGATTATGCATTTAGGTAATCACCACATCCCCTGTGCTGTTGCAGGAATGTCCCAGTTCTGCTCCCTCGAGCTTTGATTTCAAGTAGTGAAGAATATGCTTAATTTCAAGCATGCAGTCAACCGTGCTCCACTCACTGATCTTCACCTAAAAAATTGACGTGTGTTTCCCGTTAACTGGAGAGCCCAACACACGATCCCACAAAGCCACCGCAGCCTGTGGGCTGAGCAGAAGGCTCCACTGAGGTCTCCAACCTGCTGGGTGCTGGGATTAGCTGGGATGGGCAACACTGCAGGCTTGGTGGTGACCTGGTGGGTGCAGGAGGAGGAGGGGGGGGCAGAAAGACTTGTTGATGTGGTGGGCTTGGGGCAGGCACACAGGGGAGCAGCATCCCCCCTGCTGGTGCTGCTCACCCAGCAGGTATATCACAGCAAAATGCAGAGGACTTTTGCTGAAATGGGAGGACTTTTCCGAGGCAGGCTACTTTCTAGCCTTGCCATGCATCCTGCCACAGCACTACCAAGACACACGTTTTTTAATAAAACCAACAGAAGGAGGAGCAGCAACTTTGCAACTAAAAGCAATCACAGTTTTCAGGGATGTATAATCACCTTTTACCACAACACAAACCAAGAGGCAATTTGCTTCAAGCAGGGGATATTTTTTTCCCCCTCTGAACAGACAATAATCCAATAAAAGAGCCCGCTAGCAGGATCCCGGACAACGCGTGACACCATGTTCCCATCAGCATCCCACTGGTGTTCTGGCAAGGTACCTGGTGCTCGCGGGTGGCTGCTCTCAGCCGATTTGCCCAACAGCACTCAAAGGCAGTGGCACAGCTTATTGACACCACAGCAGCTCCTCTGCACTCAGATTGCTGTGCAAATACCATCAGATTTTTCATATTATCATGATACCAGGTGTCCTGCTTTATATAAAATGATATCCAGGCAAGTAAGAGAAATTCAGTTACTTACTCCATGCTGGGGCTATCTGAAAGACATTAATTCTGCCTGATAGAGATTTTAGAGACATTCCTTCATGCTGACAAAGAAGTAATAAAGGGCACCTGATGAGTTCCTAAACCAGATGAATTCCTAAAAAATGTGGGACTGGCTCACCTTTTGCGTAAGAGTTTCAGTGCTGATTAGTTAATGTCATTTGGCTTCAACCATGCAACAAGCACATTTCTGCCCTTGCACACATGAATTCCCCAGACCAACACAACTGCCTTGCTTTGGGCTCCTGCTGGGAACAGCCAGCCTTTAATGGCATATCAAATTTAATTTTCGGTAACAAAAAGGCAGATAAACAAGTTACACTAGCAGGGGCAGAAAGCAAAAAGTAGGGACTTTGGAGCCTTTGGGGTCTTCCAGAGTCTTCCTCTCCTGGCTGGTTCTGTGTATGTTTTTCTTTCACATTGGCAATGCATTTTTCCACTGGAAAAAAAGGTTGTTTCTTCTGAGTTATCTCTGCAGGAAATCTCCTGTTCTAGTGGGGTCTTCTCTGGCAGGCAGTGGTGGGAGCTGGCAGCCACCAGCTTCCCCAAGGCAGGTCCCATCTCTCGGTGGTAGTGTTGAAATAAAAATACAGACATACTATTAATAGCCAAACAGTAGACAATTCCAGATGTGGAATTTGGTTTCTGAAATTACAGACCCAAACTAGTAAAATTCGGCTGTGTTTCCTCTGACTCATAACTGTTTTTTCAGAGAGTTTTTCAGTGAAATTTCTTCAGCAATTCCTGTGTTGTTGCCTGACTCATACTGAAACACCAAAACCATTATTGAAGTAAAATCATAGCGAAGGGGATGCGAATACTTGGTATTTAGCAGCTTAAAAAGCATTAGAAACCATATTTTGCTATGGAGCATGCTTTGTCCAAGAATTAAATACTGTATTATTTACAAAATCAAACAAAAAAAATCTGTCATATAGGGCACAGAGGAAGTCAGGTGCTCAAGAAACAACCACTTGGAAAGGTAAAGTTAATTTATTCTTCAATAAACCTTCATTTATCCTCCTGATACATGTGTAATATTTGCGTTCAGCATCCTGTCCACTTTCAGTCTGAGGCCCCTGTCCCTGCCAGCAGGGATGAGGATACTCAGTGTGAAGGACGAATGTCCCAGGAATGGGCAGCGGTACAAAGCAAATGGCTGTGAGTGGCACTTCCCGACCATGGGAGCAGAAATGCGTGCAGGGACGGGGGCAGAGGTACAGCTATAGCCTCCTCAACAGTGCAAAGTGATGGGAGACAGGAGTCGGGCCAGTTAGCAGGTCACCGAAGCCTCCATCCCTGAGGAAAGACCCCCAAACCTATTGTGGTTCGCTTCTGTTAAAGGGCGATTCACTGCAGGAGGGTTGGTGGTGTCATGCAGCTGTCAACCCATCGCTCTCCTTTGTGGGTTTGCAGCATGGGAGCAGCAGCCCCTTGCCTGATGCAAAGCTGTGCCTGGGGGGGACCTGGTCCCCCACTGCGGTGGGAGCCCAGCTACACCTCCCTGGGTTTTGCAGTGCCGTAAAGCCCAGGGGCCTGTGAAGGTGGACCTCAAAGTTGCTGGGTTTGGGGGGAAGAAAATGCTGCAACAACGATTTCTTTGCTTTTTAAATTAAAACTCAAACTGTTGCTGCAGAAGAAAGGACTGCAAAAAATTCCCCAAGTCTGGGAGCTCATATTTACTTTCTCAGCAGCTCTGCAGATACTTAATTTGAACATTGCTTCATCTCCTGTCTCCCTCATGTATCATCGCTAATTAAAGTACACACTGCACTTACCCAAACGAGGATGTGGGAGGCAGAAGAGGCTCAGCCTCATTTTCCACTCTGTATTGCCTCTGCACAGTTGAACTGCAGGGGAAATGTCCTGCACAGAGCCCAGCGGCTGCAGCTCAGACCCTTCCTTCCACCGCTGCTCCGTGCGATGGAAACACCCAGTGTGTGAGTGGCAACCTCCAAGGGAAAAGGCCCAGTGAAAGCAGTGGCTGTGACTCCACAGGCAGACAGGGTGAGCCTGGTGAGGGAGGGAGCGACACCCCAATGCGGGCACTGCTCCCCACGTGCTTGCACTGGAGACTGCTCTGTCCCCAGATGAGGAAGCCAGAGGAGCTGTGCTGGCAGCAGCCATGTAGGTCCATGCTGGTGCCCCCATACTCCCCAAACACACCATCCTAACTTCCAACTCAAGTGAAAGCCCACAAAGTCTTATGGCTGTAAGAACACATCTCCCCCAGCCCGCACCCCAGAGCCATCCCTTAGGTGTGTCCCCCAAAGCCCGGCCACCCCCGACCATACATCCACTCGTTCCCAGCCAGCAAAATTGCATGGCTGATTTTGCCCCAGCTTCTGCTTCCAGTCTGCCTCCTTCAGCCTCTCACTGCACCCCTGTTCCACTTCACTCCCATCCCAGCCAAAACATGAGAGTGTTTTTGGCAGTGCCCGGTTCTGCAGCTGCCCTGGTCCTCACACTCACTGCAGCCCCTCCTACCCCATGAAGCTACAGGTGGCATCAGCCTTTAATGGGTAAGGGGAGACCTTAAAGCCTATGAATGCCAGGGAGGGAATACAGATGTTATTAGGCTCAGAGATTATCTAGGCCTGGAAATATTCAAGAAGAAGTTGTCAGAGGAGGAAATGCTGAATGCAGCCTGTTTAACATCTGGCCAAAGTCCTTCCCTTGTCCCAGTCTGAAGCACCAGTGCGCACTCTGCTATGCATGAGCCAAATGCATCCATGTCCATAAGAGCTGGGGAAAAGTGCTACTGAGAACTTCCACAGCTCTGAATAATTAATTCCCAGAACTATAAAAAGCTACAAGGGAATGAAATTTAGAAAAATCTGGGTTTAGGATAATTATAGTACAAATCAGGAGAACACTTGGATCCAAGACAGATCCATTAGTAGGACAGCTGAGCACAGTGGGTCAAATTCGTACTCAACAGAACTGCATAGTCTTCTACAGAGCTCCTCCCAGGATGGATTCAGCCCAGGGAGAGAAAGCAAACCCTGCAGTTAGATTGATGAAATGAGTAGAAATCTAAAATAGCACCTCTTAATATAGAAAGCATAAAAGAAAAGAGTGAAATTGTTTTGGATTAGCATTCATGCCCCAGGTGTAAATAGGGAGTGATATTTTCCAAAATATTTTGTTATAATGTTAATTTAACCTGCTTCCCCCCACCCTGCCTCCATTATCACATCTACTGAGTTACAACTGGTTCTATGAAATCTCAGTTTGTTTGCAGACCTTATCACATTTGGGCTTTTTTCAAAGCTTCAGATGCTGGAATTCACGTGTTGCTTGTGAACACAGACCTTCAATTTTCTAACCAGCTATATTTCCTGTCTGTATTTTTCACGGCAAGTTTGGAAACATTAACCCTGAGCCCTGAGTCACCAGCAAGCAAACACAGATGTTTTCTTCCAGTTTCCCAATTTTTAAGTCGGTCATTACAGCGTCCAGTTTAAGGCGTTGAATCCTTGGGGCTGCTCATTTAACTCACCACTTCTCATGTAGGGGGATGTGGGATTTTTATAGTTTGCATACTAACATATGTAGTCAGGCTGTATACTGGGCACATTTTAATTGAATACTGGAGAGGCCAGTGTTGGGTGACTGGTTTATGGCTGGCATCACACCACCCCAATGCCCTCAGCATCTCAGTGGGCTTCCTAAGGCTCCACACAGGGCTCCCCAGGACAGACTCTGGCTTTTATGCGTTGCTTTCTGGTAAAAAAGCATACTCACAGAGAGGCAGGTTTATTGCCCTTTTTTTTCAATAACAACAACAGATCACCTGAGAATCAGTTTTATGCAAGCCAGAATTGGCAGGCTGCTCACAGCCTGACAAACAGGGAGATTATCACTACTTCAGAAGAGCTGTTTCAATGTCCAATGCCCTGTTTCAGCCTGACTCAGCATAGGACCAGGCACTTCCAGTCATACCTCCTGACTAAAGACACATACAGAATGGCAGAGGGGCCTGTTCCACATCAGTTCACATTTCCATGAGCTCCCTGTTATTCATTCCCAGCATGAAGTTATTGGGTACAGTCAGCATGCTATCGAATGAGCGCTCTTTTCATAGAGGTGAGCTATGATTTTCTATAGACTTCATGTATTAAAAGCATTGGCATTTTTCAAAGCAAAAGGCTCTCCTATGAGCCCATGCCATTCCTTGAACTTAAAATGTGCATAAGAGGAGGCACGTACTACAAGCAGATATCCTCTCCTTCATTTGTAAGTGCAGGAGCTGTTTGACATGACCCAACACAATTGGAGAGAGGAAGCCAATCAGTCAAAAAAAGCACCCAGCTCTGCGTTAGGATTCTTGCTGCAAGGAGAGCAAGGGGCCATCTCTATGAAACTCAGCTCTTTAGAGCTTTTAAGCTCTTGAGTGGGTGACAAGTAAAGCATCACATATTCCCCTTGTGTCCAAAAACATTAGGTCCAATTGAAGGGAAGAGCAGCTGCTAAGGGTACAGGTGATGAAGAAATTGAGAGTATGCTTATTAGCTTATAGACAAGGCAAAGCAAGCAGGAGCTGCGGGCACAGAGGAGAGCAGGATGACAATTCAAAGCAATGCTGACAAGTTGGGGAAAAGGCCTGGAAAAAAGAATGCGATTCAGTAGTGTCCTGTTTTTGTGTGGGAGGTGGGCAGGAGCAATCAGCTGTGCAAACACAGCCTGGGTTCAGCTGCAGCAGCTCTGCCAAAAAAAGGTCTGAGAGGGTGGTTGTGGAATGCAGAGTGAACATGAATCAGCAACGTCATGTTGTTGTGGAGAAGACAGGTGTTGTAGGGTAGATACACAAGGAGCAGAACCCATACAACAGGCAGTTACCCCTCCACACCAGCTAGAGGGATGCACTGTGGCTTGAGGAATGGCACTTGCAGAGAGCCCGGCTGCCAAGTGGGGAGGTTGAAAACACCCCAAAAGCAGGGGCTGACCGAACTGAGGTTTAGCCTAAATATGTGAAGCCTGAAGTGAAACGTAATCCTCCAGCTATGTTAAGTGTTGTCGTCAATGGAGGGGTACGTCTGTGGTGAAGAAGAACAATGAGCTTAAATTAAAGCAAGTAAGTCAGAGCAAGCATGGGGAAAAATAAATTCTGTGGGTAAGGGCAGCAGACCACCGGACTGTATCGCTGCGGGGGATTTGCAATTTCCATCACACTACAAGCAGGTCAGAAAAGTCATGGTTAGAGATGATAAAAGTGGTACAACCTGCCTCGAGCTGGAGAAAAGATTAAATGAGCGCTTGTGAATCTTTCTAGCCCTGTTTTTCTGTGATTTATCAGAGGATTCACAGCTGCAGTTTTCCACTTTTTCAGGGTTTAAAAATGTAGCTTTACTGGCCAATGCCACGGTGGAGGTATTGGGAGAAAGGGGAAGCTGCCTTGTCTAAGCCCAGTGACACACCATGACTTTCGGTGCAAAGCCCCCGTGAAGTCCCCAGCGAGCTGTGCTCTGGTTTCCATGGGACCTGAGAAAGGAACACTCAAAGCTTCCCTCTCCAGTTTTTGTGGGGCTGAAGTATCAATAACAAATTACAGATGGGTGAAAATAAGGGCAGTATTTCTGTTCAGTTTCCAGGTTGTTTAAGCCCTTTGTCCCCCATCATACCTCGCCAACATCTAGGTCTCTTCAAAGTCAAGGTGAAAGAAAAAAAACCCTCAAATTCCTGTCCTGGAAGTGCCAATGCCAAACTGTTGACTTTTCTGAATTCCTTCTGATTTTGTAGCAGAAATGATTCACTAATTGAACTTCACACAACCTTTCAGTCCCCCAGAGGCTACTGTGAATCTATTGGCTCCATTCTAGTTCCTTCATTTGTTATTTCTGGGGGAAGCAGCAATGCCTCCCACTGCCTAATAGCATGTTGGGTGACAGAGAAGGACAAAGCCAGGCTCTCTGCAGGTATGCACCACAAAAGGACGAGGGACAGCAGTCACAGACACAGCAAGGGAAATTCTGGTTACAAGTGAAGGAGAAATTTTCATCACGAGGGTGTGTGATCAAGCACAGGAATCAGCTGCCCAGGGAAGCAGTGGTGTCTCCATCCTGGAGTTTCAAAACTCAATGGGATGAGGCCCCAGACAAACTCACCTAATTTTGAAGCTGGCCATACTCTGAACAGAGGTGGGACTAAGACCCCAGAGGGCTCTTCTATGACACCAACAGAGGTAAACCAGAGAATTCCTAATTGACAGCAGATTTTCCCATACTTCTTCATACCTAGAACACACTTTTCCCCTGGATTTAAGTTGGCAACAACTAGTGTGTGTGCCCAGGCTGCCCCAGTCCTACCAAGCAGCTGACTCAGGACTTGCTGCTGGTTCTATTCCACACCGTATCCCACCCCTTGGCTCTCCTTGTCTTACTTCTCCTGCTGGGCTCTGGAGGCTGGTTGATAAGGACAAACATCTCATTTAAGCTGCATTGTTTCATTACAACAGAATGCAAACAAGCAACATATACCAATGTGGTCTTAAATAATATTAAAAAAAAGATAAATGAACACCCTTTCTTTCATTGCTGTGCCACTAAAGCGTGGGAGAGGATGATTTATGCTAACTCCTCTTCCTTTCTCATAGTGTTTGTTGGGTTTTTAGGGCCTTAGTAAATCCACCAAACGTCAGCCAGAGAAGACACACCACAGCAGTAATGGTTGTAATCAGTACAGCCCCAAAAAAACACTGTACAAAGACTGAAACAAAAAATAAAAACATCAAGACTAGCATGTTACTCACACCACAATGAGCACCTTAAAGCCTGGAAAGCAACCGATCCTCCCGAGTCTCACAAGTGTTTTTACATAGGCTTTGCTCAGAACTGCACTAAACAATACTTGCCTTCCCTTTACCTGCTGAACATCTAGCCGTGATTACAGGTTACCAGAAAGGGCAGAAACCATTCTGACTTTCACAGCCAGGGTGGTTTGGCAGAAGAGGGCTATTAGGAGATTATAGTCTTGTAACCAAGCCAGTTTAACACAGCTCTGAAAGCCCTATGCTGATGCAACGATGACAGTATATGTAAGAAAACTATCTTGACTTCTTGCAACACTTTTCTGCCTATTAGGTAGACAATACATTTTTAGGAGTGTCCTATTTCTTTGCATAGAGGTCAGATATCTAAAGCCAAGACAACATCTAAAAACATCACAGAAAAGTCTTGGTTAAAACTAAAAATCTGGACATACCTTTACATCCACCCTTATAAAGGGATACACAGGGCTGACAGAGCTTTCCTTGCCTCCATGGTGTGGCTCTCTTGATAAGCGGGGTACTTAGTCGTAGGTGGTGCTAAAAGAGCTTTTCTGGCTGCTTGCTTAGGGAAAGGATGGACGAGACAATCGATCTGCTTGAAATTAAAAAGACAGATTTATGAAGAATAATTGCCTTCTAACTTGGCAGAGAATGTGTACTGCCTTTAAGGGATTCACTGCTGTGTCCTGTTCTCGTGGAGTTAACTGAGCTTAGAAAAAAACATTTGATCTATTCTTCCTTCCTTAATTCAACATAGCTGAGAATCTCCCAGGATATTTCTATTTGAATTGCAGCAGGCTTTCCATTTCAACGTGTTGGCAGTGAATATCTGTCACAATGATGGCATTTTCTACGTGGAAAGTATCACTGACACTTACAGTAGACAGTAGCATATACATCACCCTAATGGCTGACTGTGTGTTGTAGGAAAAACAAGATGGGCTACCTTTTCCTTTGACTATGAATGCAGGTTGCCTTGAGCAACATGAGTTCTGCAGCCAGATTCCCAGATTTTGTACCATTTCTGTGCTAGATTGACATTGACAGTTCTGTCATTTAGCTTCATTTAAAGCTGAGCCACAATTAAGTACAAAACAAATAGATCAGGCAGCAGAACCATTCATGTTTGTAACAAGCTTCCAAACTTCATCCATCATTTCCTGCAACTCTGTGCAAAGATGTCTGACTGTCACCTTTTAAAAAGACAGATTTTTTAAAAAATGCATATTTGCACAGTACTGGAACACAGCTGGAAACTCCCCGTATAACCTTCCTCCCAGGGAGGAGGAGGTGGCAAAATCCCCTGCAGGAACTCCTGAAAAGTGACCACAGCACAGAATTAAATGAGCAATACAAAAGCCATGAGCCTAAAAGAAGAGGGAAAAGTAAACTTCAGCTCCAAAATGATATTTTCTTTTTTATTTTCTTTTTTCTTCTGGATAAACAATGCTGCTGCAATAGGCCTATGTTGGTGGTATCAGCACCAAAACCAGCACTCATAGAAATATGATGCAGCCACCACCAGAACCAGTTTGCAAACCCTCTCAGACATTATCTACCTGCCCTGACTCATACACTGAAGCTCATAATTTACCTTCTTTCACTTCTATGAAAAACTTGAGCAGAGTTACAGAAACATATTTCCAAGGTAAAACATCAATACTGACAGAAAAGGCTGTCCAATGAAAAAGTGTTTCCAATCAAGTGTTATTTGTACATTTGTGTTCTCTGTGTATTTTAAGCACGTTATTTCTCCATCAAAAGTGTGTCTCAAGGTTAGTTGCTTTTACGCAGACCTCTGTAAGGCAAGGAAAGGCCTGTTGGTGATACACACAATATCCGCTAGGCTCTGCTGGACACAGAGAGACCCAGACATTGCCTAAGTCCACGTCAGGACCTGTATATGTGCTAGCTTCTCCCTTTACTCTGCAGGAAAGAAACGCTGAGCTTGGTCCCAGCTGGCAGACTGAGGCTGCAGAGGATGGGGCCAAAGACAAGCGCCTTATTCCAGGCTCAGCCTAAGTGCAGGTGAAGCAGCACTCAATAGGAAATTTACATCAATATATTGTTATCATTAAATTGTTAAATTATATATTTCTGCTAAATCAAATATTTGAGAGTTTTGACTCCTACCCATTTTTAAAAGTAAGACTCTGACACACTTTTTCATCTTGATATGGTGGTCAAAGGACAATTTAGGCAATCTCTGCCAGAAAAGCATTGCTCTACAGGGGAACTTTTCAGTCTTGTTTTAAATACTCCTGCATTTCCCTGAGGGGCCATTGAAAGGTCCATTTCATGACCTGCATATAGAATTCTTCCTAGCATGTACAGGCTATACATATGCTAAAGGCATACAGAACTCTAGCAAGGCTTCAGGAAAAATTTCCAAATTAGTAAATTAAATTATTTGAGTTTACCTTTGCAAATTCATTACTATTTTCTAGCAGTTCTACAAACAAGCATTCAGTGACCACGGGATCATTCATGTAACATCCCATCAAGGTGGTCAGGACGTAACTGGCAGCTCTGAGAGCTGGCAGCCCCTCGCACTGCTGCTCAGGGGGGCTACCGAGAATGCTGGGTGATCTCCTTGCCCCCATGCCCCAACAAGACAAGGGTGCACCCCTGAGCTCCCTGCAAGACAAATCATCTTTCACAAAAGTTTCCTTGGTTGGATTCAAGAGCACTAAGCTTGTATTGGAAAGGTATTGCTCCTGCAAACATTACCTCCAATAAATATTTTACAGAGACTCAAGGCTGCTTCCTCAAAACAGGCTTGCATCATTCACAAGTGAAATACTGCTGCTCACATCTCCCTGGCTCTGAATGGAAGCGCAAAGCACCCACACACACACTCGCATCCTCCTGCCATCATGACTCAGCTGCATCCCTCAGTTCTTCCCCAGCCTTTCACTACTCCTGCTCCCAGCCAAGGTATCACACTCAGCCCATGCTGAAGCTGCAGGACTGTCACTTTCCTGTGGTCAGTGCCCCTTGGCTACCTGCTAGGTTTATAATACCTGCCTGGTCCATACGTTGCATCTCCACATCAACACTGCTCAAATGCTGTCAGCCCTTCATAGTCCTTTATTGCCACCCAAGTGGTTTCTGCTGTCTGAGATAAGGAAACCCTTAAGCTAGATGGCAAATAAGTGTTAGGATGTGCCATATGAAGGTGAATGGATCGCTTCAGGTTTGGCATAGAAACACGTAGAGCTCTTTATTTTCTGCAGCTGGCGTTAATACAAAAGATATTAAGTTCAGTATCTCCTCTCTTCTGTACTTCTCTCCCTTGAAGTATCATGCATCCTTGATATGATGTGCTCTGCAGATCTGTCCCAGTTGTCTTGATGAAGCTTGGCAAAGCAACTCAGTCCTTGGCTGACATTGTATAAGACACTGGAGTGTTCTGAAACACTTCTGCCAGCATTTTGATAGTATTATTCAAATGCTATCACTAGACACTAGTCTGCTTAATGTTGCGGTCATGTTCCTCAGAGGTAGCCTTGCCCCACAGCAGTGACTGGACGCTTTCCACTGAAATGTCTCAACACTTTCTTGCTTCCCTCTGATGCACTGGCCTGTTGTCTTCTGTGTGTATGGGGCATCTCATGTGGCTCAATGCTCTACCCCAAAGCACTCATTACCCAAACTGGGCTGCTTTGGTCTGTGAATCCCTTCAAATTAAGCTAGGGAAGCAGAGAAAGCAAACTCTTGCCTTCTGTGTAGGAGGAGACTCACGTTTTACTTGACATTATTTCTAGTCCGTTTGTTGGGTAAGATGCTAAAGAAACCCACTCATCCTGAATTTGATCTTAGAAGGTCATATGTCCCATTGGTTACAGACCCACCTGCCTCCCCACCATCTTTTCTTACTTCATGTCCTGGCTCCTTACCATGCTTTTTACCCTGTTCCTATTCCTATCACCCAGATTACCCTGTCTATCTTTACATCTGTTCCCCACTCACTAGTCTGCCTCATCTTCATCTGCTTTTCACAGCTCTGCCTTATGCATCCATATGCTTCAACTGCAAGTGTAGCATTTCTTTGCTCTTGGCTCCAACACCCAATTACAAAGGAATTGCTCCAGAGACTATGCTGGGCTGGAGCCTTGGGTTTAGAGATTAAATCATCCAAGAACTTACCCACACCACCGTATAAAGTGTGATGAAATATGAAGGGTTTTGTTGGTTTTTTTTTTCAGAGGTTTGTATCTTGGCCAGATTTGGGTCAGAGGGAAAACTGGAAGTTGATCCAGTTGCAAATCAAACCCCACTACTGAGCTTCACTTCCTGCTCAAGAACAAGGTACTGCAGTCTGGGCTAAAGCACTCCAAGAACTCTGACTTCAGGAAATTGAATAATTTTGTATCAGACTTTTTCCAGATTTGCTGGATTAGATTTGCTGAAGCTTGCAAAGCCACCAGGTTCTGGGATAGGCAGTATAATACATCATCCAATTGGATCTTAATTTGACAAGGGAGAAGCAACCAAAAACAGGACTTGAGGATGGAATTGTTTAGTAACTCTAACTCTACACAGCTGTGAAACTTTAAATGTTCTTCACCTCCAAGAGTCTGGAGGCACAGAGAAATGGTAAACCTTGACAAACTACAAGTTACCTGTAATAGTCTTCATATTTAGTAACACAAAAAATTAGAGACTTAACAAGCTTTATCTCAATGAGTGCCAGAAAAATGTCAAGTTTTGCTGCCAGTAGTCATCTTAAGCCCCTCCTAAATACCCAGTACTTCTGAAAGACAAAAAATGCAAGACTGAGTTACCAGCTGATGGAAGACCTTTCATGGTCCTGTATTATAGCTCAGGAATCTCTTGCTCCATTACCCAAAACAGTAGGTCCTCTACGTTACTGTGCACCACACTACAGAACGTGATATTTCCAACTTGGGCCCGTCATAGGCTTTAGTTTACCCTTCATTAGAAAAGGGTCCTCACCTCAAAGCAAAGCTGACATTTGCTCTCCTTTGCTGATGGCAATTACGTGTTTACCTAGCGCTCAACAGAGCAGACCCCCAAGCTTTGCCCTTCGAGAACTACAACAGTATGAATCAACAATATTACTTCTCTGTTACCAGCACAGCTTTTCCCCAGCTCGCTCTTTCCATCTCCACACTTCACAGAAGCAGGTGCCATTGCTCTCACCTCAGCAGCAGCCATAGCTGCAGCCTCTGGCTCCTGTCCCATCCTGACCTTAACGCTGCAGGCTGCCCTCCCACCTCCGCCCTCCATACACGCAGACCCAGATACTTGTCTCTGAACAAGAGTGGGCACTCTGTCCTCCACTTAGTGCGCACTTGCAGCTCATTTTTGGAGGTGCCTGGGACACTAGTTTTTCTGGATTGGGGATCTATTCTATCCACCCATCTATGGGTAAAGGAGAAAAACCCAATGCCTCAGGCTTAGGGATCTGCTAGATGTTGTTTCAGCTATTCACATAAATCTTCCTTACACATCACAAGCCGCTGGACCATCCCCAAACACATGCTCTGAGCGCACATCATATCCCCTGGGCAAGGTGGCTTCATCCCAACACCCTCACCCTCAGCCACACGCTCTTTCTCCAGGTGCTGTTCCAGCCTTAGCAGAGGACTCCAGCACTGCAGAGGCACCTTTGCCATCCCACCTTCACGACTTCATCTTTACTGATCTCACTGCTCTAAGTCAGGGTGTTACTGTCTTTGAGAATAAACCCCTGCAAATACCCACCTCCAAACAGCCAAGCAGCATCAGCTACAGATTGCCTTTTGTAGACCCTCATGGAGTTATAACCCTCGTAGAGCGTGACTGTAATAACTATACGGCCAGATCTTCCACAGCACAAAATTTTACACATGGAGCCGAATAGCATCTTCAGTCATTTACCACAAAGAATGAACAAACTTCAAAAAGAAAATAGAGCTGCTCATCTCAATAACTCAGAAGATATGCTCTTTCAAGACTCCATAAATATATCTTCTTCCGTTATGTAAAATTAATTTCCGTATCAGACTAAACCAAAGAATGATGAGGATGAAAGGTTGCTTAAAATGGTCTGTGTTACTGATTTTATCAGTTACTACTTACAGCTTTAAAAAACTCAATGCTGCCTAATAGTGTCCGTATTTCATCTGCTGAGAAATCTAATACTCTCAGAAAAGAAGCAATATCAGACTGCATGGCCAGCCTTACTTGGAAGAGAAAATACAATTCTGAGAAATTGAATCTTGAACAATAAGAGAAAGAAAATGGTGAAACTTGGCTGATATATTGCATATGCACATGGAAGGAGAGAAGAAACAAAATTATTGTGACGGATAGGGAGAACATTTTACAAATAATGCAGATGCCCGCATAAAATATTCTTTGTTTCTGGAGTGGGTAATGAAAGATAAGAAGATTGCTGCAATATCACACCAATACTATAGTGCATTGTATTTATCACATAAATTAAAATTATGTCAGTAAACCCAGGTACAGAGTGGTGTGCGTACGCAGAAGGTATTTGTTTCTGAAATTCAGGAGTGCAGTGGCGGATGTCTCATACTCATATTAACATCTCTTTCTCCCATAGTTTATGTAATGCATTGCTAGCCATATGCTGCCGTTTACCCTACGGCAGCATCTGGATGCCCTGACCTGAGGTCCCGTTCTGTGAGAAGCTGCAGCTCCAGTTGGCAAAGGCTGTGACTGCTCCCACTGGGTACTGACACATGGGTGAAGGGCAGGGAAAGGCAAGCAGTACCTAGGCAGTAAGCAAATCCTGAAAAAGGAGCACTTTTTTTTCCATTTAAACATAATCATAAATACCTGGCACAAGTAAGCCTAAATAGCTTAATCTAGTAGCAATGAAAATCTCTCTCCAAGGGGTAATCTGACCTCTTGTTATACAGCGGTTGTGTCAGAGTTTGCTTACTCGCTCACCTAGTCCAAGGTGAGCCCGTGTCCACTTCCCTGAACAGTACTGAGTTGCATTAAAAAGCAAGTTAGACAGTCCTTACTACCTCCTTTCAAAATGAATGCAACTATGACACATCAGGGCCTCACATGTGGAAAGATGAAGCACATTTTTGCACTAAGACAGGTGAGCTTAGTACTGGGCACCAAGTTGCATTAGTTACTGGCTCTCAGCTGCTGTTGCAGATTGTCTGCTCTGGTGTGGACAGGGACATCTGAGGCCTTTATCCACCCTTACAAAGCACTTCACCTTGTCAACACCAAGGGGCAAGGCACATGTAATCTGGCCAGCCCTGCCCCTCTGCTGACAACCATCCCCTCCAGCTGCGAGGGGCTGGGAGAGCTGTGTGGGGGGTGGCTTTGCAGTCCTCCTGCTGCAGCTGGTGGCAAGGATCCCATCTGCTCCTGTGTGTGTTTACATACCCTGGTGTACCTGAAATGATCCCCTTCCAGTGCCTGGTGAGGGCAGCTCCCAAGGGGAGGGCATGGTGCTTTCTGAACTGCTCCAAGCCACCCAGCCAGGCAGAGCCTGGGCAGGGGTCTAGTCCTTTCCTCTTACTTTACCCAGTGTCATTACTTGCCCCCATGCTACATTAAGAGACAACTGTTTTCTCCTCTTCATTTTTTAAAGATGCAGCTTTGTTAGTGTTCTGGATGCCGGAGCTGTCCCAGGAGCACTGCAATAGCTCAGAGGGCAACATGACCAACACGAGCCTTCTTTTGAAGCTGATATAACTGTGTTACAGGTATTTTGCTTAGACAAGTTTAGTACATGAGATTTCAGCATCTAACATCCTCTTTTTCCAATATAGTTCTATTAATATTTTCTTTGTTAAGAAGTTGTTTCATTTTTTTTCTTTTTTACATTTTTAATCTGCTTTTTAAGACTATCTCCATCTCCTTGATCTGGTCCATCCACAAAAATACTGCAGTCAAAAGAAATCTGCCTGATGGTACTAGACCACTGATTTGGAGCAAAAGTGTCTACTCTCAAACTCTGTCTCAAACCAGCGACTGAGATACTATCTCCCTCATTAGGCAGTCTGTTATAATAATTTGATTTAAAAAGCTACATGTGATAGGAGCAAGTCAGCTGACTTCCTGAAAGTTTTAAATGTCACTGTCTATATATGTATCTTATGATCAAATCTAACATGTCTTATCCAAATACTTTCTGCAGTGCTTTGTTATACTAATGTAAATCTAGTTAGAGATGTTATTCACAATTGTTATTTTAATAGGAGCCCACTCCTGAATTACCCTCCCCATCAGGACTCCTGTTCAGTGGGTGAATTTCAGAGTCTTGCAGAATTAGGCCTTACATTATCACAATTATGTGCAGAAATTACATGACCTTGTTTTGTATTTCCCTGACATAAAATTGTGTGTTTCCTATTAGTTCCTGATCTTTTGTCTGATACCACAGTGATAATTTCTTCCTGAACACAGAGTATAATGTACTCAGCAATTACAGCCTCAGAAAAGAAGCAATTATTTTGCTTACAATGCTTTATGAATTAAGTTCACAAAGGTCTAGACAGAGGTGTCAGCTATTCTCTCTACAATCTGATATTTGCATGTTAATTGAATCCTCCTCTGAGAAGGCCACCCTGGTTTAGCTCATCAGAGAAGAAGCAAGAAAACTAATTCATACCTCCGAGGGGGCAGGTGAAGAAGGGAGGCCATTGCCAACATGGACAGTTACATTTCTTTTATGGTACAGGTAAAACACACGAGTATGCAAAACCAAGGCTCAGTCTATGGCTGCTGTTACTTGGCCTCCTTTGCAGTCAACGTGGCCACACAGATTTGCTCTGGCCAAGACTCAGATTGGTGCCAAAAGAGTCCAGGGTGTCAGAGGCATTATCTAGAAGGCAATCCCCAGTTCGTTCCCAGTCAGTAGACCTCTATTATCAGTGCTAAGGTTTACCTGGAATAGCTGCTAACTTGCATTAAGGCTTTAGCCAAAATCTATTACTCAAGTCACCCAGCCGTTCCCCTTGGTTTTAACCTACTGCCATAGACCAGTACCACGTGTGACTCTCTGGCTGTGCTAGCTTGCTTACAGACTTGGAAGTCAGATTATAAGATTATTTTGATTTCATCAGCCAGGGAGAATTGTGAACTGAGCTGCCGGCTGACTGGAGGATGCTGCAGTATATGTGCAGTGACAGTTCTCTTCTAAAGAGCTGACTCTGACCACTTGCAATTTTCCCCAGTTTCAACAAGTTCCACCAGCTGCAGACAGAAATTAATTTTAATCATACTTTGCGTATTTCAGTTTAACTGGAAAAAAAATATCACTCTTACTGCCTGGCATCCACCAGGATACAACATTTTACAACTTAAAAGATGGAGGTACACAAGGTACTTTCTGAGGACTGGGGGATGAGCTGTGTTTGTACATCTGGATTGTAAATTTTTATTGCAGCTCATAATTTCCTATTTTAAAATGTAAATTAAAGATCTGTTACTTGCTTGTTACTTTTTTCCTGGGTAATTTGGCCTAAGCTGTATTTGGCTAAAAATACAGATACAAAGCACAATAGCAACTTTAAAAAAACCAGTTATTCTGGTTGGATAGTTTTTAAATCCTTAATGAAATGTGATTGCTATTGAAAAAAATTCTCATTTATTGACATGTATTTTCTATGACAAGCGATTGAACTGGCCATTACTAACCACAAGGTCCTTTAAGACGTTAAAACCATTAGAGCTGGACTCCTCACATCCCACTTTTATTTCTATGTTAGTGCAGAAAAATCACACTTTGCTTTTCCTATTTTGAAACAATTTTTCAGCTTTCAATTAACTTGTCTTTGAGCTGAACTAGATGAATATGCTGAAAGAAAAACCCCACTGAATTCCTGCTGAGATGAAATAGCTGTAAAACTGTCTTATTATTTTGACAAAAAACTTGTTTTAGATGCTTCTCCGGTGACTTTACAAGCTTTATGCTCTTTCTTTTTCAAACTTTGGAAATAAGCAATGTTATTCTTAAACATTATATTTCATTTACATCAACTTAAATTCTCAGGTATTATAGCAAGTTCTGACCTTAATATGCTTGTCATAATTTCATGTCTTAAAACAGATCATCTGTTTCATTATTGTAGGTTAATTTTAACTTTGCTTCTTACCAAAATCTGTTTTAAATAAATATCTTCTGTTTTTTAAAGCAACAGAATTTTCTATAATGGCAAATTAAATTCACTGTGGATAAATAAACATGAGAAGAACGGTGAAACCATTACCACTCAGGAAAAAGATCCTGAAGTTATAATAGATGTAATGAGCTGTAAAGAGCTTGAATAATGACATGAAAAATGTTGTTGATGATACAGAGTTATTTAGAACAAAAAAAAATTCTGAAGATGACAGGAATTTCATAAGGACCTCACTGGGAGGCAATTGGGCAGCAAGCTGGTGGGTAATTTATGGATAAATAGAAAGTGACACACTTGGAAAAAATTATAATCCTGCACAATGATGAATTTTAAAACTGTCTTTTTTCATATGGTTAATGGATGGGGTAATTTTTGAAAAATTCAACACACTAGCTGTTAAAAGTAGAGAGCATAAAAATAAAGAGAGAAGTGAAGAACAGGAAAGAAGTTGTCCCAGTGGGATTGGGATCATGCAGGGAACATCTCCATCTAGCACACAGTGTGCGGGCCAGGTGCCCTCCATCTCCAGCAGCATTGACTGGAGCTGGGAGAGACACAGGGAAAGGCAATGAAGGCTCAACACGCCAGTTATCCTCAGGCTAGTAGAGACAACGGGTTGGAGGCACCCCAGAGAGCTACAAAGTCCAAGTGGGACAAAGAGGGCAAACAGACTGATCGTTGCTGAACCTGGCTCCTATGTGGTTGGCTCTCCAACTGGACAAACTGGTGAACATGCAGAAAATACCTGATTATGAAACATTTCTAGAGCTCCTTGCCACAGGTTACAAAAAAACTTGTGGGTGCAAAAAATGGAGTTACGCAAATGTGGAGGAGGATGGCAGCTGACTGAAATCAGCCTGGAGAAATCCACCTGTGGCTCTCAACACATGGGAGATGCAGATGGAAAAAAGGTGTGAATGTTTTGCCATATGCTCACTCTGTACCTTCACTCTCCTATAACTCTGAAAATCACCATGTTTCTGGGAAGGGCTGGATTGTCATCTAGGCAGGATTATGCACTTGAGCAATTCCTTGTGCCTAAACCCGTAACCAATACTGTGCTAATAGTTGTCGTGTTTTACCAGGTAAAACCGTTCCCTAAGTATAATACCAATATCATGAAGATACTGGTAAAATCTCAGAAATTAAATAGGAAATACTTCTCATGGAGAAACAAACAAGGTTTACTCTTATTTCTATTTAATATTTTTAATTCTGGTATTGCAGATATCAAAACCTGTGAAAGTGCTTAAGCATTTGGAATTGCTAAATGATATCCAAAAGCAATCAGAAAACTCATTCTATTAGTCTGATTGCTACAATAGCAATGAAAGATCATTTATCAAATAAGTCATAAAAGAACCAAGCATCCTTGACCACTGCCTGCCTCCCCCTCACAAAACACATACCAGCATCTTTAAGGATCAGAATATACTCCTGACACTCAGCATCCAAATGGGACCTCTACAGCTTGACTGGAACTCTACCTGCATATGTTATTTAAATTTCCAGTTTGACAGCAACTTAGAAGGAACATAAAGCAACAGAAACCCAACACTGCCTTTCACCTACCCAGGCATTCCTAGTAAATGAATGACCAACATTGTGTAAGAAGACAATTCACCCCTAGGAATATAACCCAGCAAGTTTATCGCTGTTCTGCATCTTTAGGTGAGCTATTTCTACACCTTACCACAGCAGGCGCTGGGATACTTCACTGCATAAGGATTTTGTAGAGGAGTAAGTGCAGCTGGAGGCATGACAAGATCTTCACAAAATCTAGGACCCATTATTTTTAAAGAGTGTTATCATCTAGTCCCACATTGAGTGAAGTGTCTTCATCCACCTTCTCGGGGTAGTGTGGCCAGCAGCAGAACTTATCATCTCCAGCTGCAGTGGTCAAACTGCGGAGGAGGGCTGGGAGACCTGCCAAAGCCTGCTTGTGCGAGAAGAGGGCACCATGGGCAGAGGCAAGCTAAAGACGGCAAGAGAGGGTAAGGGACAAAAAGGAATGACTCAGTCTCTCCATTTTTTTTCTGGTCTAACATCTCATTTATAACATTAACAACAATCCCAGGCTCCCATTTAACCGTTTGTTTTACCAGTTCTCAAGCACTTTGTGAAGAGAGGCAGAACCACCTCTCCTCCAGCCCGCTTTGTGCCAGCGCATCGCCCCGCACCACCTATGCACTTGGTTACTGCCCAACCTCCCATCTGACTTACTTTCAGAGTCATGCTAAGAACATCTGCCAGGAGCAAAACCAGTGTTTATCCACCAGGTTTCAAGAGCCAAAACATTCCTGATTTAAATCTCCTGGAGTACTCCCCTCCCCATCCCACAAAATTAGTGTTTTGCTGTCATGGAGGCAGACGACTGAGCACCAAACTCTGCACTTTGGTCTGAAAAACAAGAAGCACCTGCCTGAAACCAATTTGGATGAACAAGGCTGTCCACCATTAGAAATAATTCAGCCGTTAATAATGTGGCAGATGGCAGAAGGGGGACATAAGAAAAGAAAACATTTCCTCCCCCGGCTTTGCCACTACCTTGCTTTCCTGGCAGCTTGAGAGTTTCTTGGTAACGTAAAACCTGAATCTTACTTCCTGCAAAATTAAGCTTCTCATTTCTTATCCTGCTCACCAAAGGCATGAAGAACTGATTTCTCCTCTGCTCTGGCTCTCCCAGCACCCCCATTCTGGGGTCACCATGAGCCTGCCGCCTCTGTCATCCCTCCCCCAGAGAGGGGCTGCCACCCACCCTCATGTTCTCTATCTTCCCCCACACATTGGCACCTTGCATTTGCCATCACTGACTCACCTCCTACAGTTTTAGTCCAATTTTAAGGTTATTTTGAATTCCCACCCATCCCACCAATGCACTGGCAGATACTCTTGGTTGCATGTTGTCTGCAGACTAACAAGCTCAGCCTGCCTGGGTCCATCATCCAGGTAATCTTTGAAGGACACAGAGCAAAACTGCATTAGGACGGATGCAGCGATGCCCAACGGCAACCTCATTTCATTTTGAAGTGAACCATTACCACACTTCATACACCGTTATCAACTAACCTCACACACTGTCGCGTAACCTCACATGTCATGGTAGGTTCAGCCAGACCATGTTTCCCTTCCTGGTCAGATGGGGCATTCACATGGAACATCCAAAGGCTGAGGGCAGTATTTCTGGTACCTGTTTATCCTTTCAGCCAGTTGGCTTTTATCTTACTATGAAGAGAAAATAGCTGGGAGTTTAAGAGACCAGGTTGTATTTGCTACTGCCTGTTTTACCTGGCCCTTCCAGGTGCTTTCCAACAGCCTATTGTTTCACATGCTTTCAGGTAAGAGGGTGTTACCTTCGTCTGACTCACTCCTGGGTCTTTTCTCTCACTTTCTCTTCAGTACACCTGTGTGCTTGCTCCTGGACTTCCAAATACTTCATCCATCCGTCATGGTCCTCACATTGCTTTATCTTCAAAGGTGAAAGCAAGAATGAGCTCTTAACTTCAGGAACTACTCCCTAACCTGTTCTTTTCCTATTCTGGTTTGAAACCGTCAGTTGTTAATAAGATGTGGGCTTGCGATGAAGCACAGGCAGCAAGGCAGGGAGCCCTGGGACAGCAGGGATGTATGAATGAGCTGGAGCCAGTGGCCCCCTAAGGAGGGTAGGAGAGGGATGCTCGTAGCATGGCCGGTCCCAGAGCAGAAGCCAAGCAGCTGAAGGGTACCTCTGAAAGCTGCAGAGCAGCCTGGATGAGGAGGGGTCTCCCAGGCAGCCCAGGACAGAGCAGCCTTTGCACACAGACTGTGACAGCTACAGCGGCTTTGTCCAGATGTCCCTAGAGAGTCCCCGCCTGTGGGACCGTGGCCAGAGAGCTGACCCAAACACACAGGCAGATAACCCTGGCTCTGGGAAACTGCCTCCTGGCTCCAAACCAAGGCAACACCTCCCTGTAATTTCTTAGTTAAATGAAAACTAAGTTGGATGGAAGAAACTATCAATCTGAACCCTTAACCAGACAAGGGTTGCTTGTCTCCCAAGAATGCTGTGCATGTACTTCTAGTGAAATCAGATGCTACTTACATCATTACTAAAAACTGCCAACAGGCCTGAGGAGTGAAAAAACCAAGCAATAAAAATATTTATGGGTAGAGGCAATGCTTTTCTGAGGATCTTTTTGATGAAAATGCTGATGATGTTGCAACAAGGCCCTGGTCCAGGAGCCTTCAGTGTCTCTCCTGTTGCCTGTGAAACATTCCTACCTTCAAGAGAATTTCAAACATCCATGATCAACCCCACCACCAGCTGTGGCTGAGAATGGACACTTAGTAACCTGTCTTCAAACCTGGCTGAAAATCAGCATGGGGTGTGGCGGGGCCCAGGGATTTGACTGTTCCTCATCTTGCAGAATCAGATTCCCACTGGCAGTGTATTTGATAGATTGCCAACAAAACTGGAATCAGCCAGGTGAACGATCTGCATCTCATTTGAATTCCAAAGGCCTCCTTTTCCATGGTAATGACAGGCAGCAATAGCAGGGTAGCTCTGAAGTATTGAATGATTACAAATAACATTTACAATATATCTTTCATTCAAAAGAACCATCATAAATAAAATTATCAGGAAGTTCCAGTCTAGTCTATAGCACTGTATTCTTGCTTTGCTCTCCATTTTAAAGTCCCAATGAAGTTGCATAAGCAGATAGTGATCCTCAACTCTCATTTACTACTTCTGTGCCAGAATTTCACTAACAATTAATAGTATTACTGTAACAGTGTCCTATTATACAAATTATTTCACATACACAGAGTTAGCATTTTGGGCAACAGACTTACCAGATTTAGCAAATAAGAAGCAAAGGAGCCACGTCTCATAAATAGAGAAGATCTAGAGCCAAGTGCTTAAGTCACACTGAAGTTAACGAGAAATAAATAACATTCTGAGTGGAGTCAGGGTCCTAAAGTTATCTTTATTGACATGGACCTATCTGACTTGGGGAAAAAAAAAAAAAAAAAAAAGTCTGTGGCAAAGGTAGGAACCGATGCCTCTGATTTCAGTACAAGGTCTTAAGGACTTGGTGGCACAAACCAACAGTGCAAGAGGCAATTGAAGTTTATTTGTCAGAAAAGTTCACCCTGTCCTTCCTGGGGTACAAGCTCCAGCATCAGTCCCTGATGGTCTCACCTGCTGCTACAACAGCCCAATCCAGGGGCTTTAACCATGGCATGGAAGTAGTAGGGATGTCCAGGAGCCAGCCCAGGTGGACCATTCACTCCAAAGACAGTGATCAAGCCAAAGGAGTCTGGCTTTCTACATCAGACAACGAAGCTGTTGCTTATTTGAGAATAAGAATACAGAAAAAGCTTGACTTGCTTCCACTGAGGTTATTCCTGCATCCCAAGCCCAACCTAAACAGAAGCCCTGCCCCTTGCAGGGGCGGCAACACAGAGCAGGGAAAGGATGCAAGCACAGACAAGATGCGGTAGAATGTAGAGTCACCTCTGGGGAGGCACAAAGGCTGGGGACCTTTGGGAAGGTCATTGAGGGATTTAGCAGGGAGCATCACAGGACCATTACTAAAGGGCTTCTGTGGGACATAGGAAAAGTCATTGAAGCTGCTGCCATGCCTGGCAGTGCTTCAGTGGGAGCACTGCACATACGAATAGCACTGTATATATGTGCCCAGCATTTAACTTCATTGGGAAGAACTGAGGTAGAATCTGGGTGTCCTAGTTTCAGCCAGGATAGAGTTAATTTTCTTCTCTAGTAGTGGTACAATGCTGTGTTTTGGATTTAGTATGAGAATACTGTTGATAACACGCTGATGTTTTAGCTGTTGCTAAGCAGTGCTTGCTCTAAGTCAAGGACTTCTCAGTTCCCCATGCTCTGCCAGTGAGCGGGTGCGCAAGAAGCCGGGAGGGAGCAGAGCCAGGACAGCTGACCCGAACCGGTCAAAGGGATATTCCATACCATAGAGCATCACGCTCCGTATATAACTGGGGGGAGTTGGTCGGGAGGGGCTGATGGCTGCTCGGGGACTGGCTGGGTGTCAGTCAGCGGGTGGTGAGCAGCTGTACAGTGCATCACTTTGGATTTTTCTTTCTTAGTTTTTTATCCTCTCTCCTTCTCTCTCCCTTTCAATTGTTATTTTTATTATTATAATTATTATATTTTATTTCAATTATTAAATTGTTCTTATCTCAGCCCACAAGTTTTACCTTTTTTGCAATTCCCATCCCACTTGGGGGGGCAAGGGGGAGAGCGAGAGAGCAGCTGCATGGTACTTAGTTGGCAGCTGTGGTTAAACCATAACACTGGGTAATATTAATTAATTTAAGGATCTTCCATTTCTCATTATACAAATGTACATGGTATTAAACCATTCACTGTAAATAGAACTGATTCATCCAAATTTAAAAACCCTGAAAACTCCATAGCTTGCTATATGGGAACTCACCTATTTTATGATCCAGGCTTTATTTCAGCAAGTGCCGAATTCAACAGTTATGCTGACGTAGAAACCATAGCCAGCTTAATCTTCGTGTTAGTCTGAGGATCTTTGATACAACATGTCTACATCAAAAAGACTGTTATTATATTTTGCCTTTCGACTTAATTAAAGTCTCTTTTATGAGATGCTGTTTTTGTAACTACTTTCCCTTTCCTAAAATGAGCCATCTTGTCTGGTACAGTAATTATAACAACATCATTGAGTCTGTATTCACAGCCTGTTTTTTAAATAGTTCCCATTTCTGAGTAAAGACTAAAGATGTTTGTGGGTAGAAACACTGATAAGATGGGTCTCTCTGGCTGCATTCAGTCAGAAACACATGGACTGCACAGTACACCCCTTAACAGGAAAACAATTTTAAGCCACCCAAGCATGAAAGCCCCCAATTTCTGCTTCAGAAGGACATTTCCCTCAGCCCTCCCAAGTTGCCACCATCCCAAAGAAGCACAACAGGACACAACCAACCTCTTCTTTCCAGCTGGAAGTTATAGCTCATATCAGTCGAGCTAAAAACAGGACTGAGCTGCCTCGGTGGGACCCTCCAGAGCTGAGAGCTGGTCCCAGCTCTGCAGCTGACTGATAGCACAACCACAAGTGACTCACTTCATCTCCTTGTGCAAGAGTTTCCTCTCCAAAGTTTGCCTCACATTTCATTACAAGAAGAAACTGAAGCCAGCAGATGGTCTTTTAAGTAGTGATTACAAAGTGCTTGGCACAAGCTACAGCTGAACTCCATCAGAAGTTTATTCTAGGTAATACTGGATGGCAAAGAATGGCAATACTGTAAAATGGCAACAACAACAACTTTGGGTTATACCCAAACTAGTATGACCAAAAATTTAGAACTCCTGTGTCTTCACAGGACCTCTGCATTCAGTCTTCTGTTAGTTGCTGTTGTTACTTTACAAGGAGGTGCACAAGGACATAACTTCCTATCTTTTATAACTCACTAGCAGGAACACAGGGCAGAAAGGATTGTTGGGCTTATCAGCTTCAGCTCTGGCAATCACAGGCAGCTGTGCTGTGCCATTAATGCTTAGCCTTGACCTGTCGGTGGGGCTTCTGTCCATAAGAGCACACATTAGATGAAGAGCTCTATGGTGAACTCAGAATACTGATATGAACTAAAAAGAGGCAAATAAAAGAGAAGTGTCAACTCTGCAAAATGGCTACATGTCTATACATGTAATTCCAGAAACATGGAAGAGAAAATACATTTGACAAATGAGAAATAAAGAAACCTTATACAGAAAAGTAGTTGTGTATAGTCTGGGAAAGATCTCACATCAGCCTACGGAAGGTGCAGTTTGCTGGATTCAACATATGTAATATTAAAGACGTTTTCTAGTGGAAGAGAGTGAAGTAGTTTTCCAAAAACTCTGAGCTACACCCACAAATGACCGTTGACATTAAAAAAGGACTGTGCATTTAAAATGCCATTCTGAAAGCCTGAAGATTTCCATTCCAATATTTTAGAGGATTTAACAAAAGGAAAATGAGTTAAGAAAAGAAGCAGCACATTTTAGGCCAGAACTTTTGACCCAGTTCTTCTCAAAGCACATTTAAATTGGTTGTCTTCATCAGTTCCTCAAGTTTAGGCTGATTACAAAAAACCTCAGGATTTCAGAGACCAACAGAAAAGAACTTCAGTGTAAAGAAAAACAAGCTTGTTTTACCCAAATAAATATGCAGTTATCAGATTCAAGTGACATGGAGGGAAAAAAAAATCAATGCTTTAAAAAGTTGCTTTAAAAATATAACAAAATTCTCCAACAACTCCAAATAGTTGGGGAAGAAAATGTATTTGTTTTCTGCAAAAACTGTTTACAGCCTGCAGTTACTGAATCAGAACCTAAACATACTGAATTATCTTTAATTGGCTGAGTATTATCAGGCCTTTGCCAGAATGCTAACTGCTCACCCCTCAGCCACGTCTCCACATACACTTACTGAAGACTTTTCATCTTCTTTGATGCAATGTTGCAGCTAAGGAGGGTAGAACAGGCTGGCATTTCAACCTTGCCAGCCTGGATCATTACCAGGCTGCAACAGCATCCCAGTGGGGAAAAAGGAACATTTCTGACAGAATCGTGCTGTTGAAATCAGAACAGGAATCACCTCAACCCACCGACTGGGTTGATATGATTTCCTATTACCATTTTAATTATCCTTCTATGTCTTTTTTCTGTATTTCCAAGGCTTCAGTTGCTCTGTTAAGCACTAAATGATTGATTTCAAAAGCAGCCCAGATGACCACAGCGAGCACTCGTACACAGGAATGTTAGCTTAGATTTATACAGGAATGTCAACTTACATTAAGTGCAGTCCATTTAAGGGCTGAAATCTTGCTGAAGGTGTCAAAAAGAGGAGCTCTGCTGAGCAGGATGTGGTCCCAGAAGGTTTTTGTAACTACCTTGAAAGAGATAATCAGCAAAAGCAATGGAGTAAGCCCCAAATGTGGTGTTCCCTTATGGGGATTTTGTCTGGTTTTTGCTTCCCTTTCTTCCCCCATTATTCAGCGGTTCAGGGAATACCCTGCACAGGTTTTTCAGAAAATGCCTTTCATGCAGACCCAGTAGAGGCTTGTCTACTGAACTGACAACCTGTGTCTTCAAAAGCTCATCATCCTGTTGTCTCTCTGCTTGGTGACCAAGCACATGCAGCTGGTCAAAAGTTCAAAGGACACTCTCAGTGTGCAGAACAAGTCAAGATGCTTTAGGATGTATTGCACTTGTCATGGAGAAATAACGTGGGAGGACCTTGGGTGCAAAAGTTGCTTTGTAATGGTACAGCATACTGCCTGGCACAGCATGATAACATGGACACTGGAATATAGTTTTCTACAAAGATGCATTGAAGAAATATGCAAGTTTGTCCCAAATTTCCAGAAACTCTGTTCATTCTGGCCAGCTTCTACCTGGTATCCCTCAATAAACTGTGAGAAAAGCCCCCAGATTCCCAGTGGCAGGACATAAGGACCACAGGACACCCATGTAGATTTGTGTAATAGGAATAGAGAGTCCTTGTCATCAGGGCACAGTGAAATCATTCCCTCTCTCAGCTCAAAGCAGCTGTGCTCTGCTGCTACACATCTTTTTGCTCTAGCAGAGCCGCATGCTGTTGTGAAACCCCACGATGGCAAACCGCTGTGCCTGTGACAGCTGGTTTACCACAAACCAGTGCAAACTAAAAGGTGGGTCTAACACGAGTGCTCAAAAACACCAAGAGAGTCTCAACTCTCTAAGGCTATGTTTTACTTGCAAAATAAGCTTTTTATCTAAGCTTTTACACTCAGCTGTGCCAGGTAAGATGTAAGCAGGTGTCTTCCTTGCCATCCATGGCCTTGCAGTGCAGATCCCAGTCTCTGGGCTAACCTTCAGTCAGCCTAACGAGGCTGTTAGTTTGCAGTGAGCCCTGTGCCGTCCCTCTGAGCCCTAACAAAAGGTCTTCCTTTCCCCCTTCTCTGAATCCAGCTGGGAGCACACTTTTCTCAGGAGCTTTCCGGTCTCTTTGCCCACTGCCTGGCTCTCTGGGAGGCTGTGTTGAAAACATGCCTTCCCTGGGTGCAGACATGCAGTTCCTTTTCCAAAACAGAGTCCCCACCTCACCCAGGACCAGCAGCTAGAACAAGGCAACCAGGAGGAGCCTTCCTCCCCGGTGCCTGGCTATTGCCCTGCTGACAGCGCAAAGGATTGAGCACATGGAGATGCAAACCAAACAGTTACCATGTGTCCCCTTGCCCACAGCCAAGCTCTCAGGAGCACCAAGCCATCCCCTGCAGCTCTCTCTTCCTGCCATTTGACGATGAATACACTTTTTAGACATGTTTCTATGGGAACAAGGCTTAAGTAGACACACTGTCTTCTCATCTCTTCCTAAGAATCTCTGTACCCTTTGGCTCATCCCAGCCAGAAGTTGACAAAAGAAGAGCAAATCTCAGAAGTAATCCAGTTCCTCAAGCTTCATGAGCACAAGGGCGGAGCGAGTAGCAGAGAGAAAAAACAGACTGTAAGTGCCTGGAGAAATGGAAGAGCTGTAGCCCAAGCTCACACATTAATGTCAGCTACGTGAGCTATGTTATGAGGTCCCTCTGTTCCTAGGAAGAAGAATTCATTGGGACAGTGGTCCACTGGCAGACAAAATCATGGGAAATCAGGCTCCATCAGTACCTGTGCACACAAAACTGCTTGTTCTTTCTTCTCTTCCAATAGGTAGAAATATAAATAGCACTTGATCTTGGAAATCCTGAGGTATGAAAAATCAGATGGGTTGTCTTGATTTGCTGCTGCTGGACAGAGTTTATCCTCTGTTTTTAACCCCTTCTTTTTCTCAAGATTCTAATGCAAATTTTGAAATTCTATTTTCTATATTAATATAAACATTTACAAGCAAACTTGCATACGTGCACTCTTTCTTTTGCTCTAGTGATATTACCAGACAGTTAAAACTGGGAACATCTGGATGAAAATCTGTATGCTGCTCCTGTTCCCTTGTTGTAATCCTGGCTCCAGATGAGCTGGGAGTTTTGCCATGTACTGTAATGGGGTCAGCATCGCAGTTCTGCTACATAAGGTTCACCAGCATTCATAGTTACTGATTTGGAAATTGCAGAGTTTAACCCCGAATGACATAAATGTAGTTACAAACTGCTATAGAAATAAGTTTGATTTCACACAAAGGTTTCTGATTTTACCAGTGGACAAGATCTTATTTTCAGGTGGGTGACCCATGTCATAAAGAAGATAGAAAGTAATACTGAGAGGTTTCTTTAAACTGTGTAGTTCACCTGGAGATGCTACAAAGCTATAAGGAGAGGGCATAAGTGGTGTTTTCCCCTATGGCAAGTTCTCAGTTGAAGGAACAACTGGAGCGTAATTGAACAAAGGCATAAAAGCTGCTGTAGGACCAACGGATATTCTGCCTGTCAGTAATTTAGTGTGTTTAAAATGGAGGATGCTTTCTACAGAAAAGATGGTTACCAGCTTGCCAGGTGGAAAGATCTGAGGCTTGACTCTATTGTGGGCTCCTCTTGGGATGGCTAAAGGAGAGCATCCAGAGCACCGGACCCTCAGAGGTGCTCAGAGCCATGGAAACTGCAGCAGAGGCTGGCTGCAGCCCCCTGCATTACCAGCCTCAGGCATGAAGACTTGCCTTTGGCTAGCAAGAGCCAAAACTGATGGTTTGCATTTTGCAGTGGTTCACTTCCTGATTTTTGACTTGTATTTGTACTATGTGAGCTTCTGTATCAAGACACAGCTGCTGAAGCTGCAGGCATGGTGCTCAGAGCAGCCTTAGCAAGAGCCTTTTCCCAGCCCATGTGCCACCATTCATGTTCCTCATCTCACTTGTGCCATGATGCACTCCTGTCCTTCACCCTCTCAAGAAACCGTGTTAACTCCTGTTGTGTATCTTGCTAAATTGGGGCATCCCGGTCAGGATAGACTTTTATTCTTGCTTGCTGATAGCAACCGTAACAGTTTAGCAGGGATACACACTGTGCACAACAAAGCAAAGGCCCCCAAATGTTCCCCAACATGGAAAACAAAACCCAGTCTTTCCTCATAAATTTTGTCATAACGTTATTATACCGGATCACAAATGTTAGTCTTCTTCTGGCATCCTCTCTTCCCGCAGCGTTTAGATAAAGATGGTTCAATGAGGTCTTAAGAAATCAGCACATCATGAAACAGTATATATTAAATGTGATTTATTTTTTTTTCCCTTGGATTTACCCATTTCTACAATCTTGACAGAGAGGAATGTCTCACAATAGTCCCAGATCTGTTTTTCCTTACTAGCTCATTTAAATTGTCTCTTGGGTACTCTAACCTACTTTCTCAGACTATACAACTGCCTCTCCTTGCAGCACGCTTGCTTTGCAAGTTTCCCCTTTATAATAAGGTTGAGTGGTTTGCTTTCAGCTACTTTGGCTTTTGTTATCTCTTTAAATACTACTACACTCATTGAAATACACAATCTGTATCCTGCCTTACGTTACAACCTAAGTAAAAGGAGCAGTAAGCTGATACAGAAATACAGGCGTATTAGAGTGCAAAGCTGTCATTAGAGGGAGAGGAACTTGGTTCTCCTGCAGCAACATAGCAATGTTTCGATATTTTCTAATTTATAACCTTCCACAATGTATCCACTGAAGGAAAAATAAAGCAGTATCTTTTGACTTGAGAGTATGAAAGCGTTTTTACATTATTCTTATTTGGAAGATGGATGAAAGCATTTAAATAGCTGTAATACAGAAGCAACCATCCTGTAGCGATAAAGTGTTTTGCTGGGATGGTTGTCCTCCCCAGACTTTCATGACCTACTGCCCAAGTGCTTGTTCTGTCTGCCCTCTAAGAATGCCTTTTCATTAGGCTTCAGTTCGTTACTCTCTCATCTTCCCTCTCAACTGCCTTTTGTCCAGATCTTTCACCCTTGGCAGCTATATACTTTGCTTCCTCCAAAAAACAAAATCAAGCTTTACATAGCTAGTAACAAGGATTGGGTAGACAAGATTTGCCCTCCTGCAAGTCTCATCCCTTATGAGCCAGTTCATCAATAAATTGTAGTTTAGCAACTTGTACATTAAGGATACAACCAGCAGGAGAGTTTGTATAAGTTTTCACACTCTACACACAGTGCAAGCATTCACAAACAGCTAACAAACCAAGGCCAAGAGTTGCCTTGCCCAAATTAAACTAGGTAACTAAATCAAGGTGATTGTCAGGCAGCTGAAGTTTACTTTTGGGGGTCCACCCACTGTTCACAAAATCTTGGCAAGACTGGGTACCCCAGGCAAATACAGCGTCTCACTGAGCTGGCACAAATGTGGGTCTGAGCCATCCCTGCAACTGCAAACAGAGAAAGAAATAAGATCTGGGGAGAGGATCGAGCAGAAACGGGCAGGGAAGAGAGAGGGGACATCTTACCCAGGACCCTCTTGCATGCAATGGCCTGAGAGGCAATTTACCACTGAGCCGGCACAAGCTCTCTCATGTGACAGGGGCACTTGTGTATTTGGAGCCTACAGGGCAGCGTAAGTGTTAAGCATTTCAAGAACTGTAGGGTAGTCTGTTATTTCACAAGTTCAACTAGGTGGTAGTGATGGTACAGCATCTAGCTCTGTGGCATCATCTCCTGCAGGCAGGGCTTACTGGTGCTGGCAGAAAATAAATACCACTAGTTTGGAGGTGTAGTATTTCTCAGTCATGAAGGATTTCAGGATTTACAAAGCAAAAATGTCAGTTAACTCAGTGAGAGTGTTTTCTTGTCCAGAATTTTATGAAACTGAACCAGGAAACCCAGGACTTGGGATATCAGTCTTTTAAGTGATCATGGCTGCAGAAGGCCATGGAGATGTCTCCCCAGCCCTGACTCTCACTGCAGAGAGGTTCTGAAAACAGATCTGTAACGGGGAAAAGTTGAATTTTAAACTGAGCCAGCTCCTCCAGGTCTTGTCTGAAGCCAGTCGCTGGCTCAAGGCCCAGATAGGGCTCTCAGCTGCCTGTTTCACAGAGAAGCTGTGTATTTTGGCGTAGATATGCCATATCTGCGCCTGCTGACAATTCTCTACTGCAATGCACCCTTGCAGAGCTCTTCCAAGGCCTTGCCTGGGGAAGCTTCAGCATCAGGGCGGGGGTAATGTCTGACCATTTCTGAAGCTCCATGGTCCAAACCCCACAGGACCTGCTACCAGGAGCTGGCAACAGACTCACCTTGGCTGGTTGTTTGGAACTAGAGCTTCTTGCAAGAAATCCCACCTGCCCTCTGACTATTTTATCTCTAGACAAATGACAGTATGATTTCTTTGCTTTGGGACTGGCCAGCTCATAGCTTTTAGCAGCTTCAAAGAGCCCATTCTTTCACTGTAGCCTCTCAAATCCCTTGAGATTTTGTCTGACCTTTGTATTTAGCAGCTACCCAAGCAATAAGCTTATTTTTCCTTTACTGTGATCTATAAGGAGATCTCACTTCAAATCTGCCAGCCAGAGGATCCAAGAAGCAGGACGTGCCTTAGAAACAAGCACCAAAGAGAGGAAAACCAGTACTGCCTTTGAAAGCAGTTGAAAGAGATGGGCAAGTGTTCATGCAGTACAGGAAAGGCAACCCAAGGGGGAGGCCACAGGATCCCAACATCTCGAGAGATTACTGCAAGAAAGACAGCTGACTGGTCAGCAGGGAAATGCAAGCCATGCTTTGGTAGGACGTGTATAGCCTGGTCCAGGGGAGAGTTCACAAGTCTCTCTCAAACACCTTTACAGGTCTGATGAGTTATGGCTCATTCTCCAGACTCATGACAAGCACAGATGGGCATGAGAACTGACAGCTAACATGTGGAGTCCATACCGAGCACCCACAGGGCCTGCAGCCCCCAGCCTTTGGTGCATCTCCATCTGCAGCTTGAAGCAGTACATTGCTTTGGGCTCTTTGTTTTGCAGGCTGCCTCAGCCAGCAGGCAGAGCTGGACGTTCCCTCTCTCATGGCAGAAGGGTCTCCCCTTGTGGGTAGCCAACTAAATTCTTTCCCTCTAACGTTGAGTAAAGTACCAGTTTAATCTCAAACACTCTGATGGGAAAACTACTTTGACACTTAAACAATTTTTAAAATCACGTCAAGCTCTTTCTTTAAAAAAAAAATCTAGTCCTTCATTATCATGAAATGGGGAGTTAATCAAAGGATGTTTTACATTTTCCAGGGAAGGAACCTCTGAAGCATTTCCACTCAGCTTGCTGGAATTTAAGGAGCAAGCTAATTAATTTGTGGCCTGTGGAAGAACTCAAGGGCTTGCTGTAAATTCCTAAAGACCTTTCAAAATGATTTAAATGTTGCAAGAAGTACTGAGACACCACCCCTGGAGACTGAAGATGCCTTCTCTTCTACAGAGGGGGTCAAGCTGCCATACGTTTCTCAGCATCACTGAACCAGCATGCCTTGGACGACTAGCTAACCTGTGGCGGAAAGTCAGGTTTTCATCCTGTGCTGGTTTGTGATTAAACACACACTGAAATGCACCCTTTCTCACACACATCTATTTGTTTCAAGGCTTGGCAAACTTTAAGAGAAGACAAACTTTGTACTTTACTGCACTGAATCAGGTCCTTGTACTTGGCTTCTCTGTGGAGAAGAGTAAATGTCAGCAGTTGCAGCTGTGATTCTCTGCCTTGTAAACTGGAATAAGACTGGAATTAAACCAGAATGACATCTGCAAGTGACAGTAGAAAGGTAATAAGAACTTTGGCCTTCATCTTCAGCAAAGATGTAGCTGCTCAACTGCCACTGAACAGTAGTTAAAGTCACTGTAAAGGCTGTGAGCCTGCGATCTGGGAATTCATGATGGCATGATTGCTTTACTGTGTTTGAGTCCATTGCTTCAAATCTCATTTTCCTCCTCATCTGAGCTGCTGTCTCCCTCACTAGCCATCAAGCTCCAGACACTTCAGGCCCCTGATCTTGGAGGGCTTCATCACAGTGCTCCTGTAAATGACTGGCTCTTCTGGTCAAATCAAAATATGTCTCTTCACGCTCTTCAAGCAAAGGTAAGTGACTATAATACAGTAAAAATGAAGCAACTTTCTACTGAATCTGTGCTTTGACTTTGAAAACCTACTCCACCCCTCACACCCTGTGGGATTTCTAAACCAGCTTCCTTGGAATTTATATGTGAGAACCTTAGGTTTTCCCCTACTCCAAGCTCTAATTAGGGACTGGTAAATTGCTTATTCTTTGCCAGCCATCTGCGGACCATTCCTGACCTTGTCTCCCCCCAACACCTGGCTATATTAGAGGAGACCTATTTCATTCCCTCTGCATTTCCTTCAAGCCTGGAGTCCAGGAAGGCAATGTCCACTCCTTGCCAGTGTTGCCATCTCTACTAAGAGCAGAAAACCTAATTTTTTCTGCTCCCAAAGTCTACCACTTGGAAAAGAAGCTAAGACAGCTTGAAAGAATGAGCATATATTTTCAAGGGTCCTTCCCCCTCTCTGGAGAGGACACATGGGAACAGCACACAGTTCCCACAGAACATCTCCAAGAGGCAGGAACTTAAATGCTCCTTAAACTGCTCAGTAAGCGCTTTAGCACACACGGTGCTCTACTTCCAGCCTTGCATGCAGTGTTTTATTGTCAGCCAGTGCACATTATATGCAACGTTGAATATAGGGAGGAACAACAAGGTGGTTTTATGAAAGGCTGGCAGCAGGACTTGTGACTGCTACTACACTTCAGAGCTTTGGATCAAGAGCTCTGAGCTTACTCACTTGCATGAGCAATTCTGAACTGCACTGAATAATTTATTTTACCTCCTTTACTTGATGCCAGTACTGACTGAAAGAGGCATCTTACATGCCATGAACTTGGAGTGTTTTAACGTATCATATGTGAAGGAGTCAGATGAATATTATTTGTCCTGATAATATGGTTTGTGTAAGAATATTCCAGTGGGCTTCAAAAGGAAAGGAACTACTCTGAGATACCACTTCAGCAGATAGTTGTATTTACTTAAATAACAGTGTTACAGTACATAGATAGAATACCAGGTGTTGGGTGGAGACTAGGGCTAGAAAAAGGACAATCTATTTTAATAAAAAAGAAGTGAAAGACAGAAAATATTCAACACAAAAAGGACATGTATTTTTGTGAAGATTTCCATATACTCTAAATCTATCCACTCCACTCCATGTTGACAGGACACCCTCTACCAGCACGTTGGTTCAAACCAGAGCATCACTGTTGTTTGCCACATCAGCCAGTGTGCTAATGTCCCAGCAACACTGCACGAGACAGAAAAGTCGGTGACTAAACTCCAGCAGCAGAAACATATTGCAGCCCTTCTTCTGACTGACCAACACAGCTGACAAGTGAAGTCAGGGGAACATTTGACGTTTGTTCGTGCTTATAAAAGACCCACTCAAGAACTTTAAAGAGCACAAAGACCTCAGCATCAAACAGGAATCGTTGTACAAGTGCTCGTCATGATCATAAAAAAGGAACAGCTCTTCAGAGGGACGATGCTAGTAAGAGGATGTAGCTAGACTGGCTTGCATAAATGTCCATCATAGAGCATTCATGTTTACCTCTTGCCCTGTGCTTTGTTACAGAGTTACCAAGAAGATAATTCAGATTCTTCCCATTGCTGGCTACTCCTAGGCTTCCCTCCTGCAAGATCACTAAGAAGCATCAGGTCTCTTGCACAGAGCACAAGAGCAGTTTTAGGATCTATTGGAGGTGCCTGTCATGCACAGCTAGTGTAGGGCCAGCCAGAGCCAGGACCCGCTGAGACCTGTGAGCTGATGCAGTTCCCATCACACCAACACTACACCATCTGTGCCAACTGGGGAAATGTCAGTCCCTGGGCAGTTCTAGTCACTTTTGCCTGCTAATGCAGACGAGTGCCAACAGTGCACTTTAAAGTGTAGCACACATGCCTTTGCACTGGAAGGCAAAGCCTGACCCCATCCCCAAAGGTGCCAGCTATGTTTTCCAGCACAGCTTTTCTGTAAGGTGCACCCCAGCATCTCTGCTGCACCACAGGCTGGAACAGCCAGCTCCAGAAGCTCCCATCCAGGGGCAACTGGATATACCCCAGCCCAGCTACTCAAGGTGATTTTATGCAGCTGTTCAGTAGAATGAACATTTTTGCATTTGTAAAATGTAATTGTGGCAGTTATAGAACTGTTTCTTACTGTTTCATGGAAAGGACTCTGTCCTTCAAAGGAGTCCAGCTGGGCAGCCCTCTGCAACAGTGGGGACCTTCATGAAAAGGAACCAAGGCAGAGGCAGGGAGAGCTGCACCCCTGCAGCTGAGAGATGAATGAGGGCTTGGACTTCCTAACCCTCTCCTACCCAAAATGTTAAATGGATCATTCACTAGTAACATCTTTACATCTCTAAAGTGGAAATGGGGAACACCTCCTAAAATTAAAAGCTGAACCACTGCCCTTAACAGGGTGTACATTTTTACTCCCATGCATGCGTTTCTGCCATCATATCATAGAATCACAGAATGGTTTGGGTTGGAAGGGACGTTGAAGATCATCCAGTTCCAACCCCCTGCCATGGACAGGGACACCTTCCACCAGACCAGGTTGCTCAGAGCCCCATCCAGCCTGGCCCTGGACACTTCCAGGGATGGGGCATCCACAGCTTCTCTGGGCAACCTGTGCCAGTGTCTCATCATCCTCACAGTGAAGAATTTCTTCCTAATATCTAATGTAAATCTATCCTCTTTCAGCTTAAAACAATTGCCCCTTGTCCTATCACTACATGCCCTTGTAAAAAGTATATGCAAAATATATACAATTATCCAAAGCATCAATTTATTATTTAAAATGGCATTTAGTATATCTAAGTGGTGCGTAAGCTCTTGCAGAATTTATATTTAGCAGGTTTATATAATCTGTCTAAGTCTGTTAATACACACACAGAAAGATCTCTCCATTGTTGAATTTCAAGCAGAAATGAAAGCAGCAACTTCCATTAGTTCTAAGAAATGGAGACAGCCAGGAGCTGAAGGTAAAAATACCAAATCACTTATAACCCAAAGATTTCTGAAACATGAACACTGTTGAAATGTCAGCATTTTAGAGTTAATATATGCCTCATTAAATGAATATTTTTCCAATATTTTTTGATTCAACTTAATTTTCACATCAAATTCTAGCACATATGATCAGGGTTTTTTTCTAAATTTAACACAGTAACAGGAATGCACTCAGGATATTGTGAAAAAGCTAATAGTACTCAGTAATAAAGTATCTGTCCATCATCCCTATTGTTTTGTACGTGCTTTGGGAAGGAAGAAAATCTTTGAAGAACTTAATATTGCAGTGAGTATGCTTCACCTAAAACCATGTCTGATAGAAAATGTTTAACAGCCTTTCAGCTGGACATGCCTTAACACTTCCACGTGTCCAAGTACTGACAGAATGAATTTCCTTCTGTAATTCTGAAGTTTTTTGTCCTGCTGAGATGTGTGACCCAAGAGGTGGTGAATATAGGAAGACCAGTTTTAAATTTACTGTCACAATCAAGTGATCTATATAACAAACAGTGAAAAAATCTGTGGCATTCTTTTACTGTTTCTGCAAGTCATAAGTTTTTGTACGTTCACATTTCTTGGTAAAAAAAATTTAAGAGTTTAGTTCCTAGATCATAACAGAATTATAAGACAGAAATCTGTCCCTTTTGCATACTCTTACAATTGACAGTCCATAAAGAGCAAATTAGCACATAAAATTTGCATAAATTATATTATCCCTGATTTCACATGTCTGTACAAGATTTCTCAACTCACTGAAAAGTGTAAATCTCCTCTCCTTTCAGTGGGTGTATCAACAGCTAGGAAAACTGCCAGTGTCATGGTCATAATTTAGGTGGAACTAAAATTTCAACAACTATGAATATGTAAACAACACTGATATTGAAGCTTAGATCATGATTTCTATCTCTGTTCTGCACCTTCTTCATTCCAGGCCAGGAGATCCTGGAGTCTTCCCTGTAGAACCAACATCTAGGATGTGATCCAAGGTTATGAATCAGTAACACCTTCAGGTATCAGGCATGTTGACATGGTCATCCTCCTATAACCTTACAGGCAGATGATTCACCCTGTAAAAACATTTTAGCTGTATCTTTTTGCTTTTTGGCGGCTGTTAAAAACATCTCTGTATAAAGCTGATTTTAAATGCACCGCATAAATGCAAACTGTTGTTTGAGGAAACGAAGCAGCCATGGGCAACAATATTACAGACTGAGTCATTCAGAAATGAGTACTTCCTCTCCCAGGGGCATATCAGTCATTCCTTGATCTTTACTTGAGCCTGATCACGTTCCTCATCCTTCTAGTGGAAGCCTTGGTGGAGCTTTGCCAGAATATCTTCCCTAGTGTGTCTTGATTTTTGTTAAATGCCTGAGACTATCACCTCCCTTCTCCCCCAGCCCCAGGCTCACGGGGAGCTCCATTTCACGGCTGTGCCACCATCCTGCTGTGATCCCCCCGCCTGTGATGGAGGCACTGGTGGCTCAGCTATCTCCACGTCCATGGGCTGCTCAGCCAGAAGGAAGGTTTATGCAGCTTTGTTAATGCCTTTGCCAAAAGGCCTGGCCCCACCAGGAGGACCTGGCTCCCTACCATTACTCAAGGTCCTGTCCGACACGAAGCGCCTATTAAATCATTGCAGTGAAAACACAGGCATCTACTGGTAGCAAGTCTTTGCTGTTTGCACAGCCATTAATAAACCTCTTTAGCAGTGTTCTTTCTTGTAATCCAGGTAAGAAAACCACATCCACATGCCAGAAAAGAGTTCCCCCACTCAAATCATGTTTCTCATCTGAGACCATACCCTGAATTTTTTGTGGATGTGCAGTACAGGACAATCCAAGGTAAGGTCCCTCCTGCCCTTTATTAAAGATCTAGGTTTGCACAGGGTGACTTCAGAGTGTAAATCAAATTTCATCAAGCTACATAGCTTAGTCATACTTAGAAGAAGACAGTTTGATTGAAGCTGCCTCAGTCATCCCAAGAATGACTCAAAACTAGGACCAGAAACCACCTTACCAGGAAATATAAGCAAGGAAGAATACCCTTCCAAGAAGAAACAAGTCTTTTAAAGACAGGAAAATTGAATTATTACAACCAAAGACCTAAGTAATGCATTTGTGGAAGTGATGAGGAAATGCATGAATGGGTAAGCCTGACAAAAGCAGTGTTTTTCTTCCCAGAGCCTTCCACCTCCTTGAGGATAAGCAGTTGCTTGCTGTCTGCCACAGGTACCATGCAGCCATTTGCTGGTGATACTGGGGTGATGGAGGTCTTGTTCCAGCCCAGGGGCTGTCTGTAGAAATAGGCTTTTCTGGGTGCTCAGGGCCCCATAAGAACCCCAGGAGTCCAGCCAGATGCAGATCACATAGCAAGAACATAGCGTTAAGTTTCTTCAGGTCAAAAAACCTATGAATAGGAGCACGAGAAAAACTATTGTACAGCATGTTGGACAGCACGCACAACTTAGTAGCTGCCATTTAGGCTGTCTGAGACTCCCCATTAAAGTTTCCAGTTACCTTAAATGATCCCCTGGTGGAGTTTGACCCCCAACAGCTCTAGGCTCTGTTATTTACCATTAATGATTCCATAGCTCATACATGCATGATCCTGACCTGTGTATGGTCCTGTTTCATCCACTTACCTTATTGATTGTGAAGGTCTATTCTTCAGTGCTCTTCCATTTTTATTTATTGGGGAAGACAAAAATGAGTTCATTAGCAGACTCCTTTTTGTACCAAGGATGTTCTTGGAAACCTTACTGTGAAATTTCCCACAGGGACAGATCTTGGGAAAATCCTCTAGCAAGGATTTTTTTTGAGACACACCGCATCTCCCTCCCCGTAAGTCAGCTCCTCGCAGACCATGCAGTCCCTGAAGCAGCACCAGTCTTCTTTGCTTCCCTAACTTTTCTCCCTGCAACACCATTTCATATATGCACAGTGCAGTGGTACTTTGCTTCATTTACCAAGGGTAATTTGGATTAATCTACCATGATCCACTCTTACTTTATACCTTATCCTATCCATGTAATTCTTCTTTTCTTCAAAACTTGCCTTCAAGGCTTTTATGCTGTTGAAGTCAGACTAATGAGATCCATTCCACTTGCACTCACCAACCTCAACAAATTGTCCAATGGACACTTAGGAAGCCATCAGACATTTCCAGCAAGGATGAGGAAGATCTTTTAACAGAAAATTAAACTTAGCCTGCAGTATTGTGCTTTTTTCTGCCCACTGCATATGAGAGAGAGGGGTTAAAAGCAGGTCAGTTGTAGAGAATAGTAACTAGGATGAGCAGAAGCCTACAACTTCTCACAGAGTGAAAAAGGATGGCTTGTTTTGTTAACTAGGGGTGAGAAGGAATATGATTGCACTTTCTAAATACATCACAGGACAAGGCATAAACGGAAGGAAAGTATTTCACCGTCTGAGGGTGGCACAAAAATAAATGATTACCAGCCCTGGAGTTGGGGTAGCAGAGCTAAGGAGTATCCATCTCCATTTAAACAAAGCAATGTATTTAGTAATGAGACATGATTGTCTGCTGCAGGAGGAAACCACACTATTACTGAAGTTGTGAACAAGCTTTCAGAAAGCATAAGCCCAAACCTCTAAAATGGTTGCTTTCCACTGAGGATTGCTGTATGAACAGCAAGAGATAAACAAGGAACAAGAGAAACGCTGCTTGCCCACCTTCCAAGCTCCCTGGCCACCTGCCTCTGTGCTCTTCAAGTCCCTCCTTTGGAGCACGGGACACCAGGGAGTCAGGAAGCGGTGGCATTACAGGCTGCATTCAGTGCTGCCCACCCGTGCCCAGCTATGCTGTAAGCACCAGCAGCCCTGGCATCTTCACTTGCTCAGGAGAGCAGGTTTAGCACCCAGACCGCTGCAACAGGCACACACAGACAGGAATTGTCCCATTCCTGGGCTGCTGCAAGCTGGACATTGTCCAGCTCCCTCCATTCACATCCTGTGGTCTCCCACCCTAAGCAGTACCTCCTCTCTTCCCTCCCTCTGATATTCATGCTCCTTTCCCCCGCTTTTCTTCTCCCCACAGCCTCTGCATTTGTCCTCCGTCTGCACCCCGTGATGTGATGATTTGGGGGACAGGGCACCCCCTCTCCTCTGAGGCATCTCAGGTGCATGCCCTCTCGTGACACTGCACCTCTTTGTAGCTCCAGTCTACCAGAAAAGGTGAAGAAGTTCCCCAGCAAAGAGAGTCTCTGCTGAAAATACGTCCTCCCAGACAAGAGACAGGGCTGCGCAAGCTCGCTGGTAAAGCCTGCACTGCAGTTGTTTGCCTGTGAAAGTCATTTAAACATCACAATCAAAAAAGAGACCTCCTGAATGCAGTGCCATTTTCATAGTCGCCTTTTGAGTCCAGCTGCAAGCTGAGCCCATTATTCCTCATTCTGTCCGCACTCATTGATGGTGATACTCCATCCCTGACCTCTTTACTGTTTCCCGTTGTGTACCTGTAGCCATCACATCTCTGCTCAGATGCTCTTATTTAAGCCCAGCCTGCTCTGATCAGTTTGGCTTGCTCGGCTCTTCCACCTGGGTTTAAATTTCAGACAATTCTGTGATATTGCTGCATGCTGAATTCCCTCCAACTTTGTCTACTTGAGACAACAGTGTTCTTTATTGAGGTGGACAGGAATACTGTGCTTTCAGGCATGCTGAACTCCAGCCTCTCCTTAAAACAAACAATTTGGCAGCATAGGGGACATAGGTTTGCAATGGAGCCATCCTCCTCTCCCAGTCTCTCTGTCTCTGATGCCTCTCGCACTTCCCCATCCCTGTCGTCATTTCTCCCTATTAGTAGTCCTCATGCATCAGATTTTCTCAAAAAAAATTACTCAGACATGTCTGATGATGTTGTTTGAAGGCTTGTTTTGAAGACCTGTCATATATATCAAGGTTCAGATGACCTGAAGTGATGGCTGCATGCGTGAAAATGCAGAAATTACCATTGCAATGGGGTGTGAGGGATTAATGCTACTGCTAGCTCAGCAATAAAGTATAACAGGCCAAATCGTGGTGAGGAGGTGGGTATAGCCCCTTGCAGAGTGCTCCAGGGAGGAGTGCTTCTAGGGCCAAGGTAAATGCACCAGGGAGAGTGCCTTAGCTGGGACAGAGAAAGATGAATGCTAAAGCTAAAGAAGGGAGAGTTAGCTAAGCCTTACCAAGCACTCCTCTGCATCACAGGGGCTGCTTTCCACATCCTCACAGCCCTGCTGCAAGCAGCATCTGAGCTGGGAACAGTCCCTTGAGGCTGTTGAACACAGTGGTGCCCCAGACCGAAGCTGCAGGCACGAACTCACGAAGGAAGCACCAGTAATTGCTATTTCTGTAGCTTTAATTTTTCTTTCAGACCGATTAAAATTTATTTTATCTCATGTCATGTAAAACCATAGTAAAGCCTGTAACAAAGGTGTAGCAAGGGCACTTCAAAAACAAATGTCCACATACATACAGCAACCTATCTTCCTTGAAAGACAGAGCAACTAAGAAGTGAGCACTTAAATGAGCTTAAAATATTTTATACAAGATTTTATAGTATGTATTTGCACTGCATCTCAACAGTTGGATCACAAAGAGCATTCAAAGGAATGTAATCCTGATGTAGTAAATTAGCTGCCTCTATAAACCTAAAGGTATCAAGCTATCACACAAGGGATTTCAATCCATAACTCTAATATAACCTCTGCAGGTTCTCTCAATAGCTTTAGTCTTCAGAGATGAAGGGTCCGACCTGGTAATTTGTAAGAGGAAGAAGCTTCCCTCTGCTTTCATTGATCACTGCAGGAGGCCGTAGCTCACAATAAAGCTGGCAGCCCAGCAAGATATTCTCCTTCTCTCTCTGCTTTTATATTTGTGCATTCATACATGAGCCCTGCAAGCATTAAGGTCTGTATATCACATGTGAAAGGGGACTCCCGGGTAGATGGGAAATTTCCTTCTGGTGCAGCAATAATGTAGCTTTAGGGATGATGAAATGCAATGTGCTGAGGCATCTGCAAGATATATGTAGCTCCAGGAGTCTGGTGTGAAATTGCAGACTCACAAAACAGATGAGGCTGGAAGGGTCCTCAGCCCCTTGCAACTAGGTGTCCCCTGGAGACCACCTTGTACAACCTCACCTTTTCCAAGCAGGTTGCCCAGGACCACGTGCAGTCAGGTTTGGAGTATATCCACTGATAGACACTCCACAGTTTCTCTGGGCAACCTGTACAAGCGTTTGACCACCCTCACAAGAAAAAAGCATTTTCTTGTGTTCAGCTGGAATTTTGTGTGTTTTAACTTGCGCCCAGTGCTTCCTGCACTGTCAGTGGGCCCTCTGGAGAAATTTCTGGCTCTCTCTTCCTTACTCTCCCACCCCGCTTTTCTCTCCAACAGCTATTTATACACATAGAAATCCAATGGAAACAATAGCCGTTTTACCCCCCCAAATTAAGGATCAGGCAACTGTTTCCTCCACTGAGGGCCTGAGTGCAGGAAAGACTCACGGGGGATTTCACAGTGAGTGACAATGTCATGAACCCTTTAGGCTGGAAGCCTGGAGAAGATCTGCCTTCTGTGAGTTTCTGAAAGCGTATAACTTGGCATAGTGGTGGTGCATAATATCAGTCTCAAATATTTCTTTGGGAGCACCTGGAAAGGACATTTCTGAAAATGAATTTGACTCTGGCATCTAACCTGTGCTTATTTTTAGCAAGGTGTAGACGTGACAATAATAAAGATAGTGATGTCTTGAAAGAAATTATGAAGCACGACATTTATTTTCTCCCTTCTTCAAAATCCCCATTTATTGATCTGGCTTGTACAATTTATAACCACTGTTGTATAAAGATAAGGAAAGGGACTGGGCATGCTTAGAAGAAGTGGACTGTGAAAATCCTTTAAATACCACAGAACAGAAAGGCAGTTTTAACCACTGAGGTGATCTAAGAAGATAATATATATCTGTTGGACTCTTTGCAACTAATCCCATACTAATAATATTTGTTGATCATCTGCTAGCCAGAGACAGAGTTCAGGACAGAAGTCTTCAAGCAAGAAAGTTAGAAATTTCTATGTGATGTTCTAATGCAGCAGCCTCACAGTACTGCAGACAAAGTCAATATCATAAGATACAAGTGCTTTACTGAGGTCAAAGGTGGGTTAAGTAGTTTGGATATTTGACTAAAAAGGACATCATTGTCTCATTCAGACTGGGGGGACATGCAGGTTATGTATTTCCAACTTGAAGCTGAATTATTTTACATTTATTTTGCGATAATGAAATCTATGTCTGCATAGAAAGGAAGCACAAATTCTTCAGTTTGGACTCAACTCTAAATTTGCAATGTTCAGCTGAGCTTCAGTGGTCAGAAATGCCTTTACATAGAACAGTTATAGTTCTAGCACGGACCCATATTATGACCATGCTTGTGGCCAGGCCAAACCATCCACCTGACTTCACTTTTCTACCTGAGAAAAATCCAGATTAGACTAATCTTGCTGTAACTATACTACCAACATCTTGCTATCTCTTCCCAGCACTATGCTCCATGATATTTTTAGTTGGTGCAAAGCAAGTTCTCCATAAACACCTTTTCTTGTATATTTTCATGAAAGTTGTTAATTTATTCATGGCAATATCACCCCAGGCATTCCATGGTGTAGCAGTTTATACTGATGTATGCAACAGCATAGGAAAACTGCAAGATCATAAAGAATAGAGACAACACAAGTAAAGAGGAATGATGCTGAGGGATCATAACAAATCTCTTCCTGAAGCTGCTCAGTTTCTCAGTAGATAAACTGGATAGATTTATCCACATGGATTATGTTAGTCAGGCTAAGGATGGCTTTCAAAAGGGCCTACAGCACAGTTCTTTTTTGCTGTAGCCACAACTGAGACAGAATTTCATTCTGCAATATTTGCTGGACAAAAAATAAAAATCCTTATGACTCATGCTGCAGGTACTTCAGGGCATCTGAGCAGCCTCCTGCAGGCACCTGGGTGCAGAGCACTAATAACCTTGTTCCTTCAGTCCAGAGAGCTTCCAGCCAGGGCAGCCTTGTCTGTTGAGCAGACAGAAATTTCTGGGGCTAGTTTAGGACAAAATGAAGCCTTCATCAAACCACCAGCTCCATAGTCTTCACTATCCATGAGAGGCTTTCCTACAGCCTCATGCTATGTATGTAACACATATATGCAAAATCTCCCACTGCCTAAGTACCTTGCTGTGGAAAAGAACAGAAGAACCACTGACATGTGATACATATAAGTCACATCACTTAACACAACCCCAAACAGCATATGGTTATTATAAGAAGCTGCAGCATATGAACATGTCTAGAGCAGAGTGAGAACATGTGCAATGGCTACAGTGATGGATGCAGCATAAATGTATTTAGAAAGACCCATATGGATGGTGTGAGTTACCACATTGACACCACCACCACTATTGCTTTTGAAATCTTGAGGGTGTTGATGGCGTTTGGGGAAGACCCTCTTTGTTTTTCCACCACCCATCAATTGTACAGGTCAAATCAACAGAATTTCCAGAAAATTAAATCATAATAAAAACAATTTTCATGGAAAACGTTGCTGCATTTTTCAGTCAGGTTTGTTAACTCACTGACTGTTTTCAGTTAAAAAAAAAAAAAGAAAAAGAAAAAAGACAGATTGCTCCTCCCTACCTTTAGCCATTTACAGCCAAATTTTCACAAGCTTAGAAAACGCTGACCCCACACCTACATCTTTTCTTTTCAACCTTTTTCCTGGTTTCTTCATCAATCCTCTTTATGGCTTTCCCCATTTCCCCCCTTCTCTCTCTCTATTGTATTGTAGAGATTAAGTCATGTTTTGTAATGAAAGTTGTTTTTTTTTTCTTTTTTTCCAATTTCCTGGAAAGAAAAAAAAATATCTAACATTTCACAAAGAAGATTTCCAGAAAATTATTTGTTTGAGGGGGTACCTTCTTTATTCCTGACATCACCTGGAATACTGTTTTCAGTTTTGCCTCCCTATTCTACTCAAAGAGGATGCACTTTTCCAGAGTTCATGGTCCTTGCTTGTTGACTTTTCAGATTTCGGAGAACGTAACAAATTTGTGGTTAATGGGGTAATGCTAACAATAGTGTCTTAAAACAAACATTATGGTTGGTTGATGTTTGAACAGCAATCAAGCTCACTGGAGCATAAATATTTCTTTACATACACTTTCAGACGCTTGTTGCAACTACTCAGAGTGAAATTCAAGAGCCACCAAAGAGTAAAGCAATCTATGGCACAGAAGGGGTGAACAGTGCCAGCCAATATATGAAGTGGAACTGAGCAGGCAAGAATATTATCTAGCTAAAGTTTGCATAATACCTCCAGGAAAAAAAACAAAGGGGAAAATACCCATTGCATTTTAATCTGATTAATATGAAGAGAAATTAATGTATCCTACATTTTAAATAATTTTCATTAAAAAAATTGAGGGGCAGCAGGAGAGGATTTAATTGGACTTGTATAGTTTGTCTATGTAGGCACAGAATTTTGTTTGGAGAGCCCTTCATCCAGTGCCAGCGCTCACACAAATAAGTGGTGTACCAGCTTCTGCTTTTTTAGTCAGAGGTCAAAGAACTGAAGGGAATAGTAGGGTAATTTTTCAAAAAGAAGGAAATATTGGCCCAAAGTAAAGTCACAATGAGTTACAGCTGGTGGGAGGGATTTGGAGACATGCTAGATAGATTTTTTTGTCACTCTTTGTTAATCTGCTGTTAGCTTTAGTGCTTGGAAAAAGAGAGACATTGTGACAGAAGCAAATGCACAGTAATGGCACCCACACAGCCCCAGCACAGGCTCACCTATATTGTAACTCACTGATGGGTGATCCAGTGCTAGTGACTGCAGAAGGCAAGTGTTTGGAGGTGCAAGCCAAAGCAAATTTTATTGCTTAATACAGTTTTATCTCCCAGCACCAACTTCAATTTCACCTCTGTTTACTTAGAAGCTGCTAGAGAATTCTCCTTCTCAATATCTGTCAGTCAGAGCACATCCCACCCTGGTGCTGAGAGCATGCAACTCCCCTTTGATTAATAACATCTACACTGAGCATACCAGCAGGTTTAGTTTCTTCTCATGACATTAGCGATACTATAGTGATTACTCCTGTGGCAACTGAGTATTTCCCCTCTTTTTCCTTATTTTTCAAGTTTGTCAGCTCTGATGGTCTTTGACATTACACAATTGATTTATACTAGTCACTCTTTCTGCCCCAGAGAAAGCCAGTCTGAGACTTGTTTTGATTTCTACATTAGTAAACCACAGTCCTGATTTTTGATAGCTTGCATTGCGCCAGGCTAATCCCTATCCAGTGATCCCATAACAGCAGAAATACCTGCACTGCTGTAGTACCTGGGGTCAGCCAGCACAGTAGCTTGACATTTTCATGCAGCCTTTTTTAGAACTTAGCCTTCAGTTCACATGGAGGTACATCACAGCACTCCCCAAACTATCAAGCTGCAACAAGGTTGTTCACCATCTCATACCAGCACACTCTTCATGCAGTCCCTCTGCTGCCTTCTCCTTGTCTCACCTCATCCAGGGCATGTTCTCTCTCTTCTCTTGCTTCTTCTTCCTCAGCTGCTCTCCCTTCATTGGCTCTCAACCCCTTACCAGAACCAGCCACAGCTGCACCTTGTCTACATCAGCCAACCCACCACCCCTGAAGCCAGCCCACGGTTGTACATTATCAATGCTAATTAGCCCAGCTTCATTCAACTACAGAGGTATGTGGTGATATTGTGGTCATCTGAGGCTGTCACAATTTTAATAGCCATGAGGTGAAGATGAACGTGCTTTGTGGGCTCGAGACCTTCCCTCTAGCTGGAGGCAGACCACTGCTTAGCTCTCCCCCTTGTCCAGCTTGCTCTGCACACCTTTCTCTCTTTCCCTGTGACAAGTAACAGGGATGGGACAACCTTGTTTCCTAGCAGGGTCAATTTGTCGCTGCTTTATGACACAGAAGAGGTTTGGTTCTTCTGTTTGCTTCATAAGCATCTGTTTTACTTGCTTATTGTTGTTCTTATTGGTATTATTACTCAGTCTTTAGTTTCTCTGACATTATTTTTCTTGCTTTCTTCATGAGTTTGCCATTCCCTTGGCTTTGCCAGACCTCCAGTGAGGGAAGCGCCACACCTGGGCAGGGATGCTCCTCTTTGCATGCACACATCCTACCTTCAGAGTGGTGGTGGTGGCAGAGCAGAGCACAGTCATCCATGGCATGGTAGGACCATCTCCCCATGGACACGCCCCAGTGGTACAGCTGTGATTTCAGTAGGCAAATCAACTAGCTGATTGGTATACAGGGTCATGAGAAAGACACGGCTCACCATGAGATGCTGAATTTGTATAGATTTTATAGCCTTCAGGAGGAGTGGTTAAAGTCCCCAGCACAGATAGAGGCATACTGGGGTGATGCACAGGAGAAGGCTATGACTGCCATCACAACTGCCGGGCACAGACTATTCCTACATACCAGCAAAGCCAGGCCTTGCATTACTGGTTCAGGTACAGCATTTCTGTAGGTTGTAGTTCAGGACCTCAAAACTAGGTATCAGATACCAATTGTCACCTGTCTTCAGGAGCTCTAGATTCACTCCTGCATTGCCAGTCTCCTGTCACAGACAGTATTTCCAAAAGCTTGGTGTTTTCAGAAGTTGAGTTGCAGCTCAACTTGCAAAATCAGGTCCGAGGCCAACATTTATAATACTCACACCTGTCCTTGTCCACAGTTGTTGGTATTTAATCAATTCAACTCACTGTCAGCAGCTTTGATTCCTCCTAGCTGGTAATTACAGCATATGTGATACGGTCCTGTGTGTACTTTACTGTACTGAGTAGCAGTTAGGCTCACTTTGGTCTCATCCACACCAAGCTTACCCTGTTTACAGTGACTAACATGCCAAGACTCCTTAGTAATTGCACTTATGGAGGCTGTAGCAACTCTCTTAGAGCTTGGTACGTTGCCTGCATCTCATGCAGTGTCACCACAGACCACATTCAAAGTTTATTGAAGAACTCTTCAAGGAAATCTCCCAGTCAGTCATCTGCACTCAGAAAAACAACTATATATATATATACACACACACACACATATATATATAAATGCACACAGTTCATCTGCACACACAAACCCAGAATCAAATGTGGATGAATGCAGCACAAATTGCAACCTGGAGAGAAGTCAGCTAAATAACATGCATGCTAAAATGATATGGAAGCAGGGACCCTCACAAAGAAGTTTGGTGGAGCACAAAACCAGATGCACATCAACAGAAGGGCTCACTGCTCATCCTGACTAAAGAGAACAAACAGACAAGAGGACTCATAAGGAAGAAAAGCAATGTGGCATAAGTACAAAACTTCTACAATATATTCCAAAGGAATAGATGAAGGCAAGGATTTCTAACAGCTCATGAAAATAAAAGCCAAGATTAGCTGCTTGTCTTCGTGGTTCCTTACCCTGAAAGGCACAATATGTAAGGCATTGTGAAAAGCAAAGGGGCTGACAGCAGCAAAGTCAGGCAAAGAATACTCTTTAAGGTGGGCAGGGGCATGGAAAACAGAGGGAACAAATAAAAGCATTGCTGTCTCCCTGGACTGTGTAGCATAGGACGCTGTATGATAAGTTGAGCTAGGATGCAAGATGCATCAATATGGCATCAACATGGATCTGTGAGGGTATTTTTGGAGGATGCTGGCCCACAAAATGAGCGTCTGGGAATTCCAGAATAGCAGACTCCCACCAGTCTTAGTGCTGGCACTCACTCAATTTCACACTTTATTTCACAACGACCTACGAACCATCCTCTCCACACAGCTCGTGCATACTGAATGCATCTGCCTGAATCCAGGACCCCAAGCCTTCAACTCTATGGGGAGAGTCTTTACAGCAACTTGACTATCAAGCATCTTTACTAGAAGAAACAGGACTAAAACCAGGTTTGGAGAACTTGTCTATATGCTCCCATTTGTATCACACACACAACTAGTCTGAGCTTCTTTTTGAAAGGCATTGATCAGTCACACCAACCAAAGCAATTTTACTTAGGAGTCACACTGTTCCCCATATCAGCTCACCAGGCTAATTCAGAAGATGTAGGAACAATCTTTTAAACTGGACTAGTAAGACCAGTGGGTAAACATGAGCCTGTTTGCAGTTTGCTTTTTAATTCCTGGAAGACATACTGTTTAATACATTGTAAGATTGACCACACAGTGAAGTGCATGCTCCTTACCTAGGAGAAGACAGGCAACTTGCTGACAAGGAGAACAACAGAGTTTCCCTGACACAGTCAGAGCTTTTAAGCCATCACCACCAGACCAAACAAACATCTAGCTGTATTGCCATTACCATCAGCTTATCACGGTAGGTAAACCTGGAACATGCCTCAGAGCACAGCTTCTGCGGGTGTCAGGAGAGATGCTGTATGCTTTCTGGATTGGCTTATCCTCCTATTCTAGACTCCCTTCAGCTTTCCTAAAGCTAAACATCACTAAATGAAAGGCCTTTAGCAAGAACATAATGATTTAGTTATTAATTTGTGCTTCTGTGTGTGTCCTGCTTATTTTTATGGGTGCTATTTAGTTTTCATCTTTCCCACACCAATGTACGAAGAGTTGCAAAATTCTGCCCATTCTCTTCATTCCTCCAGAGGAAAGAGAGTGCCATTCCCTTCCCTCTTCCTTGCCATTATTTCCTTTTTCTGCATGTTCTGCAGATGCTCACAGTCTCTCTGGAGAAGGTAATTAAGGAGGTAATTGTGTGAAGCATAACTCCTGCAGTTAGCAAAAGTTGGTAGAAAAGACTACTTTCTTTTCATGAAACAGAAAATCTATAGCTTAGTTTTGATTATTTCTGCTTATATTCAGTCAAACACTGTTACCTGATGAGAAAATAGCCTCTCTTTCCCCTGCCCAGCTTGATTTAGAGTAATGCCAGATTGGGGGAGCAATCAATCCTTCCCTCAGAGTAATTGCCACTAAGCCCCTACCGGCCCTGCTCTGGCTAATTCAAAGTGTCCTAGGAAAAACATAAACTAGGCAACAGTGACAGAGGCAGGATGTGTCATAGTGGCGTTTTAAAAAAATCTGCAGCAGTAGCTTAACACTCATTCAAGGGAAGAGCAGCAGCAAGAGAGGGTTGGGGGTGGGGGTGGGGGTGTCCTCTGAAAGCCCAGGGAGCTGAGATAAACACACCCAGCTGCAAGCCACTGCTCTCTATCAGAGTGATTTCTCGTGTATATCTTCCCTCATCTTCCTCTGAATCATTTTTATAGGTCTACCTGAAAAAGGAGGCAAGTGGCACAAGATGAAGTGGGATACATGTCTGGCATCCCTATAAGAGTTGTTTATCTGTGCTGCAGTCTCCCTATCACACCTGCAGGACTTTTGGCAGAAGTGGATTTCTGCAGCGGGATTTCCAGGCTTAGAGCTGTTTGCATACGTCTGTCCTGAGGAGTAAAGGCAGGCAGAGCAAGTTGTTCTTATCTGGCTGACATCGCTTTTTTTCGTTTGTTTGTTTGTTGTTTTGGGTTTTTTTCAACTGTGATGTAGGATGTCTCCAGAGAAAAACATATTCTTCATATTTAAAAGAGTATAAATAAAATTAGCTCATCCAAACTCAGTATACTTTTCTTACTCTCCTTATTCATTCATTTGCATTTATTTTCTTCTGCATTTGATCTGTGTTGTCCGTACCTACACTGCTCTTTCCTGTACTCATGGCCTTACTCAGGGTTGTTTATCATCTCTTTCCTGTTTTTAAAAGGCAATCTTTCTCTTTTTCTCACTCTAGCATTCACACCCACACTTCTTCCTCCACCCCCTAGCTGTCGCCAGTGTATCTTCATCATTGCGTTAGCTCTCTTTTTTCTCTTACTTGAACTGATTTTTATAACCCTACTGAAAAAAAGGGGGAAACTGCTGCCCAGCCGGGCTGGGGAGGCAGAAGTGCATGGGCAGGGAGGCCTGGCGGCATGCTGACAACCCAGGATGGGCTGAAGAAGTCATTCTTCTGCTGTTAAGCAACCATGCTTTCCCGTTTCATTCTTGGATCACTGTTTTTCTCCGCCTTTCATCTTCTCCTAAAGGACATGCTACAAAATTAGCACCGTAGCACAGAAAAATCTTTTGTGTCTTAGAGGTGAAATGAAATTCTAGAGAGAATGAAAGCCAAGTCTAAATGCACCAATGTAATGTTTAGACACCTGAGCTAGACCTGCAGTTGCTGGAGGCTCACAACAGAGACAACGGAGAGACAAACAGTTTCAGAAGGACAGTCAAGTCCTTTCTTGTTCAGTAATGATGTAGGAAGATTAGCAAATCCACTTCTTACTAGACAGCAGCTACAGATAGGCAGGCAAATATTGAAGCTCAAAGGTACTGACTGAAGCCAGAGGAGATCCAACAGGAACCAAAGATCAAATGGCTCTTAAACTCATCTTTCTGCATTAGACTACCCTGCCTCAGATGTCCAGAGGCCACAGAGGGCTTGTTCTAATATATGTGTGTGTAGACCTCATGTGTCCCTGATGGGGCTGGGCACGATGTTTAATCCTTAGACCACAACTCAGTTGAATGCCAGCAAAGCCACTGACATGGAGCTTGTGCTCATGATGTCCAAAGAGATCCCACCATAGAGCCTTTCCTTGCCAAGACTCGTTAATGGACCAGATGCGTGCTGTAAGAAAAATGTTTCTGAGATGCGGCTGAAATCCTCTTCATCAGTGTGCTAAATCTGTGCAACAGATTCATCAGTGGATTATTTAATTTACATTATTAAGAGACTACAACACATCTGCAGCTGTAGCAAAGGAGGTGATTAGATACATAGTGATAAAAGTACTTGGAAGTGATAATTGCACATACCTTGCTATTGTGTTTTCCACAGCGTGGGAGTGCTCCATTTCCCCTCGTAAAGAGTTCCTGCTACAGTCCTGGAGTACTTGCAAATCAGAAGGTCAGAGACACAGAGCGATTATTTGGGCTATGAAAGTTGGGTGGAGGTCTTAGGATGGTTTAAACAGGTATCAAACTATACTGAACCTGATCATTTCTAATGCCACCAAATGCCCTCCCTGGCAGAAAAACAGCTTGCATCATATTTCTGTGAGCTTAAGGAAAGAAAGCCAAGCTAAAGGCCCCACCAGAGGCAAGCTTTGAAACTCCTTCTTCAGTAAGGTCTTTTGCTAAGCATTTGGCACGTGCATGCTTCTTGACCAAGCCACACATGCAGCTCTGAAACAGTCAGGGTACATTCTGCTTCCATCTCTGACACAGCAAAGGCAGGCTCTGCCTCTGGCTTGACCTGTGGCTGGGGGTGAGAAAGGGGAAGAAATTAATTGTAGAGATAAATGGATGTTTCTGTTGCAAGAACAGGAGGGATAGTAAGGATTAAGGGGAGGAGGGGGGGAGGGGGGGTGCAGGGAGCATATTGGAAAAGGACCTGCATTACAGGTGCTTTTAGGGAACCTGGGTGAGGATCATCTCCTGGTGCAAGAAAAACTCCATTATAATGAAGAGAGCTGTTTTGGCTGATGCCAGCTGATCACCTGTTGCAGAAGTACTTTGTTCATCCACTACTGAAACTCAGTCAGCTCAGGAGAGAGCTACCAGAAGGAAAAAAGACCAAGTGACAAATTTTAAGATGAGATGGAGGAAAATTTATTTATTTGAAAGCACCAAGGAAATTGTTTGGGTTGTAATTTGGCCAAGAAACCAGAGACGATACAACCTGTTCATGAGGAGAGTGTCTGCTGAGGAACGAGCAAAGGTAACAGCAAGATCCACAGAGGTGCCTGAGCAGGACAGCAATGCCCAGCATGCAGGAGTGGTCAGGGGACAGGCTGAGCAGTGACATACAGAGTCATCTACTCAGCTATGCTGGCTGCTTGTGTGCCACCTCATAGATCACTGCCCGCACCGGTGGCTGAAAGCCCCACCACATCTCCTGACTGCATCTCTCAGTTGTCAGGTGAGCTGAGGTCCCACACTTGGAAGCGTGCATGTGTAATCTGAGCAGAATTATCCCATTAAACAGGTCACTAGCGTTGCATTTTTGTGGCTAAATGATCCCCGTTCCAGTTGTTTGTTACAGACTGTTGGATGTATGTTCAAAGAACACTACTGGGAGACAAACCTTCTGTGAAAAATTTGGCTCAGCTCTCAGACTGCCTGTTTCACATATGCCTGAACAGATGGGGATGGGCTGTCCTTGCTGTCCAAGATGTCAGTAGGGATCCTTCCGCCAGGGCTGTGGGACAGACCAGGATGTCATGGTCCCTTTTCTAGAGCCAAAGGAAAGTGAGGAGCAGGATCAAAATCCCTCAAACAAATAGGTCCCTTGTACCACAGTATAAGGGTATCCGCAAAGTATCTGCAAAGTCCTCTGTCACCTCTTTCAGGCAAACACCCCCAACATTTCATCAATAATCTTAATTTTTATTCTAGAGACTCAGTTAACTGCTACCACAAATCTCATTCTCACCACTCCATCCATCACCGAATTCTGCTACCATGACTGAGGAAGCGTGAGCCTGCTCTGTGGGCTGCTCCCACTCCCACCCCAGCAGAAAATGGGATATTGCACCAATGCTAACTCCAGTAAAGTGAGGAGACACGAAACAAGATGCTCACCTTTTCCAAATTAAACAATCAGAAAATGGAGATGGTTTTGGACTGATATATGTGGTGTAAACTCAGTATCCATTTCAGTATTCTCAGCTACAAAAAACCCACATGACATTTCAAAAACAACCCAAACCACTATATTTGTCTTCCACAATGTTCAATCTCAATTTTGAAAAAAAACCAAACAGTCTACCACTCACAAAAAACCTGGAAGAGGGTGTGGAAAGGACATAATTTAATTCATAGGATAGATAAGGTTAGTAACAGTTATGGGGAAGTCTTCCTCCGTTCCTCCCCAAACCAAGCCTCCCAAATTTTCTTACAGCACTTGAGTGATTTAGTCAACATTTTCTAAGAAGTTCAAGATATTCCAGAATTTTTCATGTGGATATGACCAAATGTGGCTCTTTATGTTCCAATTGCCTGTGGTGAGACTATAGTCAGCAATAGAAATCACATTTTGGGTGATTTCTCTCAGAAGGTAATACTCCCAAAAGAATTGTTTGTAGTTATGTTGAAGGTACTCAGAGTTGAACCAGATGGCTGCCATTTATAATACAGTTTCATATTTTATGGTTTTGGAGTTTTGGGGGGTTTAATGTGTGTATGGGGGGTTGTTTGGTTTTGTTTGTGGTTTGTGGTTTTTTTAAGGGAAGGGTCCTCAGCATCAAGCTAACCTAGTGACATGGGTAAGAACAAATGGAGAATCCTCCCTGCTTCTACCCCAGAAAATTCAGACAGTTCCCTTCAGTTTTTTCTCTGTTTAATTTTGTGCTTTCCAGCCAAAGAGCAATCAATGCCATCAAGAGAGAGGCTCCCAGGAAGGCAAATGACCATGTGGAGAAGTTCTTAATATCGGTGGAACTGGGGATGAATTTCTTGAGAGGAAATATTGTCCTCTGTTTCATGACTGGAATAATGATTTAAAAACAGATTTAAAACACCCCAAAAAGCACAAAGCACAGAACTTGTAGGTCCATACATTGCTGACTGGAAATCGGTGAATTTTCAAAACCAGCTATATCGGGATTTTGATTTCAAAGGAGCACAGGCTTTTAACCTGCTTAAGCAGCTGTGAAGATTCCCCAGGCATGGTTTTTAGGGATTAGATTTGTGTTGAAGATCTGGCCCCAGCTGGTGAAAGCTGGACCCCTCTCACCCATCTACCATTCAACCATTAGGTGCCTAGTCCGAGCAGTCCCTCCACAGCCAGTGGGAGGGTATGCACCTCCATGGGGCATGCAGGGAGACATCTAAGGCAGGCCCTGGGTGACCCATCTGGACCAGGCACTAGGCTTTTGGATCACTGGTGTTAGGGAAGATGCCGTCTCACCATAGAGATGAAGCCATTGAGAGGACTCCCGTATCCTCTGTCAAGACTAGAATTTCCCCTAGAGTTTTCCAAGTAATTCTTACTGCCATTCTTCCAGAAAAATGGGGGAGCACAAACCTTGTAAATACAGTCCCATTGATCAGTATTGACAAAATTTTTTGCTCTGTTTTGAACGCCCAAGTTGTACACAGTAATATTCACAGTAGTTAGAAACTTTCAAAACTCACAGCTACCAGTTTCCCCCATGAACCTTCCAGGACTATCTCTCCTCTCCAGCAGCTCCAGGTGAATGCAGATCCCAAATGTCTTTGCTGTCCCACAAGGCTGACCTCTGAACCCCTAAGCTGAATGCCATTAATAAACAAATGGTCTTGCAAGATAGTGCTCTAAAAAATTCTACAGAACTGGCCTTATGCTATTCCTTATTATTTAAACAAACCTTTTCCTTGTGCTTGGATAGCTGAAAGTCTCCACTGAATTGCCAGGGATGGGATGAGGCCAAGCTACCCTCAGGGAGCCATGAAATGCTATTAACCCGACAACATACATGAATGCATTTGAATCTCTCATGGAGCTAGGAAAATATCTCCACCGCTCACTTCTTTTAAAAAAAGCATAGGTAAATTGCGTTACTCTGTTTTCACTGAATGATTTCTGATTCTCAATAGATAATGGATTTTTCTCATAATGCTTTTCCTTTAGAGAAGCATCTCCAGCAAATAAATAGACACCCTTTGTCCCACACTGCGCTGTGCTGAAGTTCTCTGAGGGTTCTCCACTGCTCTCTTCCTTGCTGGTTACTTCTTCTCACTTTCTGTTGCCAAATGTCATTAAGAGGCAACAGAATATGAATGTTTCTTGGTGTGGGTGTTCCACACCAACAATTGCAGCAAAGAAAGGTCATCTGTGTTAGAAGGTGGTGAGCAGATGGTCTGTATGATGAGGTGATGGTAGCCACAACCCACTTAATGAGAATTTTGAGACCCTTGCTTTTGGAAAAGAGAGGCAGAGAAGTGTTGTGCAGCTCTGTCTAGGAAATGGTCATTTGGTTACTGTCACAATCAGTGAAGATTCACAGAAGAAACATTTTTCTTGAGAGAGTTAAAAAAATCTCACTTCAGTAAATGACCAACCAAGGCCACATCAAACCCACCAGAGATCTATTTGCGTTGCAGGTTAGAACCACCCATGGAGCAGGTCAGAAAAACAGATTTGCTTAAACACCCAAGTCCTATGATATAATCTGATCACATGGTGTTTATGGGCATAAAATTCACTAACACAAAGACGTATCAAGATAAAGGTTTTGAAACCTGTATTATCTCACTTGATATTGCCTGTGAACCACAGCAAGGAACATGCTGTCTTCACACACACCTCCCCATGTCAGTTCTTCCCACGGGGTGGCAAAAAAATGAAACTGGAGCAAACAAGAGGAAAGCCTAATGCTGCTTCTGGATTATTTGCCCACCGTTGTGACCCGGGGGGAAGAAAATATTGCAAGCCATTATTTCATACAGCAGGTAATGTCCTGATTAGTCACAGCAAGAAGACTCAGTGAAGAGGAGAAAGATGGATGAGATCTGGAGTTATTTATAGTGAATCAAACAGCTGAAGAAGCTGAGTAGCTCAGGACAGAGAGCTCTGATGAAGGGATGAGTTAGAAAAGGGAATGGTGAAAAACCTGTAGAGGCATGGAGAGGTGATAGAGCAAGCCCAAGGCAGGAGCACCAGAAACAGGATTTATAAGTGTGACAAATAAAAGACTTAGAGCTAAGGTTTAGAGCTTGTGGGGAGTTTGTACACTAGATGGATACTCTACAATGAGGATTTGGAGGCAGACAGAAGACCAATAGAGAATTGGAGTGTGAGGCATGGAGCAAATATAGTTCTCTCTTAATAAGATCCAAGTCAGATCTTATTTTTGTTGACAGGACACAGTGATTTCAAGCAAGTTTTCCTATTTACGCTATTATCAGCAAGATCAAAATCCAGACGCAGAAGAAGCCAGGACACAATATAATCAACTCTTTGAAGTTCAGGGAACAAAACACAGGCTGATTGCAAACAAGAGAAGGAGCACTCTAATCAGTGTACCTTTTTAGATTAAGATGTATTTAAAGATTTCCAAAGAAGTAGAGTCATCAGGCTAGAAAAGAGTACATTCAGACCCGCAGAAAAATAAAATCCTAATTTTCCTCCTCCTTGGTAGAAAAAGCTTTATTTAGTACAAGCAAGAGAGACCGGGTGAAGTCAGAGGCGCAGGATAGGAAGGAATTATTTTCTTTACTGTTTAGAACATTTCTTTTTGTATTTTCTTTCAGAAAGAAACAGCAGACTTTGAAGATTTCACTACATATGTAAGCATAACAGTCAATCTATCATAAAAAACATAAGCAGAATGGAGAACAGCTCAAAATAAAGAATCTGATGGAATCTTTCTACCAGTATAACTCACCCTTAAAAATTAGCAGATAAGAAAGAAAGGATTTGCAAAGTGTAATTACATTTTCCTATGAAAAGCAAAGATTAGTAGGCAGTAACTAGAATAAGCTAAATAGGGGAGAAATACATTAAATTGTAAAAATGAAAATTACGTTTTTGATTCATTCTCTACCAAACCAGGGAAGCAGTCAGAATAACAACAATAATGTAGTTTTAGTTCAGATTCGGACCCAAACACAAATCTTGCACAGCAAAAGAAGGGATGATTGTCTAGTATCTTCCCAGAAAACAAACTTTAAATCCACTCCCATGCCTGCTATAGAAGGTCCCTGCAATAGTCCTTGCCTCCCATTTCTGTGGATTGACTCTAAGTCCCTGAATGCAATGATATTAGTCTGTCTTCACAATGCTGCGTAGAGATGAACATTCAGACAGCAATTAATAATAATGTTTGGCATCAAGTAGAAGAGATGTTATCTAAGGCTGACATTGGTATGGAAATTAAATGTTACAATTGGCAAGAAGTTTCTAAACAGACTGTAAGGGTTCAGGCGCTTTAATGGACATTTGCCTAAATGCCTGTTCCTTTTTTTCCTTTGCTTTGTTGTAGTCCTTTTAGTCTAGAGGTTTGGTTCATCCTGAATTTCATCGGCACTGTGTTGCTTCCCTGGAGACATGTCTCTGGGCAG